>NC_090223.1:1001783-1601783 GCF_024489055.1 Chanodichthys erythropterus | reverse complement strand
AGCAGAAAATAAAACTGGACAATAGCAATAAGCTGTTGATAAAATGAGTAAAGAGTTTAATCAATGATCAATTTTAGTCAATTATTTCTTAAAACACAAAAATGAAGTAAAAGTGATTCATGTTCAGGGAAACATTCAGATTCATGTCTCTGTTAGAAGTGTTCTGGTCTCTTCTTCAGCTCCTGAACGATTGAAAGGTTTTTCATCAGTGTGAATTTTCTGGAGCTCTTCTTCAGAATGAGAAGAGAAACTCTTCCCGCACTGATCACAGGTGTAAGGTTTCTCTCCGCTGTGGATCCTCATGTGAATCTTCTGTCTTGATTTACATGTGAATCTTTTTTTTACACTGAAGGCAGGTTTTTGGCTTGTTTTTCCTTTCTTGTTCATGTCCATCAGGTCTTAAAGAAACATTAAATCAGGTGAGATTTCAAATGAGAGACAAACATTAAATGAAAAGTGAAGCTCAAAGTCAAGATCACTGATGAGTTCAATAGTCATTTTAATCTCATCAAATCAGGTCGACAACTGCTGTGTCAAGATTATGATCTATTTTAATGTCATGATGTGATAAATCACTAGTTTGGTCACAAAACTCCTGATGGAGCAGGCTTGACATGTAATCTGTAAGCAATCTCTGTAAGCAATGATGCATTTACATCAACGAAAGGTGGTGTTCAGATGTAACGGTGTTAAAGAAGATGTGCTGTCCAGTTCTTAAAACACTCTTCATTAACTGCAAGCCGTTCTATTCGCCGCAGGAATTTTGCTCGTTCATTCTGGTGAGCGTCTACATTCCTACGCAAGCGCACGTGAGCTCGGCTTTACAGAAACTCAACCAGCTCCGTCAGGCCAAAGAAGATGCTCGCAGAAATGGGGACAGAGTCTTGTACAAACAGGCCAAATACACACTGGAAAAGGAGATCAGAGTGGCAAAGAGGAATTATTCTGATAAGCTTCAGAATCAGTTCTCTTCTAATGACACAGCTTCAGTGTGGAAAGGTCTGAAAGTTATCACCAACTACAAGACACCATCCAGCTCTGTGGAGAATCAACGACTGGCAGACGATCTGAATGAGTTTTATTGCAGGTTTGAAAAAACACCATTAACACCTCCAACAACCCCCCTCTCCCCCACTCCTCCACTTCAGTTCAGTGAAGATGACGTGCGCCAGGTCTTCAGAAAGAACAAGAGAAGAAAGGCACCAGGCCCAGACAGTGTTTCACCAGCCTGTCTGAAAACCTGCGCTGACCAGCTGGCCCCCATCTTCACACAGATCTTCAACAGATCACTGGAGCTGTGCGAAGTCCCCTCATGCTTCAATTGCTCCACCATCATCCCCGTCCCAAAGAAACTCAAAATTACTGGACTTAATGACTACAGACCTGTGGCTCTAACGTCTGTGGCCATGAAGTCATTTGAAAGACTGGTTCTTGCTTATCTGAAGGACATCACTGGACCCTTACTAGACCCCCTGCAGTTTGCTTACCGAGCAAACAGGTCTGTGGATGATGCAGTCAATATGGGACTGCATTATGTTCTCCAGCATCTGGACAGACCAGGGACTTATGTGAGGATCCTGTTTGTGGACTTCAGCTCTGCTTTTAACACCATCGTCCCATCACTCTTCCAGCCCAAACTAACTCAGCTCTCCGTGCCCACTTCTGTCTGTCAGTGGATCACCAGCTTCCTGACAGACAAGCAGCAGCTAGTGAGGCTGGGAAAACTCACATCCAGCACCCTCACCATCAGCACCGGCGCCCCTCAGGGCTGTGTTCTCTCCCCACTGCTCTTCTCCCTTTACACCAATGACTGCACATCTAAAGATCCCTCTGTCAAGCTCCTGTAGTTTGCGGATCACACCACACTGAGCGGCCTCATCCAGGACGGTGACGAGTCTGCTTACAGACTGGAGGTTGAACAGCTGGCTATCTAGTGCAGTCTTAACAGCCTGGAGCTCAACACGCTCAAGACAGTGGAGATGACCGTGGACTTCAGGAGAAACCCCCCTGCTCTCCCCCACTCACCATCATGAACAGCACTGTGGCAGCAGTGGAGTCATTCAGGTTCCTGGGCACCACCATCTCCCAAGACCTGAAGTGGGACAACCACATTGAGTCCATTGTAAAAAAGGCCCAGTAGAGGTTGTACTTCCTTCGCCAGCTGAGGAAGTTCAACCTGCCACAGGAGCTGCTGAAACAGTTCTACTCTAACATCATTGAATCCATCCTCTGCACTTCAATTACTGTCTGGTTCAATTGTACTTATCCAGAGTGAGAAAAAGAGCAAAGAAAATCACTCTGGACCCCTACGAGGACTCGTACGGGCTCAAGTGCTGAAATGTCAATCATTCATCACTGTAACCTCATTACGCCCTATAACTTTTGCCGTAATGGTATTTGCCTGACCATAAGATGATTACAGTTTATTTTAATCCATGCTGGCGGCACTTGTTGAAATGATAGGCAAAAATGTGGAGCAACTGTGTCTAAATGCGGAAGCAACCCTGCATATACAGGTGCACCTTAATAAATTAGAATATAATGAAAAAGTTATTTATTTTTTGTAATTTAATTCAAAAAATAAAAATTAAATATATTCTAGATTTATTAGACATAAAGTAAAATATTTCCAGACTTTTTTTTTGTTTTGTTTTCATTTTGATGATTACAGCTTGCTGCTCAATCAACATCTCAAATTATTGGAATATTTAATTTCAAGTTCTATTAAATTACCATTCTCAGGGTATAAATACTGGGTTTAGGTCAGTAATCCCAACAGCAGTCATGGGGAAGTCTGCTGACTTGACAGTTGTCCAGAAAACGATCATCAAGACCCTCTACAATGAGGGTAAACCACAGAGGGTCATTGCTGAAAGAGCTAGCTGTTCACAGAGTGCTATGCCAAAGCATATTCATGGAAATTTGACTGGAAAGAAAAAGTGTGGTAGGAAAAGGTGTACAAGTGAATGGAATGACCGCAGGCTTGAGAAGATTGTCAGGTGAAGCCGATTTAAGAACTTAGAACTTCAAAAGGAGTAAACTGAAGCTGGAGTCAGTGCATCAAGAGCCACCACACACAGACTTCTTCAGGAAATGGGCTACAACTGTCACATTCCACGTACCAAGCCACTTCTGAACCAAAGACAACGTCAGAAGCGTCTTACCTGGGCTAAGGAGAAAAAGAACTGGACTGTTGCTCAGTGGTCCAAAGTCCTCTTTTCAGATTAAAGTAAATTTTGCATTTCATTGGAAATCAAGGTCCCAGAGTCTGGAGAAGAGTGGAGAGGCACAGAAACCATGTTGCTTGAAGTCCAGTGTGAAGTTTCCACAATCAGTGATGATTTGGGCTGCCATGTCATCTGCTGGTGTTGGTCACTGTGTTTTCTGAGGTCCACAGTCAACGCAGCCATCTACCAGGAACATTTAGAGCTCTTCAAGCTTCCTTCTGCTGACAAGCTTTATGGAGAAGCTGATTTTATTTTCCAGGAGGATTTGGCACCTGCCCACACTGCCAAAGGTACCAAAAGCTGGTTCAATGACAATGGTGTTACTGTGCTTGAATGGCCAGCAAACTCGCCTGACCTGAACCCCATAGAAAATCTATGAGAGGAAGCTGAGAGACACCAGACCCAACAATGCAGATGACCTGAAGGCTGCTATCAGAGCAACCTGGGCTTCCATTTCACCTGAGCTGTGCCACAGGCTGATTGCCTCCATGCCATGCCACATTGATGCAGTAATTCATGCAAAAGGAGGCCCAACCAAGTATTGAGTGCATAGAAATGAACATACTTTTCTGAAGCCTGACATTTCTGTTTAAAATATCTTTTTTATTGATCTTCTGAAGTATTATAATTTATTGAGATAATGAATTGGTGAGTTTTTGTTAAATTTGAGCCAAAATCATCACAATTAAAAGAACCAAAGACTTAAAGTACTTCAGTCTGTGTGCATTGATTTTATTTAATACACAATTTGAGTTGAATTACTGAAATAAATAAACTTTTCCAGGACATTCTAATTTATTGAGATGCAACTGTATATGCTTTGTAGAAGTGTGGATTCAAGGAGAACTTCGAAAAAGTAAGGTAGTTAAATGCCGAACACAGTTTAAAATAATTCGGGACTTCTCGGGTCTATTCGGAAAAAGCACATTTAATTTAAATTACTCGAGACCTGAGGCCACTGATACCAAACCTGATCCGTGTCCGTGGCACTCGTCAGAGATTTGGACCTGAACCCGCTTGGGAAGACCTCTTCTGTGAACATGGGAAATCTTCCAAAATCTCTAGCATTTAACGTGACTTTATCTGGGTCTTCTGGAGAGAAAACTGGCTGTTGACACCACAAACATTTTATCATTTGTGTTTTGTTTTCTTTCAAGAAAGAAAGAAAGAAAGAAAGCTGCATTTTGCTTGTTTTACTAAAACATAATTTTCATTAAAAAAGGTAATATAAATAAATTTTTGTCAGCATTTATCATTATTATTGTGTGTAAGTGTTGGGGTGGGCTAGCAATGCAATTCATTGTGGGATTATCTTAAGTTTTAAGAAGTGATACATTTTCTAAGAATAAAATCAACAGTCTTCTCTAAAGGCGAGATCTTCGAGCAGCTCCCCTATGTCTTCTTTGTGTAGACATTACAAACGCTGAAGAAAACCGCACTAGGTAGGGTTGTTGAGTTACTGGTGCTGTGAGGTGTTAGTGCACCTGTCACTCATATCTTTTTTGCAGAACTTATTACAATATACTTCACAATGCATTTATTTGATTTTTATCCATGTATATGTATGTATATTTTCTATCTTTGCCTTGAACTTTTATATTTACTTCCCCCTGGCAATTTTTATTTGTTGTAATTTGTCTTTTGATATTGTTTCTTGAGACAACACTGTATGTTATTGTCCTTAATAAACCCTATGTAGCAGCATTCCTCATACAATGAGGCTGTGAGAGACATCATTTTAATTTTTCTCATGAGTTCAGTAAAATCCCACTTAAGTGCAAAAAAAGAAAAAAATAGAGTTCTAATGCATGACAAAACACATTTAAAATAATTATTGAAGAATTATTAAACGTTAGAAAATTGTAACATTAAAAATAATAATGTATTTCCCTGGATCTGACAAGGTGGGTAAGCTGTCAATCATATCTCTGCCCCTGTTACAGAATTGGGGAAAGTTGCAGCATATGAAAAATGTCATATAGACTACTTGGTTTAGGATAATTTTTAGCTCATGTGGGGTAAATACTTGACATGTAATGAAGGTACAGGATAATGACCTGGTGGAGAGACAAAATAAGAGTTTCATGAATATATTTGGTGACCAACTAAACATGCAAATCTATAGACTAAACATGTAAATGAACGGCAAGAATGCATTAAAGGTATTTGGTTTTCAGTAGGAAAGGTGTCTTTTTAGCGGCCCCTAAAGTCATAATTAACAATTTTTACAACGGAAGTGATTCATTCAAAAACCAACTTTAGCTTGATAATTTTCCTATTGTCACTGTGAAGCTGCTTAGAAACAATATGTATTTGTGAAAAGCGCTATATAAATTAAGATGACTTGACTAACTTTTCCAGGTTATAATTTTACTTGTTTAATTAATTTCTAGTCTACATGGGTTCATTTTTTGATTGTTTTTTTTTTTACATAGTTGGTAGCCATTTTCTAACTTGTTAGTGTGAAAAGAGATGTTTGAATGAACAGGTGTCACTGAGTCATTAACTTAGTCACACCAATCAGACAAGCAAAATTCACCTTTTTTAGCAGATTTATTAGCCTCCATTAAACATTTCTAATGGAAAGTAAATGAGTCTAAATAGCTCGTTTCTTCTACACTGATTCTTCACATGCTGGTTCAGTACGCACACACAAAGGGCTTCTTTTCATGACATTTGTGATCATTCCAGTTGCCATCTGTTGAAAGACATCATAAAGAAGCTTTTTCCCGCTTCAGAATTGGAACTGGGATCTCCGGGAAACACACAGGAAAACATTGATTACCCCACTTCAGGACGTCCCCTGTCCGCCAGGAGATGATCGGGTCATGCTGCTCTAACCGTGGACGCCCCAGAATCACGTCAGATGTAGAATCCTCCAGAACCAGCAGATGAATCTCCTCGGGATGAAGAACGGCAATCTGTAGGTTAAGAGGTCCCACCATGTGACGTACTTGATGGAGAGGATGACCAGAGTCGATGAAGGCACTGACTGGAATACAAACATCAGCAGTAAGATTGGCAATAATAGTGAGTGGATTTTGATGATTTAGAGTAGGAAGGATGACACTCACCATAGATCGCACTGGACGAATGGGGCATTCAGCTCTGAAATGCCTAGGATGGCCACAATATAAACAGAGAGCCTGGGTCAGCCTCCTCTGTCTCCCAGCTGAAGAAAGACGTGATCTGTCAATTTGCATCTTGAGGCTGGCTGGTTATGGGGAGCTGACGGATTCAGGCTGGCGGAGGAAGGATGGAAATAGCCGCTGGTTTTGGTGATCTTTGATGCACAGCTGCATACGAGTGGCGAATCTTATTGAGAGTTGGATGACTTCCTCGAGCCCGATGGTGTCCTCGTATGCAGCGAGATGCAAACGCACACGTGGATCCAAACCCTGACGATATCTGGAGATGAGGGCTTGTTCGTTCCAACCACTCGCTGCCGCTAGGGTTCTGACGGTTCGCACCGGTTTGGCCATGGGACTGGCGAAGACAGATGGAGGAGGAGTTGCAGCGTGGAATACGGAAGTGCTCGCTGGTGGTGCTGGCGTGGATGTACTGGTGAGAGTGCGACGAAGTGCTATAACCAAATCCTGGAATGGATCTGTAGTACTCATCGTGGTTGCTCAGCGGTGTTGGTCCGGTCTTCTGTTACAGTACAGAGGGGTCAGAGACACAGGTACAGTTTATGGTGTTTATTGAGACAACCAGAGCAGTGAGCAGAGGAAGTTTCCAGACAGGATATATATCAAGACAGTAATACTTGATTTAATCTTCACACCATATACGATGAATGCAGAGGAACGTGCAGCAGATGAACTTCTCAGAGTAGATATCAAGGCAGAGTTACTTGACTTGATCTTCACACCAGATTCAATGTAGGCAAGGAGACGTGGAGTAGACTTCACATAGAGACACTCACGGAGGACTGGAGAACACGGAGGATCTAGAAGACACACTGGAGACAGGTAAGCGGTCCGTAAGGTAAGCGGTCCGTAAGGTAAGCGGTCCGTAAGGTAAGCGGTCCGTAAGGTAAGCGGTCCGTAAGGTAAGCGGTCCGTAAGGTAAGCGGTCCGTAAGGTAAGCGGTCCGTAAGGTAAGCGGTCCGTAAGGTAAGCGGTCCGTAAGGTAAGCGGTCCGTAAGGTAAGCGGTCCGTAAGGTAAGCGGTCCGTAAGGTAAGCGGTCCGTAAGGTAAGCGGTCCGTAAGGTAAGCGGTCCGTAAGGTAAGCATTCAGGTTAGTATGCGTTAACGAGACCAGACAATGACTGAGTGATTGTGAGTGTCTTTTATGGTGCTGCTGATTGGGATGATGATGAGTGTCAGGTGCGTGTGATCAGTACTCTGGTGAGGGAGTGCGACGTGATTGGCTGGGTGCAGAGCCTGGCGTGTCTGTGACAACTGCTCACTTTATAAAGTAATGCACTACAATACAGCAGCAGGACAATTGAACACATTTTGGTTTAATTGTTTTGATTCTAATTTATGATTTTTTATTAGCTCTTTTTTTTCTTAAAAAGTGTTGCAATAAGACTGTCGCATTAATGCAAAAGACATTAATGCAAGCTGCACAAAGATTTGCTAGATTTTGCGTTATTCAATCTGTTCAGATTCAATTCTCCAATCCTGACCCATGGCTTGGGCAGCATTCATTAATTCAAAAATTTCAATCGAGGAAACTCTTTCCTGAAGTCCATTTCAAAAGAAGACTATTGCTTTGTCTTCTACTGTCATTGTTTGCAGGTCTAAAGCTGATCTAAAACCTTGTGAGTTGAACACTTTTGAATGTGATAGTGATACACAATAGTTTGTGCTCATGCCAGTCAGACAGAGAATAGCTTCACACCCTAAAAGCTCCATATTTCACAACTCTATGAAAATGTCTTCTGGACATATCCATGCACAAGAGACACAAGCATTACAGATTATGACGATGCAGAAGATCACTTTAGAGGCCTTTTGAAGAATTAGAGCCACTTTCTTTAGAGGATTGAGTAGACAAAACAATTCCTAGACCTAGACTAAATAACACCAAATACAGAACTGACAGCTTGCAAGGTTGAGTAAAAATATTTCTTCACCTTCACGAAGTTCTAACATTAAAGTAAATTTTTATATATATATATATATATATATATATATATATATATATATATATATATATATATATATATATATATATATATATATAAAGATAAATTCATATAAAGCTTGTTTTTTATGTCTGTCCCTTAATTTGCACTGCATTCATTAATTTATTTTATTTTCAGAATCTGGTACAATTTATACCAAACAGCTGAAGAAAAGACCCAAAGTAGAGTTCACTGTTTCAAGTGTTCACATGGTGTAAAACAGAATGGGATGAAGAATTCAGGCCCCGTGTGGATCTTGTAACAGCTAATGTTGATCTCTTCAATGCCATAAATGTATTTAACACATATGATAGAGCAGCAGATGCACGTGTAAAAGGCACCTATGTTCAAAGTGGAACATATAAACATAAGGAATATAAAGACGAAGCAGGAGAGAGACTTTCCAGGGCTGGAGCCTTTGCAGAAGTTGCAGGAGTTGGATGAACTCAAGCTGAATACAGTATATTTGAGGCAGAAGCCAAAGGCCCCAATGTCTCAGCTGGTGTTGAATTCAGTGTGGCTCAGGCTGAAGTCGGCGGTGCATCAGCTAAAGCTGGTCCAGTTAGTGTGAAAGTGGGACTTGGACTCAACATGGGTGTATCTATTGGTCTGACTGGGGTGGAGGCAAAATTCCTGGGATGTAGATTCTCAGCTGGTGTAAAAACCAGTGTATCTCTTCTGGGTTTAGAAGTGTCATGTTCAGTCATGTAGTTACCTTTGAAATTGTGAAGACAAAAACAGTATCCTGAATATATATAAACAGAATTAAACTAACACTTTAACAAAATGAAAACATAAAATTATTTTGTTTTTATTATGTTTTTTTTTTTTGTTATGATTATATAATTGTTGAGACTCTTGTTTTAATTTAAAAATAATAATAATAATAATATATATATTTTCTTAAGCAGGTATGTTTATTGCTTCTCACTTCAGTACTTTCATTTCCAGTGTATAACTGTTATTTTGTGTTCACAGATTTTTATTGGGACTTTGGAATTGTACAATAAACTGAAATGTAGTCACCACTAGGGCACCACTAGTTTTTTCTAGTCAACTAGTAGTCGTTCATTTAAGCTATTAGTCAACAAATCACATGTTTATATGAATAAATCATAATAATGAGCCTTTAATTGCCTAAATATAATCAGCGCTCAAACTCAAGCATAAAGCTTGCCACAGCACGCCGGTAAACATAATGATAATATGTGTGTCTTTAAAAAAAACAAAAAAAAAAAAACAGAAGAAGACTAAACATTTTAATAATTTTATTGATGATGTTTTCTGTGTCAAGATCTACATTATTTAGCCTTAGATGTTTTCCAATTATATGGTCCCTGCAGCACAGGTTTTATCAGCTGGTGATTTTCAGAGCACATTTAAGAGTGCAAGTTGCAACTATTATTAACAATAATGGAAAGATGAGGAAGATCAGTATGACACAATATGCATTTCGATTCACAAGCTTGCAATTCAATTTGATAGGCTAGAAGTTATTTTTAATTTACTGTTTATCAGGTACAGTACATGACAAATTTTCTCAAGAAAAAAAAAAACTAATGCTGGTACTACATTAATATTGTAGGTTAAAATTGACTGATTTGTATACAAACTTACATTACACTTAAGGACATTTTTATCATAATAATGTTATAATAGGTCTACTAACTTTAAAATTATTTCTACTCCAAATATATATTTTTTTAAATATAAACATTTAAATAGAGGCTGTCTTGATTGATTTATTTAAACATGCTGTCAATAGAATTGGAGTGTTTTCTTTCAAACAATTTAATAAAGATTTAAAAGATAAGAAATGATATGAAGCAGAAAATTTTTGAACTTGGAAAAACTCTGGGGTCTATGAAGTTTTCATAAGGTGACATAAAAACACACACACACACACGCATGCTGTGGGCTCAAGTGTAGTGTATACCCATCTTGTAGAGATGACAAATGTTAGATTATGTGTTGAACATGGGTTCTGGGGAACAGAAGCATTGCTGTGTGTAAATGAAGACAGTTAGGAAATAAATGTCTAGCAATTAAGAAATCATAAAATGTACAATAAAAAATGTGTGTATTGCTAAAGCTATTAACACAAACAGGGAATGTATTGACCCAAGTAAAAAAGGTGACATAAATAACATAGCAATTGACCCATACAGGTAATATGTTAATGCAAGTAGAAGCCACATGTGCATAAATATAGGGATAATGTGTGTCGAAAGTGAAAATAAAAACAGGGGCTGTTAGTATGGAAGCCCGTTTCCGCCACAAAAAAAAAAAAAAAAAAAAAAACGCCACAAAAAAAAAAAAAAAAGATGAATTGCGACTTTTTATCTCAGAATTCTGACTTTTTAACTCGCAATTGTGAGATATAAACACGCAATTGCGATTTAAAAAGTCAGAATTCTGAGATAAAAAGTCGCAATTCATCTTTTTTTTTTTTTGTGGCGTTTTTTTTTTTTTTTTTTTTTTTTTTTTAGTGGCGGAAACGGGCTTCCATTTGTTAGAGCTCTTGAGTGTGTGTAGAAAAAGATCTGTCGATTTCCCTCGTCATGACAACTCATGACGAGTTGTATTCACGCTTGTTGTATTCCTCACCGGTAAGTCGCTTTCAATAAAAGCGTCTGACTGAATAAATGTAAAATGTATATGTTGATTATCATCTATAACGCACACACTCTCATGGATAGCAGTTTTTCTTTCATCATTAAAGTTTATTATTTCCACATGTTCTAAAGCTATATCAGTTTAAACTTCTATTGTAAAAACAACTATAAATAAAGCTGACTATTGCCGCTTGAGAAGATATGCTAAAATGGTTGCTGAATGTGAGGGGTGTACTCACTTTTGTGAGATAATGTAAATTCTTCAATGATTTATAAGTGATAAATAATGTATCTAATAAATAATAAACCATCCACTAATGATCTGTTTGATTTATTTCATGATTTACATTTTTTAAGATAGCTTACAACACATTTGTAAATCGTTAGCATACCACTTATTAATCATTTATAAATGTATAGTCATGTTTTGTAAATTATTTGTTCATCATTAACTAATAATTTATAAGTAAGTTAACTAAATTAATAAAACATTCATAGAATGTTAACATATCACTTATCATTCATGAAGGTATAGTCATGTTTTGTAAATTATTAGTTCATCATTAATTTATAAGTGACTTTTAACTGAATGTTATTATAAAGTGTTACCCAAAATAAATGTCAATGGATTGTGAATTATTTCTGTTTTCAAGGTTTAGTAACTTTAGTAAAATTTTCTGACACACATAATAATAATAAAAAAAGACCTCCATTCCAATGTAAATGGTAAATTAAGCATTTATTTTCAAAAGAAAGCTAAATAAAATAATAAAAAAAAAAATGTTAAAGGTTAATGTTGGTCAATCAAACAATGTGTGGTCGAAAGCTCTGTGCTCTCTCCACCTTCACACCTGATTCCAATCTGCCCTCTTCCTTATACAGAGTCACCTTACAAAATAAAAGTCATCTTTAAATTCATTAAAAAAAAAAAAACATTTCAATCATAGTTTAAAATCAACGATTAATTCAATAACTTTCAAAATTAAATGGCTCAAACATTTTCTGTTGTGAAATCCTCCAGATTCCATTTTACTCTAGATTTTGTTATCTGTATCAGCCTTTAAAAAAAAAACATATCCATCTACCACTAGTTACAAATGAAATATGCATGAAGAAAAGTTGTGTAGCTAAAGACATTACTTATGAAAAAAAGCATGTTCTGCACAGTATTTGTGTCGTAAAGCAAGCGATAAAAGACAGTTACATCTGTACTTGGCTTTATTATGGCTTGGACATTTCCAATTCAAGGCTCTGATTCTGATTAGCCATAACCTCTACAAAAACCTGAGCTTGGTGCTTGAAGCTCTCCAGGAAAGCTCTGCGGATGTAACGGTCTGGAATTCCATCAGGCACGATGATCTGAGACACGGTGGTGCTTTCACCACGTATTCGTTTCTTGTTCACCTGGATCAGCAGGTTGTAGTAGAGCTGATTGTTGCGGATGATAGTGCCCAGCATGACGATTTGGAGATTATCGGAGTGGTGCAGGATTGAGCTGGTCTGATCCTCCAGGTACTCATTTTTCCACTGTCCGATTAATTTTTCCGCCTCGTTTCTCCATTGACCACCTTCAGTGATGTTACCAGGAGCTGGCTTAGCAGTAAAGGTGGTTATTTTCTTGTTACCTTTGTCATAACAGGTACGTATCAGTTTTCTGTCCTTCTGTGTGCCTGTCCCTTGTGTGGCTGTGTCCCACAAGTTAGAGTGAGTGCACTTATCTGATTTAATGTGTCCGCGGTAGTCATATTTTGAGTGATCTGAGGTCCAGCACCAGTTGTACCCGTAACCCTGTTTCCCACATGGACTGTCTTCATCACACTGTCTCTTCTTATGATCTGTGTTTTCAGATGGAGAGCAGTAATCCCATCCCTGCGCAGTATAGCACCAGTGGTAATCTTGAGCTGTTTGTTCACAGCAGTCATAACACAACACGCCATATTGGGATCCATAATGATTCTCGTTAGTCATCACCTCCCCACAGAGACCCCAGCTTCCCCCTTCAGCCAGCACCATTTGTAGTTTTCACCGTGATATCCACATGGACTGTCTTCTTTACACGGTCTGTTCATGTAATCTGTGTTTTCAGATGGAGAGCAGAAATCCCATCCCTTGGCAGTATTGCACCAGTAGTAATCTTTATTTCTTTTGTCACAGTTGTCGTAACACACCAATCCATAAGTAGATCCATAATGGTTTAGTTCAGTCTTCACCGTCCCACAGTAGCCCCAAGAAGCAGATCTGCACACGCAGTAGTCTTCTTTATTGTTCTCACACACACTCGGATCTGTGCACGGTCTACCCTGGGAGTCCATGTTTTCCTGAGGTGAGCAGTTCATTGTCTGGTATTTCCCATCTTTATCAATAGTCTTGCACTTGTACACACCATCATCAAGCTTGCAGTCTTCTATACACTTTGTTCCAAGATGAGTAAAGTACGTTTTCCCGTCACTCAGCCACAATGAACAGACCAGGATGAGCAAAACGAGAGGAGTGTGTGGATGTGCCATTCTTTCTGTAAAGAGAAGAATAAAGTGAAGGGTAAGAGGCTTTGTGCTGTAATGTTTGACTTAATCGTCAGTGTTGGGAAGTGATGCATTACCAGTAACATGTTACCGTACTAGCCCAGTTGATAGGGCTGGGCGATAAAACGATAACAATACTTATCGTGATATAATTACTTAAAACAATAGCACGTTTGCTATGAAGTTTACGAGCCAAAAGCGGCACTACACAGCGTTACTCGTTTGAGACACATGGACTGTTTATCCGTTCACTCGGCTCAAACGGCAGCGTGAGCTTACTTGAGCTGACACTGATGGGTCTCAAACATGTGACCAGATCCAAAGAGAACTGCTTAAAAATACTAAACACACATTTCTTGTTGATTTAGATGAAACAGCACTGACAAACAAGAGAAATACTGTGCCATGAACAATCCAGATAGAAGACTTTTCCATGGATTTACTGTAGTAACACAAACTGGACCATTATATTTTATATTTTATATATATATATATAGATAGATAGATATATCCCATATAAAGTTTGTGAACCTGTTAGAATTTTCTACATTTCTGAGAACCTCAGAAAAAAAGAGTTGCTGTTGCACATCAGAGTGTTACGGAAGTAAACTCAGTTTACCGACAACTATGTAAATCAGCAGGAAATCAAGTGAGTAAACTGTGCAAAGATACTTTAGCATAGAGGATTACGTTATTTATGTAAGTGTTCTTCTTGCAGGACAAGATCTTGAATGAGAAGGATGGAGGACAGAAGAAGCACACACCTCTGTCTCTTAGGTATTTAAGATGCACACAAAGACTTGAGAGGCTATACTGAATGGAGAAACCCAGGAGAAATGCTGGAGAAACTTGCTTGGAGAATTCATAAGAGAAACAGGGAAAGAGTCCTTAACGTGTAAACAGCCCAGACACTGGAGTGAGGTGAGGTGTGTGCTTATAAAGCCAGCTTGATGAGTGTCCTGATGAGGTGCAGGTGTGCATGATAAGTATTCTGGAAAGGTGATTGTAGGAACCGTGGACGAACCAGACAAATGAATCATTCAGATGATTTGATAAAATTTGCAGATGACTTATCAAACATATTTTAACTGCATACATTTTACATCATGTCCACAAATACTACCTGTAACCAGTTATGCTTTAGAACACCCAAAATTTATGTAAATCTGTTAACTCTTGAATGACTGATTGAAAGTATGCCTTATTTGGAATGAATTTAATTCTCTTTCTCTCTTCTCAATCATGGCTTGAATGAAATCTGTGTAAAAGCGTATCATATTCCATTTAATAGAAATTATGTCTAAAACGGTACTCTCTGCCAAAGCAGAGACCGGAGGTAACACCTATGTATGATTGTGGCAGAGAAAAGCCACTTTTTGAAACAGGACGATATCTGATTGGCCAAAACTCCTCTCAGAGGTTTGACAAACACCTAAGTTTAAATAGTCATATCGCAAGACAAGGAGCAGAACTAGGAATGAACTGAAAAAAAAAAGAACCGGTCAGCTGTGACCAGAGTAAAAAGAACAAAGAGTAACCATGGAGTAACAAGAAGAACAGACAAGCAGCTCATTCAAGCCATCCAACTTTCACTCACTTTTCTTTTCTTTTACTTAATTTTCTTTTCCGTTGAGTCTCATGTTCTAAGTTTTGCCGCAAAGCTCAACCAACGACTTTTGCTGCTTCAACTTTAACTCCAGGGACAAAGAGACTTCCTTTCATTTTTCCAGCAAGCTAAAACAAATGATTGGTTTTTACCTAACTACCATCTGGACCTGAAAAAAACAACTTGGAAAAACCTAAAAATTCACATTTAAAGTCGATTCAAGCAAGTACCTCCAGATTCTAAAAACTGAACTGGTGCATTTAAATTAATGATTTATGGTTCGTTCAGGTCTTTGAAGTGCATATTTTGCTAGAAACCCTGTTCATTATATCACTCTCTCTCTTAAAACTCTCACTCTCATTTCCTTTCTTTGACTGCAATGCGTATGAATGTGTGTGTTTGTGTTAGATTAGTTTGTGTTAGAATGTAGATTTTGGAAGAAAGTGTCTTGTATTATGTTCTTCTAAAATTTAATGTCTTAAACTGTCGATCCCAAAGTTACCACGCTCTAATCAGTGTTTTCATGATTGTTGGATATTCATATCCGCTACAAGATCTTAATACGGCTCGAGCAAATGAACGCTGGACGACTCGGTTGCTCGGCCGTAAACTAAACAACTCTTTATAATTCCCTATAAATTAATTATTTCACTTGAGCTAATTTTATGTAGTAGTGTGGATATGGTGGATCTGTGACACGGACTGGAAAAGGTTATAGAACTGTCGGAGTTTGGACTCCACAAACCCACATTCAGACAGATTGTGTACAAATAGAGGAAATTCAAGACAATTGCTACCCTCCCCAGGAGTGGTCAACCAACAAAGGTCACTCCAAAAGCAAGACATGCAATAGTCTTCGATGCTCTGTGATTGTTGGGTGCAAGGGATAGATCAGGAGAACACTGAACAACCATGGGGTGCATGGCAGAGTTGCAAGGAGAAAGCTACTGCTCTCCAAAGAGTATGTGTATTATGGCTTAATTTCTGTGTTTTACCCAGTTTGCTAAAGATCATTTATACAAGCCAGAGGGTTATTGGACAAATGTTTTGTGGATGGATGAGACTGTCGTGCGACTGCAGAAGACCCAGAGGCAAAAGAGAATGTTCACAGTATTTATTGAGTCCCAAAACAAAACAGAAGAAAAGCAGACTGCCAGGCGTAGATTAAGAGCGCGCTGCAGCTGGAGAACTAAGGAGAAGTACCAGTAAGCTTCCTGAACAAAGTCCCAGTTCAACTGTAGCACGGTGGTCCTACTGGAGTGTCTCAGATGGCTGATGGAAAACACCTAGGCCGGTTGATGGACGAAACCAGGCCTGCTGAAAGGAGTCTCTGACAGACGGACCACGAATGCAAGTACAGATGGGCTCTGGGACTGGGACTCTGACTCTAACTGCTAACACACACACACACACACACACACACACACACACACACACACACACACAACGAGAGTTCCCAGGTGAAAAAAAAGTACACTTCTATAATATACTTAAAGTGCTCTATTTTCGTGCACTAATTTTGTACTTAATATACTAAAAATTCTTCTTTAGTATTTCTTAAGATAATCTTAAGAACATCTAAGTGTACTCATTTTGAGACAGCATGAAATATGAACTAAAATGTGCTTTTAATATACTATCTCTGTATAATAGAACAGTTCTTACCCCGGCCAGTCACTAGAGGGGAACAAAGTCACCCTCAGCGCCACCTAGGAGGCCGTACTAATCTAGCGAAAGCCAAACATAGTCTGGGCCAGCCCTGTCTGATACACAGAATCTCCAAAGCACATTCTTCAGAGAAGAGGGCAGGTAAGAGCGACTGCAAATGAGCAGTAAGCAACTCAAACCCACGCGCAGAGATGGGCATCCTGGAGAGCAGAACTCAGCTGAGTGCTATAAACCCTCGTATTGAGGGGAGTATAATCCGCTCATCCTAGGATCTACTCAGTGTCTGATTAAAGCACTGAGGAGGCTGTGCGCTAGAAAAACCCTGGTACAGGGGAGCACAAAGCAGCCTGGGGCCTGATCTCAATGGGAGACTTCATAGAAGTCTACAACCAATGACCAGGGCCTCATTTATAAAACTTTGCATAAATTTCATCCTAAAAGTGTACGTACGCGCAAAAGCATGCATAACACCATGCGTACGCCAGAACCTGCGCACAAATAATTTTAGAAATCCCAATCAGCGGAAGATTGTGCGTATATAAATACTTAAAGGGATAGTTCACCCAAAAATGAAAATTTGATGTTTATCTGCTTACCCCCAGGGCATCCAAGATGTAGGTGATTTTGTTTCTTCAGCAGAACACAAATGATGATTTTTAACTCCAACCGTTGCCATCTGTCAGTCAAATAATGCTAGTGGATGGGAACTTCTACTATAAGAGTAAATAAAACTTGCATAGACAAGTCCAAATTAAACCCTGCGGCTTGTGACGACACATTGATGTCCTAAGACACAAAACGATCGGTTTGTGCGAGAAACCGAACGGTATTTATATCATTTTTTAACTCTAGTACACCGCTATGTCCAACCGCGTGGGGGTAAGCAGATAAACATCAAATTTTCATTTTTGGGTGAACTATCCCTTTAAGATAAAGGTTTTAGAATAGAGCTGATTCATTCATTTCCACTGGCCAAATGGTATTTTAATAGTTTTAAACAATTTGAATCAAATTTATGCAGTTTTGCTGATAAGGTGAACATATCTTTTAGGAAGTTTATAGGCTATTTTTAGTGGAAACAGACAGGCCTACTTATTTACTGCAGTGTAATTGTCTGTCTCGGCGCGTCACTGACAAAGTATTTTAAAAAGAATACATGCAAATCTTACCATTTTCCTCATATTATATCCTTCAAATGGTAATTGTTTGAAGATCCTTCACACGACATCAACACCTCCTGCAGCTGTGGTTGTACAGTAAGATATTATCATTGGAACTATTCAAACTGGACAACGGACCGTTCGACCACAGAATCCAGCAGTGTCTTCCATAATATCAAAGTTAAGTGTGCATCACTGATCATCGTTCTCGCTAAAATATTTTGTCATAACATCTGCAGTGTAGTTTAAAGAGGAATTATTGTGCTTCTAGCACTCCTCGCTGTCATTAAAACAGCGTGTCACTGGAAAAGTGATCGAAAGTAGCACATCTACTATCTCAATTCATATCACTTTTGTTTAATTTCTATGTAATGTAACTTCAGTGCTTATCGGCAATAGTGAAAGTGTAATATTAATGTTATATAAATGTTAGCAACTGAAAACTTGTTTCCACGCCAGTTTAAATAGTTCTTTTATTTATTTAAACTGTTATTGTGAACATGAACTGTATTTATGATTATGACTCATAATGAGGATTTAAAGTGGTTTTCCTTCATCTGCCGTCAGTCCCTCAGCTCACCATTGGTGTCGCCAAACTGCTCTGTCTCCAAAATGTTCATGGGTCAGAGTTTGCGTGGAAGTGCGCAAATTTTCCCGTCAAGTTTGTTTTAATAAATCACAACTTATGCGTCACAACGTGGCGTACGCACGTTTCCAGCCCCGTTTTGTGCATACTCAGGCTTTATAAATGAGGCCCCAGCTTAGGGAGCTAAGCAAAATTACACCAAAGGGAAGTACGAAGCTCAACCTACAGACAGACCATACTGTAGGCACATAGTCATGGTCATAACTAAAGTTCTTACAAATTAACTAAATATCACACAGAAACTCAACTCATATTCCAGGATGGCCCATAAGGCCACTCATCTGGAAACATAGCATGCTGGGCGCATGACCAACCATGTTATTAAGTAGCTGTGAGTGCCCACAAAACAGTCCATCCAACACAATCCAATGATCAGTGTACTCGGTAAAGAACCTTTTTACTCTTTAAGCAAGAGGTGAAGACATTATAAGCATGACAAAAATTCTAAAAAGTGGGTCCTAGCAGCAATGCGTAACTTATCTTCTCAAAGATAAGGGCTTACCACCTGGGAAAAACAGCACCAGGAAGGCTAATAACAGCCTATAACCTTAGCTGTTAACCTCAGCCATACTGTAGCACCTACATTTTCACATTGAAGGGGAAATGGGCATATGGCCAGCAACTCCCTCAGGAGGAGGCCAGAACTAGGAACTATACAACCTCACAGGGATAGTAATAATAAGGGTGATGTAACAAACAAACACCTAAACCTAGCTCTAGCCTAGCCGCTAGCTAAGGCCTACTGGGACAAGTAAAGCTTGGGCTTCATTTTGAATCCTTCAAATATGAGGAGAAAATGAAGCACTGCAAGCAAACAGTGTCAGGCGGCCGATAAAGCTGTCCTGCACACAAATAACTGAAGTGACGAGTGCTAACTCAAACCAAACTAAAGTATTAGCTGAGAAGCTACTCAGGAAAGCTATACAGGAAAAACAAGGTCTACACTTTTTATAAACAGCTCGTAGAACGAAGATTTTCCCTCATTATTTTAATGCATGAAGAAGAATGAAATCAAAAGTTCTTTTAAGCCTAAAAGCACTTTCACTATCAAGCCAGAAGGCGGCCTTTAGAAAAAAGATTATCAAAGGCCCAGCCATCAGCCTAATGGACCCTTCGCTAAGCCCCGCCCTCCTTAGTTACTGTTGCTACGCCTGTCCAGCTTTCGAGCCTGGCAAGTCATTTACAGTGTGTATGCACCGGTGTCAGACATTTTCAAGGAGATAATTAGTCATTTTTGGCGAACAGGTGAAATATCTGAGAGAGCAAGACAAAAGGGACTGCAGTTTGCATTCGAGGGATATATCCACGACATAATATGCAACCGATTAGAAAATAATTTGATCAAAATTGAAACTAAAGCTCCCAGCGCGAGCAGCAGCTGCCTCATACGCTGACTATTCAAATGGGAAACACACAGTTTATTGAGGAAAAGCTTTGTTCATCCACAGCTGTCACGAACGCCAGCGACGCTCCCTCGATCGGCCACCGGAGGTCTCACTCTCCCGAGTACTAACTGGACTACAAATCCCAAGCGCCCACATACCTGGCCTGATTACGACGCACCTGTTTCACGTCAGCCAGCTATTTAGGCCCCACACACACACACGCACCTCGCGAAGTATTGTTTGCCCCGCAACAATTTCTGAGCGTTTATTACTTGTTTTCTGTCTGCCTGTGTATCGACCTTGTTTTGGATTACTGACCTTCCGAGTGTTTTGCCGCCTGCCTGTTACCCTCTTTGCCTGGACTGCGTTTCTGATTCTTTGCTGCTAGCCCCGATCTCTTGCCTGGTTATGACCACGATTATTGGACTGTCTCTGACACTTTTGTTTGCTCTGGTGATTCGACCCACGCCTGCCTGTACTGTATTCCTGTTGTTTGCCAATAAACCGCTTATGGATCCCAACCAGCCTGAGTCTGCGTCACAACAGCAGGTTAAGTGAAATTTGTGAAAATAACCTAATAATTATAAATCAAACAGCTTATACATAAGTCTTGTGGAATAAACACAAGACGTTAGCCTGACCACTTTGCAATGATAACATTCTCCCACTTATAATTTTAGCACGCCAGGCCAACGTTACTCCGTCTTGCCTTTAATAATTTTATTTCACCTTCAGTTATATGCATTATGAACAAAGAACCGTCATTATTTCCAAGCAACGATGTGCTGAGTTAGCTAGCTAGCTAACCTAACGTTACCCGGACTTACTGCATATGCATACATCAATATTACATCATTGTCGGTCGTCATGATAAATAACACACAATTACTGTACTTGCATTATTGTTAAGGGTAGGTTTAGGGTTGGGGAAAGTGTAGATGTTAATAAAGCCATAAACCACGTTAATATCACGCTGGAAGCACAATCTGATAGGTAACGTTAGCATTTTTCAGATTTTGCTAACGTTACCCACTGTTTCAATGGGAGGTAATAAAATCTGACAGGGCAGCACAAATTGTCAGAACACCGGCACTTCTCCCCTTGGGTTTTAAGTTTCGAGAAGGGAAAAAAATTCCACCACCCCGTCTAAGCTCGGGTATCAGATTAACACAATCCATAAGCACAACGCTTCGGCATGTTCCCTCGCTCGAAAGCTTGACCGACCTCCCGCGCCTAGTAACGGTTGCTAAACCACGATTGGCCTGTGGCAGTTTTCGGGCGTGGCTTGTAAAAGAAGCACCTGAGCAAGTAGAAAGAAACTCAAACTCAGAAGGCGGAGGAAGAAGGGGCGAGGGCAAATGCAAAGTTGCCCTCGCAACGAGAGGGAATTGACCACAGATGATATTGGTGTATGTGATCAATCACCTCCTCAAACCTGCTTCTTCCTCCTCGAGTCCAGCCATCTCTGCGCATGCTCTGAAAAGAGGAGGTGCCTGAGCGGCCATACTGGACCTCTGGCCCTGTCTCAGAGCCTCAGCTTGAAAAGGGCCAGCCTCATGATAAACTACATGCTCAGAAAAACTATACAGGAAAACAAGGTCTTATTTTAAAAACATAAAATAGACCCATCTCATATTCCTGCGGCTAAAAGACCAAAGATCCTAAAACTCTCTTTTTTTACATGAAAAAGGATAGAATCTAGGGTTCTTTTAAGCCTAAAAGATCCTCTCACTATCAAACCGAAAAAGCGGGCTGACAGAAATAATTACTATGGGCCCAGCCATCAGTCTGATCATAAGAAGTATCTGAGCATGATATAAAATATATATACACGTGCATATAAATACATACATATATATATATATATATATATTAGTGGTTTAACGGATCACAAAACTCACGGTTCGGATCACATCATGGTTATGAAGTCACGGATCAGATCGTTTTACGGATCAGCACAAAAAAAATGAATAAATAAATAGGGGTGTGGGGGGTAACTTAACTTTGCATTTATTACTTATTAATTACTAAGAACAAATACTGTACACTAATTACAAGCATAGATAAATACAACATAAAGTTACAAATAAAGTAAGGTCTAACTGTATAGTATTGATTTTTGTGTACAGAAATGTAATAATTAAATGTAAAATGACACTGTTCACTGTATAAATATAATATAGATTAATCTTTGTTAAAGCTGTGTTTTGTTGTTTGATTTACATGACAGACAACAGCAGATATTTAATAGGTTGCTGTCACTTTAAGAGTAAGACCCCATGCACGCTCACATCCGATAGATACACATCCGAATTCTCACCTTGTTCAAATAAGACATAAACGAATGTGTTTATGAGAATACTTGCCGAGCGGAGTATTTTGACTGACATAATGCGTGTATGTGTCCATCCAAGTGCGATGAAGACATGAAAGAGAAATCAATTTGGAGTTCTGAAACGCGCATCTCTCTCTCTCTCTCTCTCTCTCTCTCTCTCTCTCTCTCTCTCTCTCTCTCTCTCTCTCTCTCTCTCTCTCTCTCTCTCTCTCTCTCTCTCTCTCTCTCTCTCTCTCTCTCTCTCTCTCTCTCTCTCTCTCTCTCTCTCTCTCTGCGTGCACGAACCTTAACAGAGCCGTGTGTGATGCCGAATTAAATCCTCTTTTGCCTCTTCTAGCACTGGAATGGATTTATATCTATTTAATGTGTAAACTAGCAAGGCAAAACACATTCAAATGATAACATTTTATTCTATTGCGAATCACAGGCTTGGTCCATACGGATCATGGATCAACAACGATCCGTTTAACCTCTATTATATATATAAATATATATTTATATTATATATATATATATATATATATATTTATATTATATATATATATATATATATATATATATATATATATATATATATATATATATATATATATATATATATATATTTATATATATATATATATATATAAATCACCCTTTAAATAGCTGGGAGATCGATTACAAACGCAACTGTGTTTACAATCGATCACCCATCATTCTCACTTCTTCCTGTCTGGCTGGCTCAGATCCACATCTGAATGGCTAGGGGGTTTTCCATGCCCTCCAGATCTCAAACGCTGAGATCAGGAAGGAATGAAAAGTCTGGGAGCCGCAACATTCATGGATAGAAAGGAACCGTTCGTCGAGCCATCCGTGCGCGGCCCCTTTCTTAACGCGCTCTCACGGCAGCTGCAGCCCGCCAAGAAGTGCGTCCCAAAAACACAGCAGCTCCACATACCCAGCAGCCAGAGGAGCGCTCGCTATCGGACGCGATGACGACAAAAACGGACGTCACCGTCATCCAGCCACTCATCCTCGCCAGCCCTGGGGAGGCCAAGAGAGAATACAATTCTCTCAAACTTCCCAATGAGCTCACCTGCGAGCCCTATGATTGCAGCCACCGTATTGCCTCAGCACACACGGGGCCAGAATCACCAGGCACAGATGCAGACACCTCAGCTGATAATGAAACACTGTTGCAATTGGTGTAAAGAAGTCATTTATAAAAAAGCCAAGGGTCAAGTGCTCAACTAAAGCAAACACTTTTCACTAAAATGATGACTTAAAACAAAAAAGTCATAAAAAAATCTACATTAATTAGAGCTAAACCTCTGTTAATTCTCAGAAACAACTTATGAAAGAAATTAAGTCAAACTGGTCTGTAATAAGTGAAGCTGCTAAAGCTGTTTTTGGAGTTGTTTAATCATCCTCTGCTCAGATCTTGAGATATGTAATTGATTTTATTTAGTTTATGTTTCAGTGGCTGAAATCAGATCAGTTATTATTTGCTGTAAAAAAAAATATTTGATTGGGGATAAAGTTCTCAACCGAAACATGGCTGAAACGTTTGGAAAAAAAAAAAAAAAAAAAAAAAAAAAAATCCCACCAATCAGAGTTGCATCTTTTTTGTTTGTTCTCTGCTAACGGGGAGGGCTTTGAAATGGGCGATTGCCGTCTGGAACGATGGCCAGCCGGCCTTCGCGACATTCGACTCCTTTCTGCAAAGATTTCACACAATTTTTGAACACCCTTAGGGAGGTAAGGAGGATTAACCCAAGAACTCCAATCTGAGCTCGCCTGCCGCGACGAGGGGATGAATTTAGATCAGTTTATTAACCTTGCCATCTGCATTGATAACTTAGTCCGTTCAAGATGCCCTAGGATTTCTTCCCCGCTTGCTGCTGTCCCCTCAACCTCATCTGACTATGAGCCCATGTAGATTGGCTCAGGGGCGGATCTACCGGGATGGCACAGGGTGGTAACTGCCACCCTAAGGAAAAGCTTTGCCACCCCATCTGCCACCCCAAAATTATCAGAGAATAAAATATAAAGGTTAGCAGTGTTTCAAGTACTACTGCTTTTCAGCAGCGGCGCTTCAATGTGATGACATAAAAAAGACAGCATATTGCAAAATAATGGCAAGAAAACACGTCTTTCAATAAGCTGCATGACGGTTGCACGCGAACGCAGCGCGCCCAATGTAGTCCGCTTCATTAACAAATGACTCTTTGACTCCCAAAGAACCGGTTCATAAAACACAAGTTCACTTACGAATTGTTTTCCATTTGTTCGTGAATCTGAAAATTACTGCTTCTCTGCTAACTCAGAAGTCCTCGAATTTTCGTAATTTTTTGCGAGCTGATCCACCGACCGCACGCTCCACTTTCATCATGGATAAAGGTCTTTTTGCCATCCGACGAAACGGTAACATGAAATCAATAAGAAGATCCAGATCACAGAAACTAGTTAGGTAAGAATCTAAATGTATTTTAGCTTTTCTCAATTGCTAACACATTTTAAGTGATTCAGTTGGCCCAGTTTCCCAAACCATTCGTTCAGTTCTCAAAACAAAGACACATTTCTCAAAACGTTTAACAATGACTACATTAGGTAGCAAAACTGATGACACACACCAGTAAAAATCTGAGAGAGCTGAATGAATAATTTACAGGGGTTTTAATGATAGAAATAAACTTCACAGTACCAGTAGCTACTTTAGATGAGGGAAATTTCACTATGTACAGTATGTAGCACGTTTTACACCCTCAAACTTGTGATATTTTGCAGAACTGAGAAATGACTGTCCTGTGTCAGAAGACCAATACACTGCTATAGCCTACCTTATATACTGTAATAAATTTTGGCCAAATGTGCAGAGGATGCTGAATTTAGGTTTACTGTAATTGACAGTATGCTGTATTGTGGTGCATACCAAGTTCATACATATCTACAGCCAGATCAATTTACAATAGTAAAATGAAAAAAAGAAGAAAAAAAAAAATCACTGCTGTATTTTATTGTATCTGTAAATGTATTTTTGTATAGTGTAGTAGACAGTGAGCTGCAAAATAATTCCTGAATCCCAGTAAGCGGTATTTTTGTTACAGTGTTACATGAATTGATCTCACTGGTGTTCACTGGGCAGTGCAGTAGTCTGTGTATTTAAGTTTTGTGTGTCATCTGAGGCAAAAGTTTGATTTTGTCAGACAAGAATAAGTTTTTGACTAAAACATTTTATTTTGACCTGGAAGTTTGAGGTTCTGGGTGATTGCTAAAGTGTTGCTAGGTGGTTGCTAGGAGATTCTGGGTGGTTGCTAGGTTCTTGCTGCAGTTGCTGGGGTGTTGCTAGAGTATGTAGTTGATAGGCTGTTCTGGGTGAACACACACACACATTCCCACCTCTGTTAGTAACAAAAACTCAAAAATTGTTTGCAAAAAACAAGTTTTTGTTGTTCTTTAACTTGCACTAAAACATGTGATTTATGCCATCGAAGTAACCTGTGTAATATTAATAAAACTGCTCATCTCCTTTAGTGATACAAGGTCAGACTCATTTTAAATCTGTTGATGCTTTTCATATAGTGCCTTTACTTGGTGCCATGATGGATATTGAAAACTTGTTATTTATTATTATTATTATTAATTATTATTATTTATTATTATTATTATTATTATTATTATTATTATTATTATTATTTATTTATTTATTTATTTTGGTAATGCAATGTTTGTGAACACAATTGTGTATGTCAGGCCATAAATCTCCAAAAACTATGCATGGGCGCTTGCTTTGGTGTTGCCACCCCTCATAGACCTCATGCCACCCCTTTGCCACCCTATAAATATTTTTCTGGATCCGCCCCTGGATTGGCTACTCTCACCCGAGGAAAGGGAGCGCCATATGCACCTCTCTAACCCCTCTGCGGTGAGTACACATAACCACACTTCAAACAACATTGAGCTGCCAGTAGTACTTACTGTAAATGATAAATCTATTACCACCATGGCCATGATTGATTGATGCTGATTTTGCCAAATCTCATAACTTTCCCTTAATTCCATGTGACTCTGTGTCGGCAGTGGCAGCACTAGATGGGCGCCCTCTGGGGACGGGCCATGTTCACCGCACCACAGGAGACCTCTCTCTCCAGATTGGAGCTTTACATAAGGAAGTGATTTGATTGTTCCTGATTATTTCACCACAAAACCCTCTCATCCTCAGCCTCCCCTGGCTACAGAAGCACAACCCTTGAGTCTGCTGGGATGAAGGACAGATAACACACTGGTCGGATCACTGTTTGCTCCACTGCATGCAGCCCATTTCTCCCAACCCTGACACCACTGGACCCACAGACAAACGCCCGCCAATCTTCCCGGAGCTTCCCTCTGTGTATCACGATTTAACTGAGGCGTTCAGCAAAAGCAAGGCAGCTCAATTACCCCCTCATCGCGATAACGACTGTGCCATAGAACTTCTGCCTGGAACCACGCCCCCTAGGGGCCGAATTTTCCCTCTTTCCCAACCTGAATCTGAGGCCATGAAAGCATATATCGAAGAAGAATTGTCCAAGGGATTCATTTGGCTGTCCACTTCTCCAGCATCAGTGGGCTTCTTCTTCGCGAGTAAGAAAGATGACGGTCTACACCCCTGTATTGACTATCGGGGACTCAACGAAATTACTGTCAACTGCTATCGACCCCTGCCCGTGTACACAATGAATTATCTTTCAGTAAAGCTGCAAATGGATCCTAACTCTGTTGAGTCATCATTACAATTAGGTTACTTGAACTTTGGCAATGAAAACTATTGAACTGTAAGTTTTAATAACTAAATTTGTCAAGTTGAAAATATGTAATATTCTAAGTAATTAAAAATTATTAAGTCAGAGGAAATACCTCAAAAAGTTGAGTGAACAAAAAAAAAAAAAAACATTTTACAGGGAACATTTGTACTGAAAACTTAAGTTCACCTTACTTATTTTTAGAAAGTTAATACAACTAATCTTTATAAGTTCAAACATTAAATTGTCAATTAATAATATGAATACATTCATAAGAATCAATACATTTTGCTGATATAATGATTTAATTATTGTTGTTTTATTGTCTTAATATTATCATAATAATTCAGAAACAAACTCCGGTGCACATACTGTATTAGAACATTCCATTCCTGCTTCTGATTAGTCAGTACAGTGTTATAATAAAAGTTAAAATAACAGTTCTGATGTGAGACGTGGAGTAATAGTTTTACCTGAAGCATTCAAAGCGACCAGAAGACCGAGAGTCCAGACCGCCATCGTTTCTCAAAGAACACTGGAACTCTGCATAGATTTAAAACACAATTATACATAAATAATTATTACAAAATGTTGTATTTTTGTGACATGAACCAGTTCAGTAGATTGATATCAATGTTGTTGTGTTGTGAAGCCCTGGTTTCTCTTCTTATACAGTGGAGGAGAGTTTGTTTATCAGCACCTGCTCATGTTCTCACTTCCTGTATAAACAATGTTATATAGTATGTACTTGACCCTCTTTTGTTATACATTTATTCATTTGGAAGATGCTTTTATCCAAAGTGACTTACAAGTGAGGAATATAACAAGCAATTCATCATGAAGAGACAAATAAACACAAGAAGTGCTCATAATACAAGTTTCAGACATTGCTTAGAGTAGCATAAGCCAGAATAGGGAGGGATTCAAGGAAATAAACTAATATATATATATATATATATATATATATATATATATATATATATATATATATTAATATATATATATATATATATATAAATTTTTTTTTTTTTTTTTTTTTTAAGATGAGGTTAAGTGCTCACAAAAGAGATGAGTTTTCAGCAGTCTTTTGAATATTCACTGTAAAAAATGACCATGATTTTTATGGTAAAAGACTGTAAAAATTCTAAAGTGAAAAATAATTAATTGGTTTACCAAAAGTTTCCGTACTATATAGAGTGAATAACTGTAATAGATCTAACGGTGCATTTAATATAATTTTACGGAAAAAAAACTGTTAAAATTACAGTTTTTGGAAGTGGAAAATAACAAGTCAATGTATAATTTACAGTGAAAAAACGTAAATTGACATTCCCACAATTGCCTGCCTGACACTTCACATTTGATGTATTTTTATTAAAAAAAACTCTTTCTAATGAGTTTTTCTTATTTTTTTTCTAATCAGTTATGTACATTAGGGTTTTATGTTACATCTAATGTTGTAAAATTTAAGTTTATTGCATTTTTTTTTATTTCATGTGATGGTGTTTAGAGTTTGTGTGAATGACACCTTCTATATATTACTATTGTTCTTCTCAGTTTGTGGAAAAACTGCTTGTGATGAGCGTTGATTCATCACGTGACTCTCATCACCACTGTGATTGGTGGTTGTCAGTGTATTATAAAAGGTACAAAACAGATATTAGTACTTCAATAGGTTGGTAAATTGACATTATATTAGTTAATGAAATTAATTTTACCATACATTTAACAGAATTTTTACATTTTGTTTTATTTATTTTTATTGTGTACAATAAACAATTATAACTGTAATTATTACAATAAAAACCTTTAATTATACGGTTTTGCCCAAAAATAATCACTTTCTGGGCTCATCTGCACGCATGATCGATGAGGTGTATCCTCCAACATTAGCTACTGTCTAATGCATTAAAACATGTTAAGCACTTCTGCACTGAGCATTTTAGAATCATTAATGTGCAAAAAAAAAACAAAAAAAAAAACATAAAACATAGGCTACATTCTGAATAACCAAGAAAAAAAAATAAATAAAATAAAATAAAAATAAATCTAAGCTTTGTTCTGGGAATTTTCCAACAGAACTAATATTCCCAGAACATCCCATGAATAAAAAATGATTAAATGGGTTTTAATAGGCTAAAAGTGAAATAAATGTAAATGTAAAAAAAAGTCAAACCTGAGTAAATCTGTGTTCCGAACAGCAAGTTGAGTGTTTCTGCTGGATAGTTAGAGGAGATGTGTCTTGTTTTCTTGAACTCTTGATGTATTCTTTTTCCACTAAGTTGTGGGCTTAAATAAGTGTACTCATGTTACGTAAGATGTGTGTCAGCCAATCAGAAAGGATCTGCATGTTACTGAGATCTCTGATCTCTCTAAATCACATGACTCTCAGAAAAAAAACAGAAGTAATTACCACAATTTTTCAAAACCATGTATTTCATCTTTCAGTTGTCTGTTTTAATTAATCATTATCTAATGATTTGCAAAGGTATGATTTTGTAATGACTACTTGTTGAGGCATATGACTATTAACTAATTGTTAATATAAAATATAATATAATAACATTATATGCCGGTGGCATAAATGTGGCTTGAACCAATTGCAAACATGACATGCAGTTTTAAACGCCTCCAGGAGATTTTGATAACATGATTATTAAACTTTTGTGGTATTCTTAGTTGACTGTGGCATTGACACTTACAATATCAATATGCAAAGGTATTTCTATAAAACAGTCCCACTTCCTGTTTGGTACATGCCCTTGCTAATTTCATTTGAGAGTTTTCATGAGGACAGTCTTGAAACTTTAGTAAAATGATAAATGGCGAGTGAATCAGATCAAAACTGCACAAGGTTCAAAAGAAGAGGTGCAAATGATCAGATTTCAGATTCAACTGTAGTTCCATAAAGTAAATGTTCACATGAATGTCAGCCACTGAAATAATGCTGATGCATAAAGTTCATCTAAATTGTATTTCTCATCTGATGAAGCTACACTAAGGCTTTTGCTTTTATGTAGGACAAAATAAAGTCTCTGAAGAAGGTACAAAAGCTGTCAATGAAGCAGCCGCCGCACCATTTACGCACTAACCTTCAACTCTCTAAAATTTGTTGGGTTATTATTTTTTTTAGCCATGTTCTTCTTCTTCTAGCACTCTTGATCTTCTTCACTGTAGTCTTCGTCTATCTCATCTCTGCTGGTGATTTCAACACGTTTTCTTCACCCTGTGTATCCTCTCGATAAGCTCTGTTGTTGGTTACAAAACATTAAATTCAGGAACCTAACTTGCACAACTTTGCTCATCTCATGCTGAGTCAAGTCAACTACATTTGTTTCTACATTAACACCATTTTAATTGTTGCAGGTACTTCCCAAGCAGCATTCAAACATCTTTATATGGCTTTAACTTAAAAGCAAGCAAATAACATTTTGCAACAGTTAAATAGCAATATCAATATCAAAAAAGCTCATCAGCCAGAGAAAAACTGTTCTGATAGTGAATCTGACAACATCGTTTCTTTGTGTCTTTATCATTATAGTTGTGGTGTGAACTCTGCTGTACTTTAACAGAATAATTTTTAAAACTATATCTTTATTGTTATCTTTATAGTTATAGTTCATAGTGTGAACGGGCCTTAATACTGTTATTTCTCACAATATGACATGGATAAAACCTCGATAATATAAAAACAAACACTAATGACACTCATCTTCATCAACCACTACAGCTAAATAACTACAGCTGCATAATATATCCATATGAATCTAAATATAGTTTTTCTAATGACTACATTCGCTGTGATAAAGTAATTTGATCATTAACATGTTACAGTTTTTATATGTGCAGAAACTGACAATAATTATAAAACTTTAAAAACATTAAAAGCACCAAAGCTTTCATGTTTCCAGTGTCAAACTGTATTCATATCTATATTATTATGAATAGATTTTAAAAGTCTCACATGGTTCATTATAGGCTCAATGCAACATGTTCTCCAACCAATACGACCATATAGGTCATTTGTCACTTCCCTGAAATACGACTCATAGGAGCGTTTACTAAAGTGGCGCCCCTATGGACAACAGGACACTTTCATTTTAATTCATGAAATACGACCCATAGGAGCGTTTGCTAAAATTGTGCCCCTTTCAACAACAGTACACTTACATATTAATGCATTGTTCCCTTTTATCTGCATCATATTTCGGGTTTCGCGTAGCTCAATTGGTAGAGCATTGCAATAACAATATGCAATCATGTGATCATGTGATCGTATGCAGTCCACTATAAATCACTAAGGGTAGGTTTAGGGATGGGGGTGGGTGTAGTTGTTAATAAAAAAAAATAGTTTTGCTAAATGGAAATAGGAGATATGGTGTGAAAAGTCCACACATTGCATTTAAATGAACACGCATTTTGATTGGTAACGACAGTCATACTGTCACAGACACGTCAGGTTCCACCTCACTCCCTTACCCACGCACTCAATCACCAGCATACTGATCACCGCCACCTGTGACTCATCAGCACCGCAATCAGCACTAGTATAAAGCCACCACACTCACACACACTCACTGTCCGGTCTCGTTTGCAATACGACAAATGTATGCTTACCTTAAGGACTCCCAACTCCCCCCAGCTTCCGCACCCTCCGTCACCGCTCCTTCTCCAGCATTCACCGCCAGTCCCATGGCCAAACCGGCGCCCTACTCAGGATCGGCGGAGGAATGCAGCGGATTCCTTCTACAATGCGAACTGGTCCTGGAGATGCAGCCGCACCTCTACACTACCGACACGGCAAAAAATAGCGTTCATCATTTCGCAACTGCAAGGCCCTGCAATGGGCAGACTCCCTGTGGACTCAGAAAGGCCCTGTCGTCCAATCATATTCGGCGTTCGTCTCTCACTTCCGCGAGGTCTTCGGGAAACCTCTGAAGGATTCTTCCACTGGTGAGAAACTCTATAATCTAAAGCAAAGGAATCTCTCTGTAAATGATTATGCCTTGCAGTTCCGAACGCTAGCCGGCACCAGCGGATGGAATGAACAAGCCCTCATCACCTCTTTCCGTCAAGGGTTGGAACCCAACGTGCGGCTGCATCTCGCTGCATACGAGGACTCAATGGGACTTGAACGCTTCATCCAACTCGCCATCCGCGTGGGTTCTCGTATGCAGTCGTGTCTCCTCGAGCACCAGGGCCAGTCGTCTGCCACCAATCTCCTCCGCCGGTCTGAACCCGTCAGCTCCCCAGAACCAGCCACCGAGCCAATGCAAATTGACCATTCACGTCTAACCTCCAATGAAAGACAAAGAAGGCTGACCCTAAACTTATGCTTATATTGTGGATCTCCGGGGCATGTTCTCTCCACATGCCCAACCCGTCCTCCTCGGCCCGTGGTGAGTGCTATTTTCCCCTCCATTCAGAAAATGAAACCACTCACAACTATTGTAATCCTTACTGCTGCTAATACCTCTGTTCCAGTGGTGGCGCTCCTCGACTCAGGGTCCGCAGGAAATTTCATCTCAGGCGCCCTCTGTCGACAACTCAAGCTCAAGATCTCCCCGTCTCCGGTTAACTATCAAATCCACTCCATCACGGGCAAACCCCTGAGCCGTAAGAACATCCGTCATTGTGTGGGACCAATTCAACTCTGCGTGGGTATTCTGCATTCAGAAAAGATACATCTGCTGGTTCTGGAGAAATCCACCGCTGACGTGGTTCTAGGGCGCCCGTGGCTTGAACAACACAATCCCACCATCTCTTGGCGCACGGGCGAAGTCCTGAAGTGGGGCGACCACTGCTTTCCAGATTGCTTCCCAGCGCTTCCTGTTCCAAAGTCTCCACTCTCCAAGTCTCTCTCCATGAACGCAACCTCTATCGAAAGCCCTGTCGAGAAACGCTCCGTGGATGTTCCCCCGGACTACGCCCCCTTCAGTGACGTTTTCTGCCCACAACGCACCTCCAAGCTTCCTCCACACCGGCCATGGGACTGTGCCATCGACCTGCTACCGGGTGAACCAGTGCCCAGGGGACGCATTTACCCCCTGTCAATACCGGAGGAGAAGGCCATGGAGGAATACATCAAAGAGGCCCTCAACCAAGGTTACATCCGCCCGTCTACTTCCCCTGCTGCTTCAAGCTTCTTTTTTGTGGCGAAGAAGGACGGAGGCTTGAGGCCCTGCATTGATTACCGTGCCCTCAACAAAATCAGTTAAATTCCGCTACCCGCTTCCCCTCGTCCCAGCTGCCCTGGAACATCTCCGTGGTGCCACTGTGTTCACTAAGCTGAACCTCCGCAGCGCGTACAACCTCATCCGGATACGCGAGGGGGACGAGTGGAAGACCGCCTTTGTCACGCCCACCGGACACTACGAGTATCTCGTCATGCCGTATGGCCTGGTCAACGCCCCCTCCGTATTCCAGGATTTCATACACGAGTTTCTCCACAAGTTCGTTCTGGTGTATATTGACGACATCCTCATCTACTCCCGGAGCTTGGCCGAACATCGCCACCACGTTGCGGAGGTCCTCCAACGCTTACGGCAATTCCACCTCTTCCTCAAAGCTGAAAAGTGCTCCTTTCACCAGCCCTCTGTCCAATTCCTGGGATATGTAATAGATCACAGTGGCATCCGGATGGACGAGGGGAAGGTCTCCGCCATTCAGTCCTGGCCCACTCCATCTTCAATCAAAGAACTCCAAAGCTTCTTAGGTTTCTCCAACTTCTACCGCCGGTTTATCAAGAACTACAGCACCATCGTCAGTCCATTAACCAACCTACTCCGTAACCAGCCCAAGTCTCTGTCCTGGTCCCAACAAGCCACCAACGCCTTCGAGACCCTTAAAAGAGCCTTCACCACCGCTCCCCTCCTCGTCCACCCGAATCCAGAGCTCCCATTCGTCGTCGTCGTGGCCTCCACCACCGGAGTGGGAGCGGTCCTATCACAGCAGCAGGGGACACCAAGTAGACTCCATCCATGCGCCTTCTTCTCCCGCAAGCTCAACCCGGCGGAGGTCAATTACGACATCGGTGACCGCGAACTCCTGGCCGTCAAGCTGGAGCCTTATCTGAAGGCTGCCAAAAGACTCAACCCTCGCCAAGCTCGCTGGGCCATGTTTTTCTCAAGGTTCAATTTCTCTATCTCCTACTGCCCTGGTTCAAAAAATACCAAAGCTGACGCTCTGTCTCGCCTCCATTCTCCTGAGGAAAAGCCTGAAGATCCTGAAACAATCCTGCCAGAGTCCATCTTCGTGAACCCCATCCAGTGGTCCGAAGAAACCATTCCCTCCTCCAATGCCTCCACACGCACTCCGCTGGGTTGCCCCCAAGGCTTGCAATACGTCACACGGTCACGTCGCACTCCACTTCTGCACAATACCCACTCTTCACTTGGCACTGGTCACCCGGGGGTCAATGAGACCCTCTCAACGCTTCTGGTGGCCCAACATGGCCAACGATGTCAGAAGGTACGTGCAGGGCTGCAGGGAGTGCGCCATCTCTAAGAGCCCACGCCATCTTCCCACCGGCAAGCTCCTACCTCTGCCCGTTCCTGAGAGACCCTGGTCACACCTGGGAGTGGACTTTGTCACAGATCTCCCTGAGTCTGACGGTAACACATGCATCCTGGTGGTGGTAGACCGCTTCTCAAAGTCCTGCCGTCTGATACCCCTGGAGGGTCTACCTACCGCTATGGCAACTGCTGAGTTAATGTTTAATCATGTTTTTCGTCATTATGGAATACCTGAAGATATAGTCTCCGACAGAGGACCCCAATTCGTCTCCCACGTCTGGAAAGCCTTCTTCTCCCTCCTGGGTGTGACTGTCAGCCTGTCATCGGGATACCATCCTCAGTCGAACGGGCAGACGGAACGCAAGATCCAGGAGATAGGCCGCTTCCTGCGTACCTTCTGTCACGGCCACCAGAACTCCTGGAACCAGTACCTGGGTTGGGCCGAGTACGCACAAAACTCCCTCCGCCAAGCCACAACTGGACTGACACCCTTCCAGTGCGTACTCGGCTACCAACCCCCACTGTTCCCCTGGGATGGGGAACCTTCCAACGTCCCCGCAGTCGACTACTGGTTCCGGGAGAGCGAGAGGGTTTGGGACTCAGCTCATCACCAACTGCAGAGAGCCCTGCGCAGACGCAAGACGACAGCCGACCTTCGGCGCTCCGAAGCTCCAGTATACCAACGGCAGAAGGTCTGGCTGTCCACCAGGGACATCAGGATGCGTCTGCCCTGCAAGAAGCTGAGTCCCCGCTTCATTGGCCCATTCACCATCATCCGGCAGATCAACCCCCGTCACCTACCGTCTTCAACTCCCAGCACAGTACAGTAGAATCCACCCTAAATTCCATGTATCACTGCTTAAACCTCACCATCCTTCTGTTGCTCCCTCCACAGAACCTGACGTGGCAGCCGCCGAGCCCCCCCTTCCACTCATCCTGGAGGACGGCACAGCTTACGTGGTTCACGAAATCCTGGATTCCCGGCGCCGTGGTGGTCAGCTCGAATACCTTGTCGACTGGGAGGGCTATGGCCCCGAAGAACGCTCATGGGTTCCCAAGAATGATATCCTTGATCCTATCCTGTTACAGACCTTCCACGCCAATCACCCAGACAGACCTGCCCCACGCCCTAGAGGAAGACCACCACGACGTCGGGGTCCGCGGCCCTCAGGAGCGGGCCGTGGGAGGGGGGGTACTAGTATAAAGCCACTAGTATAAAGCCACCACACTCACTGTCCGGTCTCATTTGCACTACGACAAATGTATGCTTACCTTAAGGAATCCCAACGCCATATCTACCTGCTCCAGACGTCTCCTCCAGCTCCCTCGTCTCCTGTTCCCTGTGTGTACTTACCTGCTTGTGTGTGTGAGTGTCTCCGCCAGCTCCTTCCATCATCTGCATCTGCAAGACAAAATCAGGACAGTATCATATTCTCTTCATCTCTCATCATCTCTTTATCTGTTTACCATCACCCTGTGCTCTGCTTATACGTGAATAAACTTACCTCGATTGTTATTATCTCTGCCTCCGTGTCTCTACTGTAACACATACGTCATTTCATGACGACAGACGTAACATGACACTGTCATTATTTTTACGCCCACTAGAGGGCGCATGACTTCAAAACGTAAATATAGGTCATAATAGAGTGCCCCAGGGATGACATGTTTTTGTAGGCCAACCCGGAAGTTAGCGCCGCACCGGTTCCCTCGGTTGAAAGCCTATGCATTTTTCCCATAGACTTTTGGAAAATGGCAGAAAATAAGCTCTGTGTTTAACAAAGGGTTATGACACTTACACGTTTTGTCTATCAAGATAATCTTTACAAGTTAAAACAACATTTATAGATTTTGAAGCCTAAATAAAGTCGTCAGATATAAAAGGATAACAGTAGGCTATAAACGGACTACAGCACACCATGGTCGCGGATCAACATCATCACCACCAAGCTTCCTCAAACTTTATTTAGAAAACAACTTTATTTATAAACATGCTCGCTGATTATGATCTGCACTGTGTATGAATACTTATCCACTTTTTCATGAGAAATGCTGTCCAAATGTCCCATTTTTAATGATGACGTCTAAAGTCCCCGCCAAAGGAAGTAGTCCCTTTTAGCAATTTGTTAGCAACCGCCGATTTTAAGACACAGTAAAAGTTTAAAAAAATCACAAGTGGGTTATAACTGGTGTGTTTTATGTCATAGATCAAAACGTGAAAGTATTTAGAGGCTTTGTTAACCACAGACCTTATTTCAGGCGATTTAGCAAAAACCCATTCAAAAAACCTATAGACTTGACGGTGCTGGAACCGGAAGTCCTAAAATGCTAACTCGCTTCCGGGATTTTGCCTACAAAAATGCGTCATTTTTTTTTTGAGGACAGTCTCGCTCAATGTATTTAGCAGTATCTGTTCAGTATATTTGATTTGATCTGTCAAAGATGTCAAAAGAGTAGAATTAAAATGGCAGCAGCAACACTTGAGATCGAATCCAATCAGTTCCGCTCACAGATCTCAAACTTTGACTTTTGACTTCATAATCAATATTAGTTCTGACTCTAATCATTGAAACAATCATACAAACACACAAAAGCACACAAAATCGCTCAGGTCTGAATTAATTCCACTAGGATCTGGCTGCAAACATGCACAAGTGACATTAACTAGAAGGGCCCCCTAGTTTCCAACATATGACTAATGGCAAATTGAACTAAACAGTTAGAACTGAAATGCAGGCATTTCTGTCAATCTGTTACATAATTTCCAGTCAGATCTGTATTCTTGAGTGTGACTTAGTCTACACATCAAATGCACAGACACTAATGCTAAAGCTAAACAAGAGATTTGAAATCTCTGTTTCTGAAAATTCCATTCTCTAATTGACTTGATTGAAACCTTAGTTTTCCATTAAGGATTTGCAGTTAAAACAACTATTATAGACAGTTTTATAATTGTAATTATGAAATTGTGTATTTCTGTGTTTAAGTATGTGATATATTTAATCATGTATACCACTGGTAAATATACTAGTTATTTAGACTGTTAAACTGTGTTTGTGTTAATATAACAGTGATAGTGAAGAATCTGGTGATTAAATGAGACCTGCTCACTAAAGATAGGACTTTGAAAGGGAGATCTTTACCACTCGCACTTTTGACATGTTCATCATGTGTTATTTTGTGTTATTCTGTTTTTCCAACAACCCTTTTTCTCATTTTACAATAACACCAAGCTCATCAGTGTTCAAGTATTGAATGGTCACTCAGAAGTTGTTCATGTTAGTTGTACAACACACCCATTTTAGGTTTTGGAGTCACTATAATGAGCTGATGACCTGGTGTGTTTAATTAAGGAAACATGCAAAATGTGCCATACTGGGGGGCCTCTAGGAACGCAGTTAGGACCCAGTGACATAAAGAACCATCACTTAAAAAGAATTATATTTGAAACTCCTCTGAGTAATACTGAAGATATTACTATCAATTACAGCATCATGTATATAACACTAATCTTGGGGTTTAGTCAAGTCAAGTCAAATTTATTTATATAGCGCTTTTACAATTGGTAATTGTTTCAAAGCAGCTTTACATATTAGAAGCACAGAAAAAAGGGAAGTGGTTAAAAATAAGCTGTACAAACAAGCATGGTAATATGTAACATATACAAGATGGTGCTACATTAAGCCAGTGTCGGCTGACTCCCAGGGGTGGAAAAAACCCCCTAGGAGAAAAACCCAGCGTGCTAACACTGGGAAAAAAGTCCTAGGAGGGAAAAAACCCCTTGGGAGATATATATATAATATATGTAAATGGATATGGAGATCAAAATCTGAATTATACATTTTTATTATAGAGATTAAAAATAGATTATATATAAATATATTTAAGCGGATACAGGGATTAAAAATCAGAATTATAGATGCAGCCAGAACTGGATCTGTAGGCCCATTGTCTCCTGGGCTACATTGTAGTCAGGTCCAGACACAGGTTATCCATCTGATCTGGATACGGCCTGGATCCAGCACCTGGCAAACCTCAGGATAAGCAGAGAGACAGATATTAGCGTAGATGCCATTCATGTACAGGTATATCTAGTGTTATAGGAAATGTTCTCGGTTCCGGCCGACCTAATTATTGCAGCGTAACAATCCTTTAACGGATTTGAAAAATGTTAATGTATTGATAATGTGTTATGTGTATGCAAGAGCAAAGAGATGGGTTTTTAGTCTAGATTTAAACTGACAGAGTGTGTCTGCTTCCCGAACAATGCTAGGAAGATTGTTCCAGAGTTTAGGTGCTAAATAGGAAAAGGATCTGCCGCCTTCAGTTGATTTTGATATTCTGGGTATTATCAACTGGCCTGAATTCTGAGATCGCAATAAACGTGAAGGACTATAATGCATTAAGAGCTTGCTTAGGTACTGGGGAGCTAAACCATTTAAAGCTTTATAAGTAAGTAGCAAGATTTTAAAATCTATACGATGTTTAATAGGGAGCCAATGTAATGTTGACAGAACTGGGCTAATATGGTCATACTTTCTGGTTCTAGTAAGAACTCTAGCTGCCGCATTTTGGACCAACTGTAGTCTGTTTAAAAGCCGAGCAGAACAACCACCCAATAGAGCGTTACAATAATCTAGTCTTGAGGTCATGAATGCATGAACCAACTGTTCCGCATTTGTCATTGAGAGCATATGTCGTAATTTAGATATATTTTTTAGATGGAAGAATGCGGTTTTACAGATACTAGAAACATGACTTTCAAATGAAAGATTGGTATCAAAGAGCACACCCAGGTTCCTAACTGAGGACGAAGATTTAATGGAGCACCCGTCAAGTGCTAGAGAGTATTCAAGGTTTTTTCGTGAGGAAGTTTTTGGTCCAAAAATTAGGATATCAGTTTTTTCTGAATTTAATAATAAGAAATTTCTTGTCATCCAGTTTTTAATGTCAGCTATGCATTCTGTTAGTTTTGTGAATTTGTAGGTTTCGTCAGGGCGCGAGGAAATATAGAGCTGAGTATCGTCAGCGTAGCAGTGAAAACTAACACCATGCTTCCTAATTATCTGTCCTAAGGGCAGCATGTACAGAGTGAAAAGCAACGGTCCTAGTACTGAGCCTTGTGGTACTCCATATTGAACCTGTGATCGATACGACATCTCTTCATTAACTACTACAGACTGATAAAGGTCAGATAAGTAAGATTTGAACCATGCCAAAGCAATTCCACTAATGCCAATATAGTTTTCAAGTCTTTTTAAAAGAATGTTGTGATCGATAGTGTCAAAAGCAGCACTGATATCTAATAACACTAATAGAGAAATACAGCCACGATCGGATGATAAGAGTAGATCGTTTGTAACTCTAACGAGAGCAGTCTCAGTACTATGGTATGGTCTAAATCCTGACTGGAAATCCTCACAGATTCCATTTCTTTCTAGAAAGGAGCACAATTGTGTTGAAACTGCCTTTTCTAGTATCTTTGACAGAAAAGGTAGATTCGAGATTGGCCTGTAATTTACTAAATCTCTCGGATCTAGTTGAGGTTTTTTAATAAGAGGTTTAATAATAGCCTGCTTAAAGGTTTTTGGCACGTATCCTAGTGTTAGAGATGAATTAATTATATCAAGAAGTGGACCTACGACCTCTGGAAGCATTTCTTTCAGTAGTTTAGTCGGCATTGGGTCTAACATACATGTTGTTGATTTTGATGATTTGATAAGTTTAGATAATTCTTCCTCTCCTATAGCGGCGAATGATTCTAGTTTTACCTCAGGGACACTACAGTGCACTGTCTGAAGCGAAACTGTAGACGGTTGCATGTTTATAATTTTCTCTCTAATATGATCAATCTTGCAAGTAAAGAAGTTCATAAAGTCATTACTGCTGTGCTCTATGGAAACGTCAGCAATTGAATCTCTGTTTCTAGTTAATTTAGCCACTGTGTCAAATAAATACCTAGGATTATGTTTGTTTTCTATTAAGAGATTTGAAAAATAAGTAGATCTAGCATTTCTTATAGCCGTTCTGTACTCAATCATTTTTTCTTTCCACGAAAGGCGAAAAACTTCTAGTTTTGTTTTCTTCCAACTACGTTCAGCTTTTCTAACAGCTCGTTTTAGAGCCCGAGTGTGCTCATCATACCACGGCGTTGGATTAGTTTCCTTAATCTTCTTTAGACGTAAAGGAGCGACTGCATCTAATGTGCTGGAAAGGAGAGAGCCAATAGTTTCTGTTGCAGCATCGAGTTCTTCTAAGTTGTCAGGTATACTAAGGCGATGAAACTGCTCGGGGAGATTATTTATAAAGCAATCTTTAGTGGTAGACGTGATGGTTCTACAATATTTATGGCTGGGTGGTGGTTTTGTAGCCTTGGCTAATTGTATTATACACAAGACTAAATAATGATCTGATATATCATCGCTCTGCTGTAGAATTTCAACAGCATCAATATCAATTCCATGCGACAGTATTAGATCTAGGGTATGATTACGACAATGAGTGGGTCCTGACACGTGTTGTCTAACTCCAATAGAGTTTTAATCATTAATCTTAATAACTGCTATTAATTTTGTATTTAATCATTTATAAGTGATATATAATTGTTAAGGAAAGCTGTAAGCTGGTAGGTTTCATTTTATAGATAAAATAGGCCAAAAAAGAGATTCAACTCACACTGAAAAGTCAAAAATTAATAAATGCTCATGAGAAGGACGCAATACTAATGCAATACTAGAAATTGCCAAATTAAGGTGTGACCAATGGACAGCAACAGTGAAACTGTTACATGCCGCTTATCTTTATTCCGCCTGCTCTCTTTCTGCTGGTTGTGTAAAGCTGTGGTGAAATGAGTAATCATTTCAGTCTATTTAGTAAAGTTTTAGTGTTGTTTAAAGATCTTAGTCATTGTTCTGACTTAATGAAGCCTAATGGTGTGAATGAACATCAAACTGACAAGAACAAACTATTTGAAATGTATATATGATACTGGATATCAAGGGTGAAACTGTTAATAATGTAGACAGACAATAATTTCATGAATTTTTCAGTCATGTGTGGGGTGAACTATTATTTATTAAACAAATGTTAGTCAGTAAAACAAAATGTTAATTTTTAAATTCCACAATTTTGTGGCTTTCTGTTTAAGACAAGGGAAAGTGCAGGCAAATGAAGCCTCATGAAGCGCAGTTCATGAAGATAGAAACAAACCCAAGAATTTATAATTTCTGTGAGTTTCACATTAACATTACAATGTGCTTTTTTGTTTTATCTAATTGCTACATTTTATTAAATGCTGCATAAACTAATTTCAGAGCTCTGTATAGGCCATTATACAAAAATGTCAGGGTTCTGTCACTTCTGTCTAGTTTATTTTTTGGTTTTGTGACAGAGCTCTGTCACTCCCGTTTGTTGTGTTTGTTCGAATAACACAAATAAAAGTCAGGACAACGATGGGCAGTTCTTCTTTTAGTTTTTACTGTGCAATCACTTAATCACAAACTCTGTTAACACAGGTGTCTCATTGGACAATTCACTGGCCAACCAATGTCTAACCCCGAGTGGCCAACAGTGCTTATTCCTGGGTTTATGTATTTAACTCAATACACTACACTTCCTCCCCCTTAGATAAGAAAACCTAAAAAAAACAGTTTCACCAAAACATTCCACATACAAAAGAAATAAACTTATGCTACTTATGACTATAATGTCCCATTCAAGGTTTTTTTTTTTCCTGTCTCTTCTACAAATCAAGATGGGTTGGTGGCTTCCGTATACGGGTAGGGTAACGTTTCTCTTCACAGGTTGGAATTGGTGTTTGTGGTGCGTCACTGGAAGATACAGTGCCATCTGGAGGTGTTGTTGCATCACTTCCACTGGTATCAGTATCAGTAGAGCTGAATGGAACACTGACAAAACCACTTTCCAGAGAAACATTTGATCTTCTCAACTGATCAATGTGCCGTCTCCAGATGGTATCATGGTGCAATCTCAAATGTATATGAGAGTGGTCCTGTTCGTTCCTTGACCTTTGCAGGTGTTCATTTGTGATCTCCTTTGTAGTTCCTAGCTAGCACACTCTCTCCAACTTCTAACTCTCTCATTTCTCCTGCATTCCTGCAGTTGCATTTCGATACGCAAACAAGAAATTGTGAAGCTTCTGGCTTAGTGTGAGCTTCTCATGTGTCATGGCTCGCAGTGCATTCTTCAAGCTTTGCACAAATCTCTCAGCTAAGCCATTAGTAGCTGGGTGGTAGGGCGCTGAGGTCACATGCTTGATACCATTGTTCCTTAGGAAGATCTGGAACTCCTCAGATATAAACTGAGGACCATTGTCACTCACCAGCTGTTCTGGTACACCAGTCCTTGCAAAAAGTTCTCTCAGAACCAACACAGTTTAAGTGGCAGTTGTGGAGGTCATGCTGAACACTTCTGGCCACTTTGAACATGCATCAACAACAACCAGAAATGTAGTGCCCATGAAAGGACCCGCAAAATCAACATGGATCCTTTGCCACGGTAATGCAGGCCATTCCCAAGGATGTAGCGGTGCAGGTTTTGGCATATTTTGCACATATTGACATCCTGAGCAGTGCATGGCGAGCTGCTCGATCTGCTGATCCATACCGGGCCACCATACAAATCTTCTTGCAAGTGACTTCATCTTTACCACCCCAAGATGTCCAACGTGAAGCTCCTCCAAGACTCAAGGTCTCAACTTAGGTGGTATAATAACCCTTAAACCCCACATGATGCAACCACCATCTAGAGTGAGTTCATCACGGCGCTGATAGAATTGTGTGAATCGAAGCTTCTGCTCTGCATTCCAGCCAGACAGTATAGCTGAATATACCTGGGACAATGCAGGATCTCTCCTGGTTTCTCTCCGAATCATTTCATCTGTAACAGGAGAACTCTCAAGCTGAGCAATTGTAAAAACATCCAAAGGTGTGCTTACATTCTCTGTCTTTGAATCACACCCATCCAATGGTAGGCGTGATAGCCCGTCAGCGTTAGCATGTTTGTGCGTTCTTTTGAATTCAATCTGGTATCTATGTCCTCCCAGAAACAACGCCCACCTATGCATCCGTGCTGCTGCTGTCAGTGGAACTCCTTTCTGAGGACTGAATATGGAAACCAGCGGCTGATGGTCTGTAACCAAGGTGAACTTGTTTCCATACAGATACTGGTCGAATCGTTTCACACCCCATACCAGGCTCAAAGCTTCCCTGTCGATCTGTGCGTAGTTCTTCTCTGCAGCAGTAAGGGAGCGTGACGCAAAAGCTATGGGGCGCTCCGTTCCATCAGCCATCACATGCAACAACACCGCTCCGATTCCGTATGGTGAGGCGTCACAGGCTAACCTTAATGGTTTGTGAGGGTCAAAATGAGTCAGAACTGTATCTGACATCACCAGTTTCTTTGCTTCCTGAAAAGCTTGCATGCATTGCTTTGACCACATCCATTTCTTTCCTGCTTGCAACAAGGCATTTAAAGGATGGAGAACAGTGGCTAGATTTGGCAAAAATCTGTTGTAGTAATTGATAAATCCAAGGAAGGACCTTAATTGTGAGACATCTTTCGGTTGTGGAGCCTCTGCAACAGCTTTTAGCTTGTCATGACACTTGTGCAGACCATTTGCATCGATTTAGTGCCCACAATATGTGATTGTTTCCTTGAAAAACTCACACTTATCACGTCTTGCACGCAGTCCATACTCTTCCAATCTCTTCAAGACTCGTGCTAAGTTCTCCAAGTGACTATTGTCACTGTCACCTGTGACAATGATGTCATCTAGGTAGCATTGAGTACCAGGGCAACCCTGAAGTACCTGATCCATAGCCTTTTGCCATAAGGCCGGTGCTGAGGCGACACCGAAAACAAGCCTGTTATAGCAGTACAAGCCCTTGTGAGTATTGATAGTCAAGAACACTTTTGAGTCCTCCTCCATTTCCATTTGTAAATATGCTTCCGCCAAGTCTATTTTGCTAAAAAGCTGACCTCCTGAGAGTGTAGCAAAAATATCCTCTATTCTCGGTAGTGGATATTGTTCTGCCTGCAATACAGGGTTAACTGAGACTTTAAAATCCCCGCACAATCTTACAGTTCCGTCTTTCTTCGCGACAGGAACAACAGAAGTGGCCCAGGGACTCCAGTCAACTTTTGAAAGTATTCCTTCAGCTTCCAACCGATCCAGTTCAGTTTCAAATTTCTGGCGAATAGCATAGGGAACGGGCCTTGCTTTGTGAAACTTTGGAACAGCGTTCTCATCCAAGGTTATCTTCCCCTTGATATGTTTCAGAGTTCCTATTCCCAATTGAAACACTGCTGAAGCCCCATCCAGCACTTTTTCCAGTTTCTTTTGCGTGCTAGATGACGCAGGGACTGTGATTTGCGGACTTTTTATGGATTTCCAGTCCAACTGCAACTTTCTCAACCAGTCACGTCCCCAAAGTGCTGGTCCCTCTGTTCGTACTATGTACAGATCCAACTCACTCTGTTGATTATTGTACTTTACAGTCATGGGCATCACTCCTAGGGGAATTATGGGCTCACCAGTATATGTTTTCAGTTTGACAGGCGATGGCTTTAACTTAACCATCTTGAAATGTTTTTCAAACTCGCACTGTGACATCACTGAAACGGCGGAACCTGTGTCCAGTTCCATTCTAACTGGCTGTCCATTCAATTGAGGTGTAAGCCAGATAGCTTGTTTCAAGTCACTTTTCAGGCTGTAGATTTCTAAATTCGCCAACCCTTTATCACTTTTTTCATCTGAGTTTTCAGCGACAACATGCACATTTCTACTTTTCTTTTTCTGAATCTTGTACCGTCTCTCCTTATCACTGTATTGTAAAACAGATCGACATGCTCTTTATATGTGACCCATTTTATTGCACTTTCTGCATATTTCAGTTTTGAACCTGCACTGATTTGCTTTGTGTCCACCCCGATCACAACGGTCTTAGGTTTACCTGCAGTGGCCAGCTTATTTACAGACACTTTTACTCCTGATCGCAGCTCGACTGCGTCTCTGGCAGCCGTTTCCATGGCGACAGCAATTTCAACCGCACGTTTGAATGTTAGATCTGCCTCAGAGAGCAATCTCTTCTGTATACTCTCTTGTGAAATGCCACAGACTAGACAATCTCTCAGCGCGTCATCCCCAAACTGACAGTGTTCTGACAACTTCTTTAATTCGGCGACATACACTGCGATTGACTCTCCGTCGTTCTGATTTCGTTTATGAAATCTGTATCATTCTGCAATGAGCAGCGGTTTTGGCGCTAGATGCTCTTGCATTACCTTCACAATATTGTCAAAACTAAGATCGGCAGGCTTTGTGGGTGCAGTGAGGCTTCTTAGCAGTGCATAAGCTTTCCCTCCTATTGCTCTCAACAACACTGACACCCTCTTGTCATTTTCAATGTCACTAGCTTTGAAATACTGCTCGATTCGTTCACAGTACAAAGTCCAATCATCCGTAGCATTGTCAAATGCATCAATCTTTCCAATATATCCTGCCATCTTTCTGCTTTCACTTACTATTTCGCGCTGAATCTACCCCTCAGTCTTCGTGAGTCTGAGTTTCTCTCCCTTTTTCGCTTTTCCCCCGGGAAAAAAAAAAACGCCCATCCGTAAAAAAAAAACTAGGAGAAAGCGCTTCCATACGATCCGTAAAATCCTCGTCGCCAACTGTTGTGTTTGTTCGAATAACACAAATAAAAGTCAGGACAACAATGGGCAGTTCTTCTTTTAGTTTTTAGAGAGAGAGAGAGAGAGAGAGAGAGAGAGAGAAAGAGAGAGAGACCTCGAACTCCTGTCATGAAATAAAGAGTAGACTACTGACTCGTAAACAAACGATAGCTCTGTGGTTTTCACAAACAATAACGTACACAAAAGATTATAAAATAGTTTTACTTAGGCATATATGATTAAGGAAAAGGCACATACACACATGCCCAATGAAAAAATACAAATATTTCACGATGAAAGTCCAGTTGCAATAGCATTAAAAGACAGGACTCTTGAGGTGGATCGACATTCTACTACACTGGTCTTACCGTCTTTTAATGGGGCTGGGCTGTGTAGTAAAAGGAGGGGCTGGTTTGAATATTATAGAAAACGCCGCTTTTTACGCCGTCTTTGACAGACTGAAGCGGCGTAACTGACGGCGTAATATGGAACGCCAAACGGCGAAATGAACGGCGTTTTGGGTCGGATCAAAACCGCCGATATTAACGGCGTTTCTGCGGTGAAAACGCCGTCATTTATGGCGCTTGTACTACATAACGTCATATTTTGCACCGTCTTTTCGTCTAAAACGCCGCATATGCACCTGTTATTACCCAACACTTGTCTATAGGCAGGGGCGTAGTTTGTGGGGGGGATTGGCGGGAGGTAACCCCCCCAATATTCAAATGCTTCAGTTACAACCCCCCCAATATTTCAACATGAAAATCACAGTAGATCAAATGAAAATATGTAGAATTCATTTATTTTGTAACAATAATTTTGTTTCTATTCAAATATGAGTTTGTCATAATAAATTAGACAAAAATATTCTCCCCCTCCATTGAACCGATTGGTAACGCCCAACCAATGTGCGTCGCTCTTTCACCAAAACAACACGAGTAGTGCTGAACTGTTTGAATGAGAGAGCGCAGGTAGCACCAAAAATGAAGAGAACCGCTGCCCAGCCAACTATATTAAACCGCTGGTCCATTAAAAAGAATAAAGCATGTACTGAGAAGGAGGTATGAAAATGTTGTGTAATACACTCATATTTTAGCTAGCTAATCCATTGCAATGTAGCTATAACTATCAGTGTAACTGTATCCAGTTACCAAAACAGCTGTGTGTTTTGTTGTTGTTAAAATGGTCTCAATGTCACATCAGTCACTTGTATTATGAGAAAGATTGAAAACTTATGAGAATTTCTGTTCTCCTTTTTGGGTGGTGTCTCTTCAAGATATCTGATAACCCTCTCCTCTCCCCCGAAACCAGGTGTTGGCATAGTAAATATTTACAATCGTTTTGTTCTGGTCTGGGTATTTAAGGGAAAGTGCAGAGCGGCCATTGGGGAAAGTCTGTAGCCAGAAACCCCCATGCAGTGATGGGTGAATGTCTTAAAAACACACACACCACTGTGTGTATGCATTTCCAATGCAATTCCACTAATGCCAACATAATTTTTGAGTCTATTCAAAAGAATGTTGTGGTCAACAGTATCAAATGCAGCACTAAGATCCAGTAACACTAACAGAGAGATACAACCACAATCGGACGATAAGAGCAAATCATTTGTAACTCTGTCTCAGTACTATGATATTGTAATGACTTAGCCTATTTATTAGCTCAATTTAATCGTTACAGGGAATAAGAATTGAATCAACTGTAAATGATTCACCGTAAATGATTCAGAATTAATATTTAACACTTCATCAATTATTTGTCCAGCGAAAATTGAGGTTAGAGTATTTTACCAATTCTGGATAAAATATTATTATGTGGCCAACAGTAACAATATTTTATTATGACTATTATTCTTATTATTATTATATTATTATAAGCAAGAGGTAACTTGATCTTTTACGTTTAAGGCAGTAATTTGACACACAGCACAAGAAACTCGTATATGTGAAAATCAAAACAAGGTTTATTGACTACTTCTACTGATTACAAGAAACTAAGGCTAAACACACACACACACACACACATACATACATACATGCACACACATTCATACATGCACACACATTCGCGGAGTTGATATGAGTTATGAAAAGTCCCAAGTTCAGTGCTAACTTAACTCATAACCTGAGGAAAATCACAAAAGCAGAGCTTTGGCTTGATTCTTTAGGTTTAAAGGAGTTCCACCAGTTTCCAGCAAGAGAGAGAAGTTTGCTTGTACCTGCGTTTGTTCTGACAGCTGAGGTAGTCGGGTTGTTCCGTGACTCGTGTACAGCGGAATCCCGTTCTGGATTGGCTGTCTTTCAGGTGACGTCTTCTCGGGAAAGCCCTGTGGGTTGCGCGGAAGCTTTGAAGGAGGTTGGAGGTTTGGGTCCATCCTTCAGATGCGATCCTCCAATGAGACGTTGCTACGGAGATTAGACACGCCTCGTCTATTGTCTATTGATCACATCGCGTGATATCTGCAGAACATTCTCCTGTTTTATTAACAACTTTATAAAGTTTCTTAATATTTTCCTGATACTGAATTTCAATGTTTCATTCATACAGAATTACAGAGAATTATAAATTCTGCATTTAGAGCTCAAACACGACACACTTCTTACACACATATTACTAGACTGACCTAATTAAAACAATGATTATAAGAGAAAGAAGATGCATACAGGAATACAAACATATAATGCATTGAATTCAACATGTTAGTAATCACATCATATCAAGTGTTATTCTGGATATAGTTAATACTTTAAGTAATCGACAATTGTCCCTTTTGAGATTCAAGATTGAGTCCTTAAGCATAGTTTAAACTCTGACCGGAGTCACGAGTGACCGGGTCACGATGGACGGTCAACACAAGGGAGGTATTGATAGGACAGATGCGTCTTTAAATCCGTTGATGGGTATTTTCCTGTTCTGTCCGATAATACAAGAGGGTTTTGTGAGAAAATCAATAGATTTAATGTGACCAAACCCACGTGATGGGTTCTGATTAGTTTATTGCTGATGAACTAAGAAGTCCTTTAGACAGAGTCCTTTGTTAAAAGAAGTCACGTCATCACTTCTGTAAAAGCTAGGTTTTTCCTGTCAGGAAATGGATCTTTTGGACCAAATGAAGCTTTGTTCAATCATGCCTCTGGCTGATAAAGCCATTTGGTAACGTCTGTCGAACGGGTCCCTACAATATGGTCTAAATCCTGACTGGAATTCCTTGCAGATACCATTTCTTCTTCTTCTAAAAAAAAGGAACAACATTGTGAGGATAATGCCTTTTCTAGTATCTTTGACAAAAAAGGTAAATGTGAGATCGGTCTGTAATTGACTAATTATGTAGGATCAATTTCATTGTAGTACACTGTCTGATGCGATACTGCAGTGATGCGATACATGGTTATAATTTTCTCTCTAATATTATCAATCTTGCAAGTAAAGAAGTTCATAAAGTCATTACTGCTGTGCTGTTTTGAAACGTCACATAAATTTAGCCATTGTATCAGATAAATACCTAGGGTTGTGTTTGTTTTCTTCTAAGAGGGTGGAAAAATAAGCAGATTAAGCAGTTTCTAAGGCCTTTCTGTATGCAATAGTGCTGTCTTTTCATGAAATGTGAAAAACCTCTAGTTTTGTGTTCCAGCTGCGCTCAATTTTCCTGGCTGCTTTCTTGAGGGCCAGAGTGTGCTCGTTGTACCACAGTGTTGGACTATTTTTTAATCTTCTTTAAGTGCAAAGGAGCAACTGTGTCTACATAAAGCAGTGGTTCCCAACCACGTTCCTGGAGGCCCCCCAACAGTGCACATTTTGCAAGTCTGCTTTGTCTGACACACCCATTTTAGGTCTTGGAGTCACTATAATGAGCTGATGACCTGATGACCTGGTGTGTTTAATTAAGGAAACATGCAAAATGTGCCGTACTGGGGGCCTCTAGGAACACAGTTAGGACCCAGTGACATAAAGAACCATCACTTAAAAAGAATTATATTTGAAACTCCTCTGAGTAATACTGAAGATATTACTATAAATTACAGCAACACCTCCCCCTTTGCCTTTCAGATGAGGCTCATGTATATAACAATAATCTTGGGGTTTAGGCTTATTTGAAGTAATGCAATCATATGGTTTGAGCCAGGTTTCGGTGAAACAGCACATCTAGGTTACAATCTATAATCATATTATTTACAGTAAGTGCTTTTGAAGAAAGGGATCGTATATTCAGCAACCCAACTTTATAATTTGTTCATCTGTATTACAGTGCATAAACAATAATTATGCAAGTTTATATTTTCATCATATTTTTTTACAAGCACATTTTACCAATTCCAAACCACATTAATCTTAATAACTACTATTCATTTTGTATTTAATCATTTATAAGTGATATATAATTTTTAAGGAAAGCTGTAAGCTGTAAGGTTTAATTTTATAGATAAAATGGGCCAAAAAAAGAGATTCAACTCACACTGAAAAGTCAAAAATAAATAAATGCTCATGAGAAGGACGCAATACTAATGCAATACTAGAAATTGCTAAATTAAGGTGTGACCAATGGACAGCAACAGTGAAACTGTTACATGCCGCTTATCTTTATTCCGCCTGCTCTCTTTCTGCTGGTTGTGTAAAGCTGTGGTGAAATTAATAATCATTTCAGTTTATTTAGTAAAGTTTTAGTGTTGTTTAAAGATCTTAGTCATTGTTCTGACTTCATGAAGCCTCATGGTGTGAATGAACATCAAACCGACTAGAACAAACTCTTTGAAATGTATATATGATAATGGATATCAAGGGTGAAACTGTTAATAATGTAGACAGACAATAATTTCATTAATTTTTCAGTCATGTGTGGGGTGAACTATTATTTATTAAACAAACGTTAGTCAGCCAGTAAAACAAAATGTTAATTTTTAAATTCCACAAGTTTGCAGCTTTCTGTTTAAGACGAAAGAAAGCGCAGGCAAATGAAGCCTCATGAAGCGCAGTTCATGAAGATAGAAACAAACCCAAGAATTTATAATTTCTGTGAGTTTCACATTAACATTATAATGTGCTTTTTTGTTTTATCTAATTGCTACATTTTATTAAATGCTGCATAAACTAATTTCAAAGCTCTGTATAGGTCATTATACAAAAACATCTGCAATGTTTTAATGAAAAAGATAGTTTACATGGTTATAAAAACAATAACCTAAAAATAACCAAATGATCTATACGATCTATATGATCTATTTTTGTTATTTAAAATATCTAACCTGCAACATTCTGGGAACATTATTTTATGGTTGCAAAAACAAAATTAAAAATAACTATAAGGAAACGTTCTGTATAGCCTATTATTGTTTGTCTATTTATTGTGTTCCTTTGTTCAGTTTTCTGTGACAACAGTGTAAGACTTGATTTTCCTGACAAAAACTGAGATCAAGCACCCTGCAATAAAGCTATAAAACTCATCTGGAGAGAAGGTTTACACCACCTTGCCCAAACTCTCCTCACTTATATAATTCAAACCTCTGAATTGGTTTCTAATTGTCCGACTATGTAATTGGCATGATACTTTTTTACTTGACAAATAAAATGTTATAGTTGATTTACTCTGGATTCTTCTGAAATCATTATGACCAGTAGATTATTGGAGTCCATATTTCCGCAAATCTGCGTCAGGATAGAGATGAATGAAATAATCAAATTGTTATAAAGAGAACAATTCAAGATCCGGAGATTGAGGTTGTGATTGACAACAAGCTGGATTTTAATGTCAATGTGGAGAAGATTTGTAAAAGGGGCCAGCAATGTCTGTACTGTCTACGGAGACTATCCTAGTTTAACTTTGATAGATCCCTGATGACTCTGTTTTACAAATCTTATATTGAGTCGGTTTTAACATTTGCTATGTTATGCTGGTATGCCAGTCTTAGGGGCGGTTCACACAGAACGCGTTTTTCTCATAGACTAAAAAAAGATGGACGACGCGACGCCGCTTCCTTCGCGTCTCGCGTCTTTTGCAGCGCCTCGCACATGAGCGCCGCGTTTTTAAGACGCCGTGTCAAGTTAAAAGAATTTCAACTTTTACATGCAGCGCTGCTCATCAAGAGGCTTGTTCGACTTGATGCAGCGCCGCAAAGTCCGATCGGCGGCTGACTTGAAGCAGTGCATGCCGGTAAGAAATGTTGTCCGACTTGAGACAGCGCTGAAGTCATGTGACTGTGATGTATGGCTTTAAAGTACCGCAAGAGCGATTCGAGATCAGCCGCCTGAGTTAGCCAGCGCAGTTTCTCAAGAGGAGCTGCACAAGCGCTGATGACGACACAGCTGTTTCATGATTGGCCGGATTCACCGCATGACAACGATCACGTGTGTTTCGTCTTTATTGTCACGCCTTCAGCTCCACTAATGCTCAAAAATCTGTGTTTTTATAACAGTTAAAACTCTTTTCATGTAGTCGCGATGCTGTATTGTGTCATGTTTATCAAAATAAAACGGATAAAACAACAAAGACCCCACTACATTGTTATTTAAATAACATATGCTTATGTTGAACTTTATTCTTGTAAAAACAGACGCTGTAAGCAGTACATAAAGTTTTGAATGAAAAGGTCTCTGAAACATCAGTGTATTAGTCAAATATTGCATTTATTTCACTTCAGCTGTGATAAAGTATGCAAACCGATGCAAACGCAGCACGAGCGTCACTACGGGAAGCAGAAAGTGTCCGACTTCACGTCTCCGTTTTCAGCTCGCAGTAAATCACTTCTGCGAGAGGATAACAGATCTACACGCGAGGAAACGGGAGCCCGCGAGCTCATTTTAAACCCGCGCGCGCGCATGACATCTCCTCTGCGCGCAAATCTATAAGGTGTCGTTTCTCTATTTACGATGCTAACTAAGCAATCAGTCGTGTCGATTGTCGCGTACCTTGCCGTTATGGGAGGCCAAGCGTGCCACTTCTAAGGCTAAGCAGGCGAAGGATAAGGCGCAGTCTACCCTTACGTCGCCGTCAGACCGTGTCAAATTTTGAATGGGATTGATAGGGAGGCACTGCGATAGACCTGCGGCGACGTCACGGCGACGTCACTGTAGAACTAATTGTAGGCGGCGACGTGACAGCGACGTATGTGAGATATTTACATAAAAAACTGACGTGTGATTGGTACGTCTGAAATATGTACGTCGCATCATATGACACCTCATCATCATACGTCGCATCATAAGTGACATCATATGACGCCTTTAAACACATTTAAAAGTTTCCATTACTAGATGTAGGCTATTTGTTATAGAGTATTGATTTTACAATAATTAGTTAACTAACTAGTGGCAACAGTGCATAAGAATTCTAAATTTATTTCATGTATTATGAGTGTGTGTGTGTATGTGTGTGTGTGTGTGTATTGGCTGTTACCTTAGTGTTGAAGTGAACAAATTAAACATGTTTTGAAAATTTAAAGGCATTATTTTAACTTGGATGACATAGCCCTAAAAGCCTATGCTCAATTTTTCTATATCTTTTTTGTTCTTTCGTGATCTTGCCTGAATTTTCTTTGTCATTTAACATTTTCTTCAACATGAGGTGGAGAACAAGTTATTCTGAGAAAACATTCTTGGTTTCATGGATATAGTTTATCTATTTGGGAAATAAGAAGTTACAAGTATAAACCGTAAAAAGATGATAGTAGAAAAGGTTATTATTATTATTATTATTATTATTGTTGTTGTTGTTGTCGTTATTATTATCATTAAATTTGTTAAAATGAAGGAATACCAACATGGTAACTTCTGACCAAAAAGAGGAGCACTTATAATAGACGTATGAATTTCTGATGCTCAGGAGAACAGCAAATTCTAAACCAGGGGTTGTCAAGCTATGGTCTTTAAGGTCCACTTTCTGCAGAGTTTAGCTCCAACCCTATTCAGTTATAATTTTATTTTTGGTATTATAACCACTGCTCTAAATCATCAGCAATTTCAACTGCAACCTGAAGGCTTGGATATTAACCTTGTCCACTAGATGGAGCTATAAGATAAGGAATCGTTTTAGACTAATATTATTAATTTGTTTTCTATCCCTTTGAATAGAAATAAATGCATGTGTAACAAGGACGACAGAATAAGAGGTGAGTGTATTTAACCCAACAGAGGTTAAATAAGGCCTAGGTTCGGCTCTGGGAGGATTTAAATGAGAAGTTTGGGCCAAATTTAAATTCAAGCAATTAACAGCCGGCAAATTTATTACAAAGACTCAAAAACTTTGAGTGAACAATTCTTCACAATGTACACGAAATCACAATTGTCCAGTTTCCACTCAACAAGAATGTGAAGTCAAGGAAAAAAAATAAAATAAAACAAAAAGTCTCAATAGTCCTTCTGGATTCCTTGTATGTATGTGTGTGTGTGTGTGTAAAATACTCAAATGTCCATTGTGTATAAAGGCCTTTTTGTGTTTTCTACCCGGGTAGTGTGTATGTGCTTAGCTCTCAGTTCGGATCCGTGTTGAATGAATCGTAGATCAGGGTCTGGCTCGCCGTTCAAAGGTAAATCACTCAATCAGAATCAGCATGCAAAAAAACCAATCTGCACAAAACAATGCAGTCACATTAAACATCTCTAAATGTCAACAATTTATACACCGAGATTTACTGTCAGCTGCACAAAATATCTGTGAGTACAAATGTTAATCTAACATGTGAACACACAAGTGCACATAAGCATGTTTAAACACATAAAAGTGCTTAAATATACAAAATATCTGGTTGTACAACACCTTTTTTTCCATTTGTTGCAGTTACATACTCATGGATGATGCAATCATTTAACCAAAACAGTTAAACTAACGTTGTACACAAATTAATTAACTCTATGCCAATTTGGCCTTTTAAACATACAAAAATACTTTCTAAAACATCATATATAACTCTGATTGGTTTTTTAGGACATATAAAGTGAAAGATAAATGTCAATTTGAATGTCAAAGTAATGCATAAACAAGCAAAACTCACCAGAGTTCTCGTAAAAGAAAAACCAGTAATCAAAAGCATTGACCGTTTTTTTTCCTCAGTAACAGGATGAATTAGTAACCTAAATGATTAATAACATTCTTTATAAAAGAATATACACATAAAAACGAAGAAAAATATCAAAATTGAATCATTTGTGCAATCTCATGCTAACCTCGTGCGTGCATGTTCAGCTGGCTTCTTTGTCTGAATTTAATATAAATCGACTCTCAACATGCTGCGGAGTTAACCGCCCTCTAGTGGTTAATCACAGTACTGCACCAAAGATACCGGTTTCTTTTTGTAGTATACAAATCAAAAGTAGCTAAAAATAGATTTACTGTAGAACAAAAACAAGTAAAATAAAAAATATGAATGTACAATTCAAAGGGGTTACACATGTATTTATCTAATTAATTTGTGTAATTTGTGTATTAACAGTATAGTTCATTTACATGTAAGTTTGTGAAATGTGAATCACTAATAGCCTATTTGATGGTGGAAAAATATATTTTTTAATATGATTAATGTTAAATCATATACATGATGAGATGTGTTAACTTACCTGCATTTTTCCATATTTAGTTTTTTTTATTATTTATAATTATTTATTATTAATTTAGTAAAGTTTTATTTAACAAGCGGTGATTTCAATAAATATTAGTAGTAGCAAGTAGGCTATTGCTTTGAAAATAACAAAATCAAGTCCATCACTTGAAGAAAATGCATTCCTCCCTTCACTCTAAAGAAAAATGGTTTTAAACGGTACCAAATTATGGTTCTTCAGCTTGTAGCAATAGCAGAACCCGTTTTGGTGCTAAATAGATCCAAGGATCCATAAAGAAATAAACTTCTAATTTTTTATCCTTTGAAAGTGCTATAAAGGACCCTGGTGTTGTAAATAATGTGTTTAATAATAGTTTTTTTTTTTGTTTTTTTTTTCTCAATACGATCAGTATATTATTATCTTTAAATTATAAAACTGTGTAGTTTGATGGTTGAGCTCCAGAAAACCATTAATGAGGTGGCTATGACAGTTAGAGCTTTGAAAAACAAAAAAAGCAGGAATAAAGAAATGCATATAAAGGGGTTATTCATGAGAGCGATGCGGTTCTGTTACTATTATCATATTTTTGAGGGACATAGGAAAGTGTTCCATAAGTCTACTTTTAATTTTTATTTTCCAGAGAAGAAAGAAAAAGAAATACGTGTTTGGGACAACATAAACATCTTAACCCTCTGGTACTGTTCAGTTCAACAGTTGAGTTTGTGGCAGAACCATTTGCGGTCTTGTATAATTTTATTAACCACTACATAGCTATTTTAGTTATGAAAAAAATATTATATAAACGTTAAGCCAAAACGAATTCATTTAAAGCTAAACTGAAACAGAAACCTGCTTTATAACCTACCTCTCTAATTTGGCACAAATCCAAATGTCGATTTGGAGGCTAAACTATATTTAGGCTATTATTTAAACGCTTTTACACAGACTACTTAAAATTAGCAGTATAACCTTTTATATGTTTGGTTGAATGTATGTTATTTTGACAATTAACAACTGCGATGTCAAGTTACTAAAACTGATTTGTTTTGTGTCCGCGTGCTGAGGCGCCGACGCGTTCACTTGAATTTTCTTATAAAAGCGGAAACATCTTAAAATAATCAGACATTTATGGTGTAATAACTTGAGAAAGACACACATGCAACACCATTCGAATCTGTGAAGGGTTAAATAGGCCTATTAGTTTTGTACAAAAAGAAAACTTTGCTCGTAAAATAAACAAAGATTTCTGTGAACTTCTCAAATGAACAGAAACTCATATAGTCTAGTCTATTGTCGCATTCTTCCCCCTTTCATTTTGTTAATAGGCTATGTTAAGTTATGCGCATAGACATTGGCTATTTATTCCTTTTATATAATTTAATCTTTTTTTTCGTTCACAGAAGTGCTGCAGATGCGTGATTAATGCATCCTCATGTTCTGTTGTTTATTTTGCTATTTGTTCATGTAGGCTAAAACTAAACCCCTGGGACTTTTTATTCACAGACACTTATCAATTCTAATTTCGTTTAATTAATTTAATTTAATCTCGTCGGTTAGTGAAAAGATGATCGCGTCAGTTGAAAGTCAGGGGGGAAAAAACCCAGAAACGATATTGACAAGGCAAGAATAATTTTCGTTCAGTTTAAGTTTTTCAACTAATATTTATATTTTCTTATATTTCATGTTTATTTTGATTAGCATAAATGTTTTAATAGTTTTTGTTATTAATTAACTATAATAACCCTGCAAAACCACAGAACTGCATTACAGTAAATTTTCCCGCTGTATAAGCCACGAATATTTACAAAGATTCACGAATTATTTAATTCCGTCCGGGACACAATCTCAGGCCGGGAGTCTCATGCTCATCGAGGCCAATAAACCTAAAGCTATTGCTGAAAACAAAATTTACATTACTTTTAAGAATAATGTTAGAAAAGTGATAATAATGTGCCTCTTTTGCCCACTTTCATTTATCAGTCCCCCTTTGCAATATTAATAATTACAAAACATAGCCTATATAAATAAATACATAATTTAGCAGATGATTAACAAAACAATCATTACTGACAGCCCTAGTTAAAACATTTCAAAACTAACCTGCATTGTTATGAAATTTGTGATTAGAATATTTTCCTGTTTTGTTATATTTGATTTCTTGAAAATAATAGGCTATTAAAATGACTTAATCTTCTGAAAACAATATCGCATATAGTCTGATATTGTGAGCTGATCTATTCACACATTGTATAGTCAGCTGTATTAATTAAAATTCTTACCACTATCAAAAGTAAAAGCTCAGAATGACATATCCCAGAATATTATGTAGCATAGATTATAATTATACATTTTACGTGCTTGAATTTGAAGTTGGTAGGCCTAACAATCGTGAACACAACATAAAATTGCGACTTTGGTGGTGTATAATTTGGTACAGTCATTAATCTCAAAGAGAAAGTGAATGATTTTTTTTTTTTTTTTTTTTTTTAATTATTAGGTTTTTTTTAACAGTAGGTTACAGAGAACTTTGCAATACACCATTTGTATCAAGGATATGTCCAGTGTCATCAGAACACAGGAAAGTAAAAGAAAAAAAATGATAAAGAAATACGAAAACATAGGAAAAACATAGGGTATGATAATAATTTATTGTGGTGGCGACGTGCTCCTTCTCCGGCGTTGGTCTCACGCGTCTTGTGTTGCGACGTACCCCTTCTCACACGTAAAAAGTACACGACTGTTTCCTTTGGTTGGTAATCAATGGCACGATTCTATAAGGTGTCGTTTTGCTATTTACGATGCTAACTAAGCAATCAGTCGTGTCGATCGTCGCGTACCTTGCCGTGAGCAGAAGCCGTGACCAATGACGTGTGATAAGAAGCGTGACACTTTCGTCGCCCCCCTTCTCGCCTGAGAAACCGTGTGAGAAGCTACGTGAGAAGCTACGTGACGTCTGCGCCGTGACGTCTGAAGTAAGTTTTGCCAGTTGTTATTTTGTAAATTGTCTGAAGTTCTGTAAATTAGTGTTTTTGCTTTGTTTTGAGCAAAAAGAAAACACATTTAACGCACCTCAAAATCGCTGAATATTTCTCCATTCCTAATTTTGTTTAAATATGTTGACGAAAACATGACCTACACTATTAGCCAACCAACTGACATTAAAAGATGTGCTATTGCTTAACTTGAAAATGCCTGGGCTTAATGTCCTAAAATGACAACCAGAGACAACTAATCAACACATTTCTCCTGTCATAAACACTACTGCTAAGATAATGACAGCATTATATCCAAGTAAAACATATTATTAGAGTTTTGTCCCCCATAGAAATCCTTTATAAAACAAAACAAAACAAACAAACAAACAAACAAAAAATGCATGATGCATTAAAGACAGTTAAATTAAAAGACCAAATTCGAAATTAAAAGATTAATTCAGAGTGCAAGCTATGGCCTATTATCAAACACTTAATCATGTATTTTAATAGAAATTATAATATTGTAAGCTATATACCGGAAAAAAGAAATGCACATGCAGAACTGTCATAGGCTATTAGTTAAGATAGCATATAAAAATAATTATTCTTGGGATAAGCATTTCTCATATGTCAATGTACAGTAAAACTATATTGTCAGAACATGGTTAAAGAAATTTAATGGTTATAGTTCAAAAGTATAAGTATGGAAACAGATAAGCTTAAAAATAAGGAAAATAAGCTTAAAATATTCCTTATCCTGTGGCTCCCTCTATTGGACAACATTTTCAGGCGAACCTCTTTCAGATGAAATGCTGATCGTTAAGAAATTGCTTAGCTTCCCGAGCATCAATAACTGTATTTGGCTTCGATGAGTCTGAGACTCCCGGCCTGAGATTGTGTCCCAGACGGCAATGATTAGTTCGTGAATTTGTAAATATTCATGGCTTAAACAGCTGGAAAATTGACTGTACTGCAGTTGTTGATGTTTTTCCCAGGCAGGGTTATTATAGTTAACTAAGAAAAAATAAAACTAGCTATTAAACATTTATGCTAATCGAAATAAACCTGAATATAAGAAAAAAAAAAATATATTAGTTAAAAAAAAACAAACTAAACGAAAACTAAATGTTGCCTTTGTCATTTCGTTTCCTCCCCTGACTTTCAACCGACGAGATCATTATCTTTTCATTAACCGACAAGGTAAAATAAAATTAGAATTAAACGAAATTACAATGAATACGTGTCTGTGACCCATTAATAAAATCCCAGGGGTTTAATTAGTTTTAGCCTACATGAACAAATAGCAGAATAAACAACAGAACATGAGGATTCATCATCATCATCGGGCAGCAGCACTTCTGAATGGAGAAATCCTATAAAAGGAATAAATAACCTCTGCGCTAAATTTATTTCACCTAAATAATAAACATAGGCCTATTAACAAAATGAAAGGAACAAACTGCGACAAGTAAGTTATTTGAGTTTCGGTTCATTTTTGAGAAGTCCACAGAAAGGAAATTCTTTTTGCTTTCTTTATTTTACAGGCATTTTTTTTTTCTTGTGAAATAATAGGCCTATTTAACCCTTCACAGATTCGAAATGTTACATAAATGTGACCATAAATGTCTGAGTATTTTATTTTTTTCCCGCTTTTATAAGAAAATGTAAGTGATCGCGTCGGCGCCTCACGCACACACAACATTATTTATTTTTTTATGACTGAGCACTGTTCTTAATTCACTTACCCAGCAACATCACCTAAAATATAACTAAAGCTTAAATATAATAATTCAATTTATTGCATTAGACAAATCGAATGCAAGCACATGAGAACAAATAAATAAGTCTAGGCCTACTAATAATAATTAATGCAACACATCTCAAACGAGCGTGTATAACCTTGCAATATATTTGTTTATGTCGTTGTGCTAACCTTAATGTTTTTTATGCCATTGCAGCACTTTTACATTATTTTTCTACGTAAACATGCGCTTAAAAAACAAAAAAACAAAAACCTGTTTGACCGTTGAGTTCGTCTCTGCTGTTTTATTTGTTTAGCTGCTTCAAGCCAAGCAGCTAAACAACCTTAATTCAACCTTAATTCAACCTTAATTCAACATTAATTAAAGCTTCCTTTGGACAAAATAAGAATAAAGCTAAAATATTATTATCAGTGTTATCCACACATACATTATCCAGACGCTAGTCCACACGTACGTTATCCAGACGTTTATCCACACGTACGTTATCCAGACGTTTATCCACACGTACGTTATCCAGACGCAAAGTAAAAAAATATACTTTCTCAACTACGTCGCCGCCATCTATGGCGTTCCGAATGGCTCAAATATATGACTTTGCAACATGCACTCGTCTCACTGAACGTGACGTCTGCGTCTGCCGAACGTGACGTTTGCGTCTGCCGAACGTGACGTCTGCGTCTGCCACATTACAGTTCGACTGCCTGGACGTGACGTCTACGTGACGTCTGCGTTTGCTGCAAGGGTTTCCAGCACATTCCATACACTAATTTGAGCTTTATTATACCTTTTCATTCTCTATTATTGTTTACACTTATCCTCAATTATGTTTAATTAGCAATTAAGTGCTTTTTACCTTTCTTATTATAGCTTTTTATTCCAAAAAGTAAACATTTATACAAATGATATAAAAAATTCTGTATGCAATTGCTTCTTGTCCACATATTCACGGATACTTTGAAGAAATCATAAAAAAGTTGTTCTAACATGTATTCACCACTTTACGGATTACATAGGCTAATAAGTTTGTTTTCGATTTGAATTATTTCGTTTTAAAGTAGTAATTTAAAGCATTTTATAGATATTTTTACCATTAATGAGGCAACTATTCGCTTAGTCTCGGTTCATTTTTGTGAAGCCTTCCTTCTTAAGCCAGAGACAAAATGCGTTTGTTTTTTTATATTTATTTATTTATTTATTTATTTATTTTAATCAATAGCGCACATTTATCTAGGGTAATTTTTTTTAAATTAGTATGGTAAAATGCATGACGTGTTTTTTTTTCTTTTTTTTTTTCCTCATCCATAAATATTATTTTATGCAAGTCGTGTTGATTTGTGAAGAAGGCTAAATTGATCAAACATATGCTCATTGCGCTTCCTGCGGCTGGCCGCTCGGTTGTTCCTTAAAAAACAAACAAACAAAAAAAAAAAAAAAACTTGATTTTAACAAACATAGAATGTTCCCAAAATATTTCTAAATTAACTAAAGAAACGAAAAGAAATTGACCACCTTGCCATTAAAAAACAAAACTGAAATATTGTAGTGGCTGCACATCAGCTGTGTTTGGGAAAGAGAGAGAGAAAGACAGACTCGGCTAAAAATATTCTGATTATGGTTATGGCTAAAAATCCCAGAAAATATCGAGATATCATTTTTGTCTCTATCGCACATCTTTATATAGCCTATTTAATTAATCTTTGCTTGTTTGGTACACAATCCACTGATCATAAAGCTTAAAAAAACTTATCTTAGGTTTTCTCAACGATATCTGGTTGTCCTGCATCTTCAAAAAACAAGTTAAAGTTAGTCCATAATGCAGCTGCTAGAATTCAGTAGTTTTTACTTCTATTCATGACTTCTTTGTTAACTTATCTGTTTTCTTTTCTTCTTGTGGCTACTGAAACTATTTATTTATTTATATACTTGTATAAGCACCCAATCATTTATTTCTGTTGTCGGTAAAATGAATTAAACATGGGCCAACGACGCCATCTATTGGTGAGTGAGTGCCAGCGTCGTTGTTTAGCTCTATTTTCATTTCACGCAACGATAAGGATCGAGGACATGACAAATAAATAAATAAACAAACAAATAAAATTGGTGAATCATTTATATAAGGTTTTATTTATTTATATATTGAAGGGGCAGGGTCTGGTTAATATTGTTATTATTATATTGTTACAATTTAAAATAATGGTTTTCTATTTTAATATACTTTATATTTATTTCTGAGATGCAAAGCTGAGTTCTCAGCATCATTACTCCAGTCTTCTTTGACGCATGATCCTTCAATGTCAACGTCGGATATTTTTACAGGATTGATTGATGAATACTGGCAGATTATTATTCAAAATATAGAAATCTTATCAATTTAACATTATTGCTGAATAAAAGTTAACATTTTCTTTTTAAAAAAGAAAGGAAAACATGATAAAATAATATTAGAATCCTAATTTATATTTTAAATGTAAAATATAAGAAGAGAGGTGCTTGAAAAACTGAACATTAATCAGGCATAATGCATTTTTCCATGTATTTTATTATTATTTTACAGCAACAGCCTCAGATCTAGCAGCTGATTGCGATCAATGGGTTGGCCATCAAGCGTGTAGGCTACATTAAAAATGTAAAAAGATAAAAAAACAATAACCCCCAAATGTAAAAAAAATTCAAAACGGATTTCATAAAACTAAACGACATGAGTATACCTATAAGCAACACAAACTTCGCTAAAACATTGCTTTTAGGCTTTATACTTTTTATGTTATCTTTATACTTTTACAATTTAAAAAAGTAAAAAAAAAAAAAAGTCTAAATTGTTATATATTAATATATGTATATTTAATATGCACATAATTAATGTATATTGAGTTTGCCGGGGGAAAAAATTCAGTAAAAACTGACAAAAAAAAAAAAAAAAAGTCAGACGCAGATGTCACGTTACAAGTCAGACGGAGATGTCACGTCCATTGAGAGCAGTGAATGAAGTGCAGGTAAATTGTGCATTGGCTCACACACTGCACTAAGCCGTGTGAGGACCGTGTTCTGATACGTGTTAGCGAAAAAATAAATAAATAACTTCACTGCTACACGTGAATCACGCGTGAACGTCTGACTCTACACTTCACTGCCACACGTGATTTACGTGACGTCTGCGTGACGTCTACGCCTTGTCTGCGTCTTGAAATGAATGGATTTAATAGCAAAAAATTAAGACGTCAGTGAGACGTTCAGTGAGACGAGTGCATGTTGCAAAGTCATATATTTGAGCCATTCGGAACGCCATAGCCATCGCCGACCGGTATGGCAAGCCAAAGTACTCACAAACGCCTGGTCGGACGTCTGATTGCACACTGACGCGTCAAAAGCGCGCGTTTTGACAGCAAAACGCGCGTCCTCGACGTGTGATTTGCGTTAAGAACGCGCGTTCTTAACGCGCGCTTTGGTATCATAGAAAACGCGCATCAGGAACGCGCGTTTTTTGTGTACCAAAACGCGCGTTCTTGACGTGTTATTTGCTAGTAAAACGTGCGTTCTTGACTTGCGCTTTGGAGTGACCAAAAACGCGCGCTTTTGACGTGCGTTTATCATAACAAAAATGGGCGTCGAATACGTGCGTTTTGAGTCAAACAAAACGCTCGTTATGAACGTTTAAACAGGTAAACCAAACAGGCAGTGCAAACGTGTGTTTGAAGTGTCCATCAGGCGAAGAGAACGCGCTCTTTCCTTAGTGTTCTCAAAAGTGCATGTCGAAAGCGTGTGCTCACTCTTTAGGGCTTTGAGTCTGTTATGTTTTTGTCCGCTATAGGTTTAGGACAGCATTATCATTAAACTCAACCAAAACAACATGGAATTATCGAGGATGAATTTGGCAGATGATTATAGGCTAAAGGTTGAGTTATAATCCAGTATAATTAATATGAAATATGCATATGAAAACGTAAAACTATTATTTAAAATAGCCGTGGGGGAATGACAGTGGATATACCTTCGATCAAGGCCAAAACTTTGTAAGTTTGTAAGGAGCCAATAAAATACTACACCACATGTATGATCATCTTGGCTATATATTATGGTGGCATATTGCCTCGTGGATAATATTTTTTCCCCCTCAATTATGTCGTTAAGACATCTTTTCTCGTAATAACGAGATGTTATGTCGTTAAAACGACATTTTGTTGGCATATATGACGTGAATGTATAGGCTACCTTTATCTGATCTATAATAGAGAATTTATCATGCCTTTATCACACTTCCGCACTCGAAAAGCAGAAGCAAATATAGTGTAAAATACCCTTCGATGCCTGTATCGATGGCAATGCCCATAGAGTAATTAACACAATATTATTGTTTTATAGACGCGTAGCCTATGCAGTTTCCAATAGTCTAATAAAACACAATTTTATTATTTAGCATTACTTACTTTCTGGACAATAACTCACCTGATTATGCCACATGCACCAAGTCAGAATTAAGTTGAGAAAAAATGTATCTTTGGTGTTTCAGTCGCATTTTATTATAGGCCTGTTCAAAAATAATTTAACTAAAGTACCGGTAAACAGGCCTGGCGCTACGGATACAACAATAATGCTATATTGTCATAGACCTATTTATCAAAATAAAACTGATGAATGAAAGTGCATGGAGACAATAGCCTACCTCAAAAAACTTTACCAACATTTGTGTCATTATTATTAAATGTAGACTAATGTAAATTATGTTTGCAGCTGTAGGTTTGGCCTCGATGAGTCTGAGACTCCCGGTCAGAGATTGTGTCTTAGACGGCATTAAATAATTCGTGAATATTTGTAAATATTCGTGTCTTAAACAGCTGGAAAAATTCCTGTATATGTATACTGCAGTTCTGTGGATGTTTTGCCTAGGCAAGGTTATTAGTCTATAGTTATACTAAAATACTAACTAAAAAAACTATTAAAAACATTTATGCTAATCGAAATAAACCTGAAATATTAGAAAATATAGCCTAAATATTAGTTGAAAATTATATTTATTTTCAATATAATTTCCTTTCCCCAACGACCTTCAACCGACGTGATCCTTTCATTAACCGACAAGATTATGTTAAATTAGAATTAAACGAAATTAGAATGAGGAAAAAAAATCCCAGGGCTTTAGTTTTAGCCTAGGCTATATAGAAGAAACAATAAAACATGAGGATTCATTGCATCATGCAGCGCTCATGTGAACGGAGAAAAAACAAGATGAAATCTTATAAAAGGAATAAATAGCATTCCTATATAGCTAGGCATACACATATGAAAATGAAAGAAAAAAAACTGCCAGAAAAAAAACTGTAGACCATCTATATGATGAGTTTCGATTCATTTTTGAGAAGTTCACGGAAAGGCATTGCTTGTCTTTATTTTTCAAGCAATGTTTTATTGTGTGAGTAGGGGCTACAAATAATAGTTACAATAATAGTTACACATATTCGAATGGTGTTACTCTTATGACCATAAATGTCTGAGTAATTTAAGTTGTTTATGCTTTTATAAGAAAATTCAAGTGAACGCGCCGGCGCCATATTGTAGTAGCTAGCCTACTATAACTTGACATCGCAGCCTGTTTATTGTCAAAACAAAATACATTCAACCAAATACAGAAAAAGTTCCACTGCTCATTTATAGTCTGTGTCAGGGCTGAATTTCCCGAAACCTCATACTTTCATAAGGTTGGTCTGGACCACTCTTAACTACACTGCTGACAGTCTATACGAATATAATTCTGAAGTTGTAATGCACCCAGTGTTCAATTAGGATAATGACAAAAAATAAAATGCAAAGATTCACTTCAAATGTGCTTTAGCTCTGATCCAAAGACAGACGCGCTCAGCTCTTGTCATATATCACAACTATTTAGTTGTTAGTTAAAAATTCACTTCCACATATTTTACAATCGCAATAGCCTATATCATAAAATGCATGGTGTAGTTAACAAGTTTGTGAATATTTTGAATAAAGGAAAAACGTTATAAACGAGCTACATACATATCTGCCAGCTGCATGACGTGTCTCCAAGGAATTAATACATTCTAAAATTATGTTCTAAATAACTGTCGCCTTAAACTCACACTGATGGGGGCTCCGCACCCCCAGAATATAGATCAATTACAATATAGATTTAGTTTGTAATTTGGATTATTTTTATAAGATCCAATGAGTCCTGATAAATGCAATTTCTACTTCTGAAGTGCTTCTTTTTATAAAGAACACTGATTTCTCACATAATGCAGTGAAGCAGCCCCTGCATAGAGTGAATTATCGATTCTCGAGCCATCGATATCAACCAATTCAGCTTCAGCGCCATGGACAGCACCTGGTAATGTCGCACTTAAGAAGGTATATCTTAAGCAACCTCCTAATGTATAGTTCGGAGAACACACATGAAAAAGGTATATATTCAGTTAAGGTATACCTTTAGGGTCTTCGTAGCGCGCAGAGAGACAAAGTTATCGGAAAATCCAGCCCAGCGTTTAAATAATAAATAGGCTATAGGCTATAGCATCCAAATAGTGCATATGGAAACATTTGGATTTATGCCAAATGGGTTTCTATTTCAGTTTAGCTTTAAATTAATTCGTTTTAGGTTGACGTTTATATAGGCTACTATATTTTTCATTATTGTTCTGTTTTGCTGAATACCATTAAATTTAAAAGATTTGTAGCGCAAGGGGAACTAAAAAAGCCTACGTAGTGGTGGGATTAAATACCCCTATGCCAACCTGAAGCCGGGCTAGCCGGTAAAAACTAAATTTTTACAAAAATATAATGTATTTTAGGCTATTTCCACAACAAATCCTTTAAATTGTTCTATTCAAAATATAAGTATTAAATAAACATAAATTATATTGGCATTCATTACCTACAAACAATATTTTAAAGCCTAAACTACTAAATTTTGTTATACATTCAAGTTAATTTTACTGCACAAAGGTAGAGTTTAAAAAAAAGTGTTCAAAAGATTACATGTATTGGAAAAAAATATTAAAAAGAAAATGTTAGCCACATATTGCCAATCTAGACAAATACAGCCAAAAATAGCCTAAAGTTTGTCTATATTCTTATTGAATATTCATTAGTATTAGCAGGTTATTTAGAATGATTAGAAATAAATTCAATAGGGATTGACTTGATATAGGCCTATGTATTGTTCATGCATAACATTTATTAAATAGGCCTATATCGTCCTATAGCCTATATATTTTTTTTAAATCCCTCATTTGGGGCTGAGCCCCCCTAATATTGAAATAATCGACCCTGTTCCAAACATGTTTTTGCGCATGTGAGTGCTGTTTTGGGACAAGAAAGCATTGTTTACATAATAGGCGTAAATATATTTTAATGTCCAAGTGCTAATAAACAATTGGATTTGTGCCAAATGAGAGCCCAACAGTTTCAATTTAAATCATTTTTTAGGCTTTTAAATAAATATGGTTTGTAATGAATGCCATAATTTTTCTTTAGGATTATTTTATACTTTTTTATAACAATTTTCAGTCTTGTTTTGTATTGAATACCATTATGGATTTGTTGTGGAAATAGATGTTTAAACACATGTTTAAAGCTTAATGCTTGTATAATGTGTGACATAAAAGACCAAACTCAGTAAACACCATACTAAACCATACTATGTACAGCAAAACAGATGAACCCAGAATATGAACGCAGTTCGTTTAATTAGCCTACCTTAAGTGTTTTCTCTTATAGAGAACCGTTATAAAGAAAAAGCTCAAGGTCGCTTAATGTAGCCTACTAAGTGATAGGCTATTAGATCAAAATTCTGCACGAATACATTTTTCTGTGTATGCTTTCTTAGTAGGCTACAGCGTTTAATATGTAGGCTAGGCCTAAACATTTTGGACATGGCTCATTGTTTCTACCTTGATACATTGTTTAAATTAATATGTTAGCTAACTACATATAGCCTATGTAGGCTATATATGTCTGAAATTAGGCCATAACTTGTACAGTCACCCTTGATAACAGATTACTCCAAATTGTAATGTTAAAGCATTTCCTATAAAGCGGCTTTAAAATTATAGGGCTAAGTATTGTGAAAAGCGCTAAACAAATAAATGTAAATTGAACTGATATAGGCTATATGAGCTCTATAGATCAGATAAAGTTATAAAAGGTATTTTTCGTACACGTCACGTACAAAATATGTCGTTTTAACGACATAATATCTCGTTTTAATGAGAAAATATGTCGTTTTACGACATAATTGAGGGGGGAAAAATATTATCCACGAGGCAATACGCCACCGTAATATATAGCCAAGATGATCATACATGTGGTGTAGTATTTTATTGGCTCCTTACAAACTTACAAAGTTTTGGCCTTGATCGAAGGTATATCCACTGTCATTCCCCCACGGCTATTTTAAATAATAGTTTTACGTTTTCATATGCATATTTCATATTAATTATACTGGATTATAACTCAACCTTTAGCCTATAATCATCTGCCAAATTTATCCTCGATAATTCCATGTTGTTTTGGTGGAGTTTAATGATAATGCTGTCCTAAACCTATAGCGGACAAAAACATAACAGACTCAAAGCCCTAAAGAGAGAGCACACGCTTTCGACATGCACTTTTGAGAACACTAAGGAAAGAGCGCGTTCTCTTCGCCTGATGGACACTTCAAACACACGTTTGCACTGCCTGTTTGGTTTACCTGTTTAAACGTTCATAACGAGCGTTTTGTTTGACTCAAAACGCACGTATTCGACGCCCATTTTTGTTATGATAAACGCACGTCAAATGCGCGCGTTTTTGGTCACTCCAAAGCGCACGTCACGAACGCGCGTTTTAATAGCAAATCACACGTCAAGAACGCGCATTTTGGTACACAAAAAACGCGCGTTCTTGACGCGCGTTTTCTATGAATCCAAAGCGCGCGTTAAGAACGCGCGTTCTTAACGCAAATCACACGTCGAGGACGCGCGTTTTGCTGTCAAAACGCGCGCTTTTGACGCGTCAGTGTGCAATCAGACGTCCGACCAGGCGTTTGTGAGTACTTTGGCTTGCCATAGACTATGAGGTGTCGTTTCGCTATTTACGATGCTAACTAAGCAATCAGTCGTGTCGATCGTCGCGTACCTTGCCGTGAGCAGAAGCCGTGACCAATGACGTGTGATAAGAAGCGTGACACTTTCGTCGCCCCTCTTCTCGCCTGAGAAACCGTGTGAGAAGCTACGTGACGTCTGCGCCGTGACGTCTGAAGTAAGCTTTGCCAGTTGTTATTTTGTAAATTGTCTGAAGTTCTGTAAATTTGTGTTTTTGCTTTGTTTTTAGCAAAAAGAAAACACATTTAACGCACCTCAAAATCGCTGAATATTTCTCCATTCCTAATTTTGTTTAAATGTGTTGACGAAAACATGACCTAACTTACACTATTAGCCAATCAACTGACATTAAAAGATGTGCTATTGCTTAACTTGAAAATGCCTGGGCTTAATGTCCTAAAATGACAACCAGAGACAACTAATCAACACATTTCTCCTGTCATAAACACAACTGCTAAGATAATGACAGCATTATCCAAGTAAAACATATTGTTACAGAGTTTTGTCCCCCATAGAAATCCTTTATAAAACAAAACAAAACAAAACAAACAAACAAACAAACAAAAAAATGCATGATGCATTAAAGACAGTTAAATTAAAAGACCAAATTCGAAATTAAAAGATTAATTCAGAGTGCAAGCTATGGCCTATTATCAAACACTTTAATCATGTATTTTAATAGAAATTATAATATTGTAAGCTATAGCCTATACCGGAAAAAAAGAAATGCACATGCAGAACAAACTGTCATAGGCTATTAGTTAAGACAGCATATAAAAATAATTATTCTTGGGATAAGCATTTCTCATATGTCAATGTACAGTAAAACTATATTGTCAGAACATGGTTAAAGAAATTTAATGGTTATAGTTCAAAAGTATAAGTATGGAAACAGATAAGCTTAAAAATAAGGAAAATAAGCTTAAAATATTCCTTATCCTGTGGCTCCCTCTATTGGACAACATTTTCAGGCGAACCTCTTTCAGATGAAATGCTGATTGTTAAGAAATTGCTTAGCTTCCCGAGCATCAATAACTGTATTTGGCTTCGATGAGTCTGAGACTCCCGGCCTGAGATTGTGTCCCAGACGGCAATGATTAGTTCGTGAATTTGTAAATATTCATGGCTTAAACAGCTGGAAAATTGACTGTACTGCAGTTGTGGATGTTTTTCCCAGGCAGGGTTATTATAGTTAACTAAGAAAAAATAAAACTAGCTATTAAAACATTTATGCTAATCGAAATAAACCTGAATATAAGAAAAAAAAATATTAGTTAAAAAAAAAACTTAAACTAAACGAAAACTAAATGTTGCCTTGTCGATGCCATTTCGTTTCCTCCCCTGACTTTCAACCGACGAGATCATTATCTTTTCATTAACCGACAAGGTAAAATAAAATTAGAATTAAACGAAATTACAATGAATACGTGTCTGTGACCCATTAATAAAATCCCAGGGGTTTAATTAGTTTTAGTCTACATGAACAAATAGCAGAATAAACAACAGAACATGAGGATTTATCATCATCGGGCAGCAGCGCTTCTGAATGGAGAAATCCTATAAAAGGAATAAATAACCTATGCGCGAAATTTATTTCACCTAAATAATAAACATATTAACAAAATGAAAGGAACAAACTGCGACAAGTAAGTGAGTTTCGGTTCATTTTTGAGAACTCCACAGAAAGGAAATTATTTTTGCTTTCTTTATTTTACAGGCATTTTTTTCTTGTGAAATAATAGGCCTATTTAACCCTTCACAGATTCGAAATGTTATATAAATGTGACCATAAATGTCTGAGCATTTTAATTTTTTTCCCGCTTTTATAAGAAAATGTAAGTGATCGCGTCGGCGCCTCACGCACACACAACATTATTTATTTTTTTATGACTGAGCACTGTTCTTAATTCACTTACCCAGCAACATCACCTAAAATATAACTAAAGCTTAAATATAATAATTCAATTTATTGCATTAGACAAATCGAATGCAAGCACATGAGAACAAATAAATAAGTCTAGGCCTACTAATAATAATTAATGCAACACATCTCAAACGAGCGTGTATAACCATGCAATATATTTGTTTATTTCGTTGTGCTAACCTTAATGTTTTTATGCCATTACAGCACTTTTACATTATTTTTCTAAGTAAACATGCGCTTAAAAAAACAAAAAAACAAAAACATGTTTGACCGTTCGTCTCTGCTGTTTTATTTGTTTAGCTGCTTCAAGCCAAGCGCGCACTTGCAGTGTTACCATGGCCACTTATATGCATTTTTGGGCTTGTTATTTTATTATTATTATTATTATTATTATTATTATTATTAGCCTATTATTATTATTATTATTATTATTATTATTTTCCATATTAAGAGGTGAAATCTTTAGTTCAGCTGGAATGGCCGGTGTGTCCTTTAAACGGAGAAAAGTCAGCAAATGCGGTGCTTGCGCAACAGAGGTGGCCAGAGGAATGGCCAAGCTTCATTCAGGGAGACAGATTTGTAATGCTTCCTACAATTATGAACATTTACACCTTAATTAAAGTTTCCTTTGGACAAAATAAGAATAAAGCTAAAATATTATTATCAATGTTATCCACACATAAATTATCCAGACGCTAGTCCACACGTACGTTATCCAGGCGTTTATCCACACGTACGTTATCCAGACGTTTATCCACACGTACGTTATCCAGACGCAAAGTAAAAAATATACTTTCTCAACTACGTCGCCGCCATCGCCGCCGCGCACTTTGAGCGCAGCTCCAACACGTGACCGTGACGTTTAACGTCTCATATTTGACGTCTGACGCCTGAATACTATGGGATTTTGGCCAGACGGCTGGCGTGCGTATACACGTTAGTTCTCCTCTCAGTTTGCTTATCAATCATCACATTTTGTTGAAGTCACCCCTCATAATAGACCGGGACGTCTAACGTCTCATATCTGACGTCTGACGCCTGAATACTATGGGATTTTAGCCAGACGGCTGGCGTGCGTATACACGTTAGTTCTCCTCTCAGTTTGCTTAGCAATCATCACATTTTGTTGAAGTCACCCCTCATACGATTCCACTTCTACGTGCCACTTCTAAGGCTAAGCAGGCGAAGGATAAGGCGCAGTCTACCCTTACGTCGCCGTCAGACCGTGTCAAATTTTGAATGGGATTGATAGGGAGGGCAGACGATAGACCCGCGGCGACGTCACGGCGACGTCACTGTAGATCTAATCGTAGGCGGCGACGTGACGGCGGCGTACGTGAGATATTTACATAAAAAATGACGTGTGATTGGTACATCTGAAATATGTACGTCGCATCATATGACGCCTGATCATCATACGTCGCATCATATGACGCCTGATCATCATACTTCGCATCATATGACGCCTTTAAACGCATTTAAAAATTTCCATTAGTATATGTAGGCTATTTGTTATAGACTATTGATTTTACAATAATTAGTTAACTAACTAGTGGCAACAGTGCATAAGAATTCTAAATTTATTTAATGTATTATGAGTGTGTGTGTGTCTTTGTGTGTATTGGCTGTTACCTTAGTGTTGAAGTGAACAAATTAAACATGTTTTGAAAATTTAAAGGCATTATTTTAACTTGGATGACATAGCCCTAAAAGCTTATGCTCAATTTTTCTATATCTCTTTTTGTTCTTTCGTGATCTTGCCTGAATTTTCTTTGTCATTTAACATTTTCTTCAACATGAGGTGGAGAACAAGTTAATCCTAGAAAACATTCTTGATTTCATGGATATAGTTTGTCTATTTGGGAAAATAATAAGTTACAAAAAGTATAAACAGTAAAAAGATGATGGTAGAAAGGATTCTTCTTCTTCTTCTTCTTCTTCTTCTTCTTCTTCTTATTATTATTATTATTACATTTGTTACAACAAAGGAATACTAACATGGTAACTTCTGACCAAAAAGAGGAGCATTTATAATAGATGTATGAATTTCTGATGCTCAGGAGAACAGCAAATTCTAAACCAGGGGTTGTCAAGCTATGGCCTTAAGGTTTACTGCAGAGTTTAGCTCCAACCCTATTCAGTTGAGAACTCCTGGTTTAGAATTTGCTGTTCTCACCCTGAACTATTATAATTTTATTTTTGGTATTATAACCACTGCTCTAAATCATCAGCAATTTCATCTGCAACCTGAAGGCTTGGATATTAACCTTGTCCACTAGATGGAGCTATAAGATAAGGAATCATTTTAGACTTATATTATTAATTTGTTTTCTATCCCTTTGAATAGGAATAAATGCATTTATTTATCTAAATAATTTGTGTAACTTGTGTATTGACAGTATATTTAATTTACATGTAAGTTTGTGAAATGTGAAACAGTAATAGCCTATTTGATGGTGGAAAAATATATATTTTAAAATGATTAATTTTAAATCATATACATGATGAGATGTGTTAACTTACCTGCATTTTTCCATATTTTGTTTTTTTTTTATTATTTATAATTATTTATTATTAATTTAGTAAAGTTTTATTTAACAGGCGGTGATTTCAATAAATATTAGTAGTAGCAAGTAGGCTATTGCTTTGAAAATAACAAAATCAAGTCCATCACTTGAAGAAAATGCATTCCTCCCTTCACTCTAAAGAAAAATGGTTTTAAACGGTACCAAATTATGGTTCTTCAGCTTGTAGCAATAGCAGAACCCGTTTTGGTGCTAAATAGATCCAAGGATCCATAAAGAAATAAACTTCTAATTTTTTATCCTTTGAAAGTGCTATAAAGGACCCTGGTGTTGTAAATAATGTGTTTAATAATAGTTTTTTTTTTGTTGTTTTTTTTTTTTGTTTTTTTCTCAATACGATCAGTATATTATTATCTTTAAATTATAAAACTGTGTAGTTTGATGTTTGAGCTCCAGAAAAACATTAATGAGGTGGCTATGACAGTTAGAGCTTTGAAAAACAAAAAAAGCAGGAATAAAGAAATGCATCTGTTACTATTATCATATTTTTGAGGGACATAGAAAAGTCTTCCATGAGTCTACTTTTAATTTTTATTTTCCAGAGAAGAAAGAAAAAGAAATACGTGTTTGGGACAACATACACATCTCTATCCCTTTAACCCTCTGGTACTGTTCAGGGTAGCGTTTCCCAAAAGCATCGTAATCCTAAATTGATCATAGCTCCATTGCTTTCGATGGAGCTACGATCAACTTAAGCTCATGATGCTTTTGGGAAACGCAGCCCAGTTCAGTTCAACAGTTGAGTTTGTGGCAGAACCATTTACGGTCCTTGTATTATTTTATTAACCACTACATAGCTATTTTAGTTATGAAAAAAATATTATATAAACGTTAGGCCCTAAGCCAAAACGAATTCATTTAAATCTAAACTGAAACAGAAACCTGCGTTATAACCTACCTCTCTAATTTGGCACAAACCCAATTGTCGATTTGGACCCTAAACTATTTAAACGCTTTTACACACATAACCTTTTATATGTTTGGTTGAATGTATGTTATTTTGACAATTAACAACTGTGATGTCAAGTTACTAAAACGGATATGTTTTGTGTCCGCGTGATGAGGCGCCGACACGTTCACTTGAATTTTCTTATAAAAGCGGAAACAACTTAAAATAATCAGACATTTATGGTCATATAGATGCAACACCATTCGAATCTGTGAAGGGTTAAATATGCCTATTAGTTTTGTACACTCACAATAAAAAAAACTTTGCTCGTAAAATAAACAAAGATTTTTCTGCCGTCTCGGTTTCCTTTCTGTGAACTTCTCAAATGAACCTAGACTCATATAGGTCTCAATCAATCAATCAAGCCTACTCTAGTCTAATTGTCACATTTCCCCCCTTTCATTTTGTTCATAGGCTATGTTATGCGCATAGACATAGGCTATTTATTCTTTTTATATAATTCAATCCTTTTTTTCGTTCACAGAAGCGCTGCAGATGCGTGATTATAATGAATCCTCATGTTTTGTTGTTTATTTTGTTATTTGTTCATGTAGGCCTAGGCTAAAACTAAACCCCTGGGATTTTTTTTTTTTAATGATTCACAGACACTTATCAATTCTAATTTTGTTTAATTAATTTAATTTAATCTTGTCGGTTAATGAAAAGATGATCGCGTCAGTTGAAAGTCAGGGGGAAAAAACAGAAATGATAGCTACTGACAAGGCAACAATCATTTTCTTTCAGTTTAAGTTTTTCAACTAATATTTATATTTTCTTATATTTCAGGTTTATTTCGATTAGCATAAATGTTTTAATAGTTTTTGTTATTAATTAACTATAATAACCCTGCCTAGGCAAAACCACAGAACTGCATTACAGTCAATTTTCCCGCTGTATAAGCCACGAATATTTACAAAGATTCACAAATTATAATTCCGTCTGGGACACAATCTCAGGCCGGGAGTCTCATGCTCATCGAGGCCAATAAACCTACAGCTATTGTTGAAAACATAATTTACATTTACATTACTTTTAAGAAATTTGTGATCAGAATAGTAATTTTCTATATTTTGTTATATTTAATTTCTAGAAAATAATAGGCTATTAAAATGACTTAATCTCCTGAAAACAATATCGCATAATCTGATATTGTGAGCTAATTTATTCACACATTGGTCAGCTTTTTAATTAAAATTCTTACCACTATCAAAAGTAAAAGCTCAGAATGACATATCCCAGAATATTATGTTTCTAGATTATAATTATAAATTTTACGTGCTTGAATTTGAAGTTGGTAATAGTCGTGAACATAACATAAAATTGCGACTTTGGTGGTGTATAATTTGTACAGTCATTAATCTCAAAGAAAAAGTGAATTTTTTATTATTATTATTATTAGGTTTTTAAACAGTAGGCTATACAACTTTGTATGCAATGCACCATTTATATCTAGGATATATCCAGTGTCATCAGAACACAGAAAAGTAAAAGAAAAAAAAAGTGATTGATACGAAACTACGAAAATACGAACACATAGGAAAAACATGAGGGTAAGATATTAATTTATTGTGGTGGCAACGTGCCCCTTCTCCGGCGTTAGTGTCTCGCGTCTGTGATGCGACGTACCCCTTCTCACACGTAAAAAGTACACGACTGTTTCCTTTGGTTGGTAATCAATGGCACGATTCCACCCTCATAGGCAATCATCACATTTTGTTGAAGTCACACCGCATACAAATCAAGCCCTCGCGTGCTCGTACACAACTCGCAGCACGCGCGTCATCACTTCCCACACTCGCGCTCGATCTTCTATTTCGCTCGCGCGAACACTTTTGATTTTTGTCAGTCGTGGGGCGGGACTTTACTTATTTCAGTGTAACCTCAAATGTCATTGGACAATTCAGTTTATCCAGTCTGTTGTGATTGGACGCCTGTTGTAAAACGATTAGACATGGCTTCATCAATGGACCAGATGCAAGTGAGTTAAACTTTATTTATTGACTGATTGATTGCATTATTATTATTATTATTATTATTATATGTCCTTACCAGATACTATATTAACTTGATTTATTATTATTTTTAAGGAGCTGTAGCTGCTGGGGAAAAATGAGAACACATATTATATTTGCTGTAGTTCACCGCTACATTACCACTATACTTCCACTAAACAGTATCTATGTTTACCTAGCCAAAATTATATCAGTTCTGAAAAATATAGAGATGTGAAAAGTGTCCATTAAATAGTTGTAACTATGATTCTAAATCCAAAATTGCTTCATGTGGCTTTGGATGAAAGATAAATCCCTTGTTCATATCAGTAAGAAAGAGTTGTTGTGTAAGCTTTTTTGTTATCATTCTTTGTCAGTTTAATATATTTTCCACTAAATACAGTATAAAAGGGTTTCAGCACTTTACCCCGTTAAAAAGTTGCAGTTAAAGTTAACATACAGTACTCAGTATGAATGATCATACCCCTCTGAAACCCAATTAAGAAATTAATCTTTATATCTAAGACACTTTTTTTTTTAATAACATTATGTTCAGATGTGGTCAGCTGTACTCATAAATACTGTGCACTGTACTTACTTTGAACTTGAAGAGTTCACTCAAAAATGAAAATAATGTCATTAATTACATATTACTGTTACAGTATAGACACCGGAGACAGATGTGAAAGCAGTTTGGATGTTTATTTGAAATATCAGCAGAGCAACAGGTAAGTGCAATGATGGATATGATGAACTTGGAGGTGAAAGAGAGGTAATACTGTCCTTTGTTTATGTTGCAGATGCAGGTAGATGAAGACGTTGGAGCTGGCAGACGGGAACACTCACACACACAGGTAGGTAGAGACACGAGGAGACCAGGAGACGATGGAGAGTATGGATACAGGTAAATATCGAGTTGGGAGTCCTTGAGGTAAGTATACAGCATGTGTATCACAAACGAGACCGGACAATGTGTGTGTGTGAGTGTGGGGTTTAAATAGCGTGGTGATGATTGTGGTAATGAGTTGCAGGTGGCGGTGATCAGAACTCCGGTGATTGAGTGCGTGGGTAAGGGAGTGAGGTGGAACCTGACGTGTCTGTGACAGTACCCCCCCTCCCACGGCCCGCTCCTGAGGGCCGAGGACCCCGACGTCGTGGTGGTCGTCCTCGAGGTCGTGGGGCAGGTCTGTCTGGGTGGTTGGTGTGGAAAGTCTGTAACAGAGTAGGATCAAGGATATCATTCTTGGGGACCCATGAGCGTTCCTCGGGGCCATAGCCTTCCCAATCCACCAGGTATTCTAATAGACCACCACGGTGCCGGGAGTCCAAGATCTCTCGCACCACGTAAGCAGTTCCGTCGTCCAGGATGAGTGGAAGGGGGGGCTCGGCGGCTGCCACGTCAGGTTCTGTGGAAGGAAGAACAGAAGGGTGGCGAGGTTTTAATAGTGACACGTGGAAGGTGGGATGAATTCTTTTGTACTGTGCAGGAAGTTGGAGTCTGTAGGTGACAGGGTTGATCTGTCGAAGGATGGTGAACGGGCCAATGAAGCGGGGACTCAGCTTCTTGCAGGGCAGGCGCATCCGGATGTCTCTGGTGGACAGCCAGACCTTCTGCCCCGGTTGATAGGTTGGAGCGTGAGAGCGCCGAAGGTCGGCTGTCGTCTTGCGCCTGCGCAGGGCTCTCTGCAGCTGGTGGTGAGCTGAGTCCCATACCCTCTCGCTCTCCCGGAACCAGTAGTCGACAGCTGGAACGTTGGAGGGTTCCCCGTCCCAGGGGAACAGTGGGGGTTGGAAACCGAGTATGCATTGGAAGGGTGTTAATCCAGTGGTGGCTTGACGGAGGGAGTTCTGGGCATACTCGGCCCAACCCAGGTACTGGTTCCAGGAGTCCTGGTGGCCGTGACAGAAGGTACGCAGGAAGCGGCCAATCTCCTGGATCTTCCATTCCGTCTGCCCGTTTGACTGAGGATGGTATCCAGACGATAGGCTGACGGTCACACCCAGGAGGGAGAAGAACGCCTTCCAGACTCGAGAGACAAATTGAGGTCCTCTATCAGAGACAATATCTTCGGGGATTCCATAGTGACGGAAGACGTGGTTGAACATTAATTCCGCTGTGGCCATGGCAGTCGGTAGACCTTCCAGGGGTATTAGACGGCAGGCTTTGGAGAAACGGTCTACGACGACCAGAATGCAGGTGTGACCATCCGACTCGGGGAGATCGGTGACGAAGTCCACTCCCAGGTGTGACCAGGGTCTCTCAGGAACGGGCAGAGGATTGAGCTTGCCGGTTGAAAGATGGCGTGGGCTCTTGGAGATGGCGCACTCCCTGCAGCCCTGCACGTACCTTCTGACGTCGCTGGCCATGTTGGGCCACCAGAAGCGCTGTTTCAGCAGCGAGAGGGTCTCATTGACCCCCGGGTGACCAGTGCCAAGTGAAGAGTGAACGGAGTGCAGTAGTGGAGTGCGTCGTGTCCTGGTGATGTAGTGCAAGCCTTGGGGGCAACCCGGCAGAGTGCGTGAGGAGGCATTGGAGGAGGGTAAGGTCTCTTCTGATCATTCGATAGGGCTCACGAAGATAGATTCAGGCAGGATAGGTTCAGGTTCGTCGTTCTTTTCCTCGGGAGCGTGGAGACGTGAGAGAGCATCGGCTTTGAGGTTCTTGGCACCAGGGCGGTATGATATGGTGAAGTTGAATCATGAGAAGAACATTGCCCACCGGGCTTGACGAGGGTTGAGTCGCTTAGCAGCTTTCAGATACTCAAGGTTCTTATGGTCAGTTAGAACTTGGAATGGGTGATTTGCTCCCTCCAACCAATGCCTCCACTCCTCAAGGGCGAGCTTGACAGCCAGGAGTTCACGGTCCCCGATATCATAGTTCACTTCCGCCGGGTTGAGTTTGCGGGAGAAGAAGGCGCATGGATGGAGCCTACTTGGATTCCCCTGCTGCTGCGATAGTACCGCTCCCACTCCGGTGGTGGAGGCGTCCACCTCCACGATGAATGGCAGGTCTGGATTGGGGTGGACGAGGAGGGGAGCGGTGGTGAAGGCTTTCTTGAGCGTCTCAAAAGCTTCCGTGGCAGGCTGGGACCAGGACAGAGACTTGGGCTGCTTACGGAGGAGGTTGGTGAGTGGACTGACAATGGTGCTGTAATTCTTGATGAACCGGCGGTAGAAATTGGAAAATCCGAGGAAACGTTGGAGTTCTTTTATGGTACTTGGAGTAGGCCAGTTCTGGATGGCAGAAACCTTCCCCTCGTCCATCCGGATGCCACTGTGGTCAATCATGTATCCCAGGAAGTGGACTGAGGGCTGATGGAACGAGCACTTCTCTGCTTTTAGGAAGAGATGGAACTGCCGTAAGCGCTTGAGGACCTCCGCAACGTGGTGGCGATGTTCGGCCAGGCTCCGGGAGTAGATGAGGATGTCATCAATATACACGAGAACAAACTTGTGGAGGAACTCCCGGAGCACCTCATGGATGAAATCCTGGAATACGGAGGGGGCGTTGACCAAGCCATACGGCATGACTAGGTATTCATAGTGGCCGGTGGGCGTGACGAAGGCGGTCTTCCACTCGTCCCCCTCGCGTATCCGGATGAGGTTATACGCGCTGCGGAGGTCCAGCTTGGTGAACACAGTGGCACCGCGGAGATGTTCCAGGGCCGCTGGGACGAGGGGAAGTGGATACCGGAATTTCACAGTTATTTTGTTAAGAGAGCGGTAGTCTATGCAAGGCCTCAAGCCTCCGTCCTTCTTGGCCACGAAGAAGAAGCTTGAAGCAGCAGGGAAAGTAGACGGGCGGATGTATCCTTGTTGAAGGGCCTCTTTGATGTATTCCTCCATGGCCTTCTCCTCCGGTACTGACAGGGGGTATATGCGTCCCCTGGGCACTGGTTCACCCGGTAACAGATTGATGGCGCAGTCCCATGGCCGGTGTGGAGGAAGCTTGGAGGCGCGTTGCGGGCAGAAGACGTCACTGAAGGGGGCGTAGTCGGGTGGAACTTCGACGGAGCGTTTTTCCACAGGACTTTCGATGGAGGTAGCGTTGATGGAGATACTTGTGTAGAGAGGAGATCTTGGAATTGGAAGTTCTGGGAAACAGCCAGGGAAGCAGTGGTCGCCCCACTTCAGGACTTCGCCCGTGCGCCAGGAGATGTTGGGATTGTGGAGTTCCAGCCACGGGCGCCCTAGAACCACGTCAGCGGTGGATTCCTCCAGAACCAGTAGATGGATGGATTCAGTGTGGAAGATACCCACGTGCAGTTGAAGGGGTCCAGTGACGCGTCGAATCATCTTGTGACTCAGGGGTTTGCCCGTGATAGAGTGGACCTGGTAGTTAATCGGAGAAGGCGAGGTCTTGATCCCGAGGTGTCGACAGAGGGTGCCGGAGATGAAATTTCCTGCTGACCCTGAATCGAGGAGCGCCACCACTGGAAGGGAAGCATTAGCAGCAGTAAGATTTACTACAGTGGTGAGTGGTTTCATCTTTTGGAGAGAGGGAATAATAGCACTCACCATGGGTCGAGGAGGACGGGTTGGGCATGTGGAGATAACATGCCCAGGCGATCCACAGTATAAGCACAGATTCAGGGTCAGCCTTCTCTGTCTTTCTGTAGGTGACAAACGGGAGTTATCCACTTGCATGGGTTCGGGAGCTGGTTCTGGGGAGCTGACGGGTTCGGACCGACGGAGGAGAGGTGTGGTTTGTGGCTGGCCCTGGTGCTCGAGGAGACACGACTGCATACGAGAACCCACGCGGATGGCGAGCTGGATGAATCTTTCAAGTCCTATGGAGTCCTCGTATGCAGCGAGATGCAGCCGCACATTAGGCTCCAGACCTTGTCGGAAGGTGGTGATGAGGGCTTGTTCATTCCATCCGCTGGTTGCGGCGAGCGTTCTGAACTGCAAGGCATAATCGTTAACAGTCTTATTTCCTTGTTTCAAATTGTACAATTTCTCACCAGTTGAAGAATCAGCCAAGGGTTTTCCGAAAACTTCTCTGAAGTGGGTGACGAATGCCGTGTAGGATTTAACAACTGATCCGTTTTGAGTCCAGAGGGAATCCGCCCATTGCAGGGCCTTACCTTGCAGTTGGGATATAACGAACGCTATTTTCGCCGTGTCGGTGGGGTAGAAGTGCGGCTGCATCTCCAGGACCAACTCACACTGAAGGAGGAATCCGCTGCAATCCTCCGCCGATCCTGAGTAGGGCGCCAGTTTGGCCATGGGACTGGCGGTGAATATTGGCGGTGTAGAGGTGACAGTGGAGGCGGTGGCAGCAGCGGTGACTGGTGCTGGTGATGGCAACGGTGGTTGAGGAGTGAGTGCTCGACGAACTGCGTCCACGAGCTCTTGGAAAGGGTCTTGGCGGCTCATGCTGATAGGTAGCTGTTGTGGTCCGGTCTTCTGTTACAGTATAGACACCGGAGACAGATGTGAAAGCAGTTTGGATGTTTATTTGAAATATCAGCAGAGCAACAGGTAAGTGCAATGATGGATATGATGAACTTGGAGGTGAAAGAGAGGTAATACTGTCCTTTGTTTATGTTGCAGATGCAGGTAGATGAAGACGTTGGAGCTGGCAGACGGGAACACTCACACACACAGGTAGGTAGAGACACGAGGAGACCAGGAGACGATGGAGAGTATGGATACAGGTAAATATCGAGTTGGGAGTCCTTGAGGTAAGTATACAGCATGTGTATCACAAACGAGACCGGACAATGTGTGTGTGTGAGTGTGGGGTTTAAATAGCGTGGTGATGATTGTGGTAATGAGTTGCAGGTGGCGGTGATCAGAACTCCGGTGATTGAGTGCGTGGGTAAGGGAGTGAGGTGGAACCTGACGTGTCTGTGACAATTACGACATAAGGGAGAGTAATAAATGACATTATTTTCATTTTTGAGTGAACTCTTCAAGTTCAAAGTAAGTACAGTGCACAGTATTTATGAGTACAGCTGACCACATCTGAACATAATGTTATTAAAAAAAAAAGTGTCTTAGATATAAAGATTAATTTCTTAATTGGGTTTCAGAGGGGTATGATCATTCATACTGAGTACTGTATGTTAACTTTAACTGCAACTTTTCAACGGGGTAAAGTGCTGAAACCCTTTTATACTGTATTTATTGGAAAATATATTAAACTGACAAAGAATGATAAGTTACAACTATTTAATGGACACTTTTCACATCTCTATATTTTTCAGAACTGATATAATTTTGACTGGGTAAACATAGATACTGTTTAGTGGAAGTATAGTGGTAATGTAGCGGTGAACTACAGCAAATATAATATGTGCTCTCATTTTTCCCCAGCAGCTACAGCTCCTTAAAAATAATAATAAATCAAGTTAATATAGTATCTGGTAAGGACATATTATAATAATAATAATGCAATCAATTAGTAAATAAATAAAGTTTAACTCACTTGCATCTGATGAAGCCATGTCTAATCGTTTTACAACAGGCGTCCAATCACAACAGACTGGATAAACTGAATTGTCCAATGACATTTGAGGTCACACTGAAATAAGTAAAGTCCCGCCCCACGACTGACAAAAATCAAAAGTGTTCTCGCGAGCGAAATAGAAGATCGTGCGCGAGTGTGGGAAGTGATGACGCGCGTGCTGCGAGTTGTGTACGAGCACGCGAGGGCTTGATTTGCGCACAGAGGAGATGTCAAAAAAACCTCAATCTATCTTAAAGGTGCCCTCGAATGAAAAATTGAATTTATTTTGGCATAGTCAAATAACAAGAGTTCAGTACATGGAAATTACATACAGTGAGTCTCAAACTCCATTGTTTCCTCCTTCTTATATAAATCTCATTTGTTTAAAAGACCTCCGAAGAACAGGCAAATCTCAACATAACACCGACTGTTACGTAACAGTCGGGGTGTACGCCCCCAATATTTGCATATGCCAGCCCATGTTCCCAACATTATGAAAGGCATTAGACAAGGGCAGCCAGTAACGTCTGGATCTGCACAGGTAAATCAACAGACTAGGTAAGCAAGCAAGAACAATATCGAAAAATGGCAGATGGAGCAATAATAACTGACATGATCCATGATATCATGATATTTTTAGTGATATTTGTAAATTGTCTTTCTAAATGTTTCGTTAGCATGTTGCTAATGTACTGTTAAATGTGGTTAAAGTTACCATCGTTTATTACTGTATTCACGGAGACAAGAGCCGTCGCTGTTTTCATTATTAAATGCTTGCAGTCTATCAAACAACTTCATTCTTTATAAATCTCTCCAACAGTGTAGCATTAGCCGTTAGCCACGGAGCACAGCCTCAAACTCATTCAGAATCAATGTAAACAATATAACAGTATACAATACTCACATAATCCGACGCATGCATGCCGCATGCATGACGAACATTTTGTAAAGATCCATTTGAGGGTTATATTAGCTGTGTGAAATTTGTTTATGCACTGTTCAAGGCAAGCGCGAGCTCCGTGGGCATGGAGCAGGAGAATTAAAGGGCCAGTTGCCCTGAATCGGCTCATTTATAATGATGCCCCAAAATAAGCAGTTAAAAAAATGAATTTAAAAAAAAACCATGGGGTATTTTGAGCTGAAACTTCACAGACACATTCAGGGGACACCTTAGACTTATATTACATATTTTTAAAAAAAGTTCTAGGGCACCTTTAACAGTTACTGCCCATCCACTCTATTCTGAGTTTCATCTTTTACCCTCAGGATCTTGGTTAACATTTCTTTGTTTAGGAGTAACAGGTACAAACATTAATTTATTCCTGCTGCTATTTCTTTGATAAATTCTGGCATGTGGGGTGTAGGTGGACGTAGGTAGTTGTTTGAGCCTGTTGTTGTCTTATGTTTTTAAATGAAATTTTTAATGTATTGTAAATTGTTGGTCTTGCTGTGAAACCAATTGCCCCTAGGGGACATACAGAAAAAGAAAGAAAGAAAGAAAGAAAGAAAGAACTGCATTTTGCTTGTTTTACTAAAACATAATTTTCATTAAAAAAGGTAATATAAATAAGTTTTGGTCAGCATTTATCAGTATTATTGTGTGTAGGGTTGTTGAGTTACTGGTGCTGTGAGGTGTTAGTGCACCTATATCACTCATATCTTTTTTGCAGAACTTATGATTACATACTTAATACACTTCATAATACATTTATTTGATTTTTATCTATGTATATGTATGTATATTTTCTATCTTTGCTTTGAACTTTTATATTTACTTCCTCCTGGCAACTTTTATTTGTTGTAATTTGTCTTTTTATCTTTTGATATTGTTTCTTGAGACAACACTGTATGTTATTGCCCTTAATAAACCCTATCTAGCAGCATTCCTCATACAATGAGGCTGTGAGAGACATCATTTTAATTTTCATCATAAGTTCAATAAAATCCCACTTAAGTGCAAAAAAAATAATAGAGAAAAAGAATTAGCATATTCTTAATAGTATTAAAATAGAGTTCTAATGCATGACAAAACAAATCACATTTAAAATAATTATTGAAGAAATATTAAACGTTAGAAAATTGTAATATTAAAAAAAAATAAAATAATGTATTTCCCTGGATCTGACAAGGTGGGTAAGCTGTCAATCATATCTCCGGCCCTGTTACAGAATTGGGGAAAGTTGCAGCATATGAAAAATGTCATATAGACTACTTGGTTTAGGATAATGTTTAGCTTATTTGGGGTAAATACTTGACATGTAATGAAGGTACAGGATAATGACCTGGTGGAGAGACAAAATAAGAGTTTCATAAATATATTTGGTGACTAACTAAACACGCAAATCTATAGACTAAACATGTAAATGAATGGCAAGAATGCATTAAAGGTATTCAGCTTTCTGTTTTCAGTAGGAAAGGTGTCTTTTTAGTGGCCCCTAAAGTAATAATTAACAATTTTTACAACGGAAGTGATTCAATCGAAAACCAACTTTAGCTTGATAATAATTTTCCTATTGTCACTGTGAAGCTGGTTAGAAACAATATGTATTTGTGAAAAGCGCTATATAAATGAAGATGACTTGACTTGACTAACTTTTACAGATTATAATTTTACTTGTTTAATTAATTATTTATTTCTTATCTACATGGGTTTATTTTTTGTTTGTTTATTTTTGTTGTTTTTTTATAGCCATTTTTGTAGCCGCACGCACGCACACCTACACACACACACACACACACACACACAAACAGGCGCACCTATCTTAGTGGGGTCTCTCCATAGTCAAGTCAAGTCAAATTTATTTATATAGCGCTTTTACAATTGGTAATTGTTTCAAAGCAGCTTTATATATTAGAAGCACAGAAAAAAGGGAAGTGGTTAAAAATAAGCTGTACAAACAAGCGTGGTAATATGTAACATATACAAGATGGTGCTACATTAAACCAATGTCGGCTGACTCCCAGGGGTGGAAAAAAACCCCTAGGAGAAAAACCCAGCGTGCTAACACTGGGAAAAAAGTCCTAGGAGGGAAAAAACCCCTTGGGAGATATATATATAATATATGTAAATGGATATGGAGATCAAAATCTGAATTATACATTTTTATTATAGAGATTAAAAATAGATTATATATAAATATATGAAAGCGGATACGGGGATTAAAAATCAGAATTATAGATGCAGCCAGAACTGGATCTGTAGGCCCATTGTCTCCTGGGCTACATTGTAGTCAGGTCCAGACACAGGTTATCCATCTGATCTGGATACGGCCTGGATCCAGCACCCGGCAAACCTCAGGATAAGCAGAGAGACAGATATTAGCGTAGATGCCATTCATGTACAGGTATATCTAGTGTTATAGGAAATGTTCTCGGTTCCGGCCGACCTAATTATTGCAGCGTAACAATCCTTTAACGGATTTGAAAAATGTTAATGTATTGATAATGTGTTATGTGTATGCAAGAGCAAAGAGATGGGTTTTTAGTCTAGATTTAAACTGACAGAGTGTGTCTGCTTCCCGAACAATGCTAGGAAGATTGTTCCAGAGTTTAGGTGCTAAATAGGAAAAGGATCTGCCGCCTTCAGTTGATTTTGATATTCTGGGTATTATCAACTGGCCTGAATTCTGAGATCGCAATAAACGTGAAGGACTATAATGCATTAAGAGCTTGCTTAGGTACTGGGGAGCTAAACCATTTAAAGCTTTATAAGTAAGTAGCAAGATTTTAAAATCTATACGATGTTTAATAGGGAGCCAATGTAATGTTGACAGAACTGGGCTAATATGGTCATACTTTCTGGTTCTAGTAAGAACTCTAGCTGCCGCATTTTGGACCAACTGTAGTCTGTTTAAAAGCCGAGCAGAACAACCACCCAGTAGAGCGTTACAATAATCTAGTCTTGAGGTCATGAATGCATGAACCAACTGTTCCGCATTTGTCATTGAGAGCATATGTCGTAATTTAGATATATTTTTTAGATGGAAGAATGCGGTTTTACAGATACTAGAAACATGACTTTCAAATGAAAGATTGGTATCAAAGAGCACACCCAGGTTCCTAACTGAGGACGAAGATTTAATGGAGCACCCGTCAAGTGCTGGATGGGAATTCAAGGTTTTTTCGTGAGGAAGTTTTTGGTCCAAAAATTAGGATATCAGTTTTTTCTGAATTTAATAATAAGAAATTTCTTGTCATCCAGTTTTTAATGTCAGCTATGCATTCTGTTAGTTTTGTGAATTTGTAGGTTTCGTCAGGGCGCGAGGAAATATAGAGCTGAGTATCGTCAGCGTAGCAGTGAAAACTAACACCATGCTTCCTAATTATCTGTCCTAAGGGCAGCATGTACAGAGTGAAAAGCAACGGTCCTAGTACTGAGCCTTGTGGTACTCCATATTGAACCTGTGATCGATACGACATCTCTTCATTAACTACTACAGACTGATAACAGTCAGATAAGTACGATTTGAACCATGCCAAAGCAATTCCACTAATGCCAATATAGTTTTCAAGTCTTTTTAAAAGAATGTTGTGATCGATAGTGTCAAAAGCAGCACTGAGATCTAATAACACTAATAGAGAAATACAGCCACGATCGGATGATAAGAGTAGATCGTTTGTAACTCTAACGAGAGCAGTCTCAGTACTATGGTATGGTCTAAATCCTGACTGGAAATCCTCACAGATTCCATTTCTTTCTAAAAAGGAACACAGTTGTGTTGAAACTGCCTTTTCTAGTATCTTTGACAGAAAAGGTAGATTCGAGATTGGCCTGTAATTTACTAAATCTCTCGGATCTAGTTGAGGTTTTTTAATAAGAGGTTTAATAATAGCCTGCTTAAAGGTTTTTGGCACGTATCCTAGTGTTAGAGATGAATTAATTATATCAAGAAGTGGACCTACGACCTCTGGAAGCATTTCTTTCAGTAGTTTAGTCGGCATTGGGTCTAACATACATGTCGTTGATTTTGATGATTTGATAAGTTTAGATAATTCTTCCTCTCCTATAGCGGCGAATGATTCTAGTTTTACCTCAGGGACACTACAGTGCACTGTCTGAAGCGAAACTGTAGATGGTTGCATGTTTATAATTTTCTCTCTAATATTATCAATCTTGCAAGTAAAGAAGTTCATAAAGTCATTACTGCTGTGCTCTATGGAAACGTCAGCAATTGAATCTCTGTTTCTAGTTAATTTAGCCACTGTGTCAAATAAATACCTAGGATTATGTTTGTTTTCTATTAAGAGATTTGAAAAATAAGTAGATCTAGCATTTCTTATAGCCGTTCTGTACTCAATCATTTTTTCTTTCCACGAAAGGCGAAAAACTTCTAGTTTTGTTTTCTTCCAACTACGTTCAGCTTTTCTAACAGCTCGTTTTAGAGCCCGAGTGTGCTCATCATACCACGGCGTTGGATTAGTTTCCTTAATCTTCTTTAGACGTAAAGGAGCCACTGCATCTAATGTGCTGGAAAGGAGAGAGCCAATAGTTTCTGTTGCAGCATCGAGGTCTTCTAAGTTGTCAGGTATACTAAGGCGATGAAACTGCTCGGGGAGATTATTTATAAAGCAATCTTTAGTGGTAGACGTGATGGTTCTACAATATTTATGGCTGGGTGGTGGTTTTGTAGTCTTGGCTAATTGTATTATACACAAGACTAAATAATGATCTGATATATCATCGCTCTGCTGTAGAATTTCAACAGCATCAATATCAATTCCATGCGACAGTATTAGATCTAGGGTATGATTACGACAATGAGTGGGTCCTGACACTAGGACTAACTTAGACTAGCTTAGACTTAGACTAGTTGTCTAACTCCAATAGAGTTTAAAATGTCTGCAAATGCCAATCCAAATGCGTCTTTATTATTATCTACATGGATATTAAAATCACCAACAACAAGGACTTTATCCGCAGCCAGTACTAACTCTGATAGAAAATCAGCAAATTCTTTGATAAAGTCAGTATGGTGCCCTGGTGGCCTGTATACAGTAGCCAGCACAAATGTCAACTTACATAATGTTACATAAAGCACCATCACTTCAAAGGAATTATATTTGAAATTCTTTTGAATGATTCTGAATATATTACTATAAATTACAGCAACACCTCCCCCCTTGCCTTTCTGTCGAGGATTGTGTCGATAATCATAACCTTGAGGACTAAAGTAATGTAATCGTCTGGTTTTAGCCAGGTTTCTGTCAAACACAGCAAGTCTAGTTTATTGTCTGTGATAATTTCATTTACAATAAGTGCTTTTGAAGAAATAGATCTAATATTCAGTAACCCAAGCTTTATCATTTGTTTATCTGATTTATCTGTGATTTTCATTTTTTGAACATCAATTAAATTTTTACCCTTAAAAGGTTTCGGAAATTTTTTGTATTTACTAGTTCGAGGTACAGACACAGTCTCTATGTGATAATATCTAGGTGAAAGAGTTTCTATGTGCTGTGAATTATTTGAGTTCTGTGACGTGAGGCGGCTAGCAGACGGTCGGTTTAGCCAGTTTGTCTGCGTCCTGATCTGGGCCCTGGTTTGTCATGTTTCAGCTCTAAGACTATTTGCCAAATTTCTAGATAGAAGAGCAGCACCATCCCGGGAGGGATGAATACCATCTCTTTTCAACAGATCAGGTCTGCCCCAAAAGCTTTTCCAATTGTCTATGAAACCTATATTATTCTGCGGACACCACTTAGACAGCCAGCCATTGAGTGATGATAACCTGCTAACTATCTCATCACTCCGACGAACAGGAAGAGGGCCAGAACAAATTACTTCTGCTGACATTGAATTTGCGAGTTCACACACCTCTTTAATGTTAATTTTAGTGATCTCCGACTGGCGAAGTCGAACATCATTTGTGCCGACGTGGATAATGATTTTAGAATATTTACGTTTAGCATTAGCCAGCACTTTTAAATTTGCTTTGATGTCAGGTGCTCTGGCCCCCGGCAAACATGTGACTATGGTGGCTGGTGTCTCTATTTTCATGTTCCGTGTAATAGAATCGCCAATAACTAGGGCACTTTCAACAGGATTCTCAGTGGGTGCGTCACTGAGTGGGGAGAACCTGTTTGATGTTCTAATCGGAACGGAAGAGTGGTGTTTGTTCTTGACATTATGCCGCCTCACAGTCACCCAGTTAGCCTGCTGCGTGGCTTCTACAACCGGAACCGAATGTGCAGTGTTTACTAGGCTAGTCGCATCCAAAGCAGTATCTAAGGCCCTTTCATTCTCACTATCCTCAATTAAAGTTTGGATGCGTGTCTCTAATTCTGAGATTCTCTCTGTCAGCCTGACAATATCCCTGCATTTATCACATGTGTAAGTCTCACTGCTGACAGAAAGAGCTAAGCTGTACATGTTGCATTTAATACACATGATAATCGTCGGACATGACTGACCGTGTGTTTGATGAACGCCGTCCGAAAAACTGCAACGCACACGGGACTCGCTGGCTGGATGTCTCGGTCGCTTGCCGGTGCCTGGGGCAAGGGTGATGTGCGGGACGCTGTACCTCGCGGTGGATCGATGAATGCCGGGCAGCAACGTCTCCACAGCTTCCCGATCTGGCGAGGACAGATCAGAATAACATACATCGGATACATCCGCCATTAAATCGACAAGGAAGGTTGGTTTTTTACGCTGGTGGATTGCTAGTAATAAATCGTTCCGTTTAGTAATACTATGCAATAGGTTAAGTAATCTAGTGAAAAATAAGAAAGTTATATTATGTGAATAGGAATAAAGAGAAGGATTTAGGATAAACTCCACGAAGCTCCGAGCGTAGGTCAGACAGCAGGCAGCAGCGTTGAGCGTCGAGCACATGACACCACATGAAGGTGTTATGTGTGTGGAAGTAATAAATTACAGCATTTTTGGCTGAAATAACCCTTTAGGTGTTTCATATTCACTGTTAAACTTTGCTGTAAAAACTGGCAAATTCTGACAGTAACATACTATTTTCCATTAAAACAGTAATATACCATAGAAAACAATGCATTCTGGGTAATAGTTGTCATTTTTGAGAAAGTAGCCTCCAGGAATATACTGTGAATTAACTGTGAATTAACTTATTGAGCTCAAAGTTGACCCTCTGAGGCTGTGTCCCAAATCACACTCGATACCCTCATTCACTATTCCCTACATTAGTTTACTAATATAGTCCAACTGATAGAGTGAATGAAAAGAAGCGAGTTAATCCAGACACTGATGAACACCTGCTCTTAACAAGCAGAATCACTGAAAGACAGAGAAACAAGAACAGAAAAAAGAAAAACATAAGAACTACAACTGATTTAAAGCCACAGCCTTTTGACCCTTTCACACTGAGTGTGAAACCAGTTTACAAACATGTTTCTTTCATACCTGTACAGAAGTTCTTGCTGGGAATTAACAGGTTTTGATGTTTTATTAAAAATAAAAATGTTTGTATTTACCATTATGGTGATCACTGTTTTCTTTAGTTGAGAGCTATACCCTTGAGCCTAATATTAGTTTTTCTGATTGCTGTTGTAAGGTTCCACCCACTAGCCCAACGACGGCGTCTAGTGGTCTGGTTGAAGGTATTGCACGTGTTCGTCCTCTGGCACTTCTGTAAAAATCTTAATTTAATAAATTTTTTGTGTCTAATTCAAATCTGGCTCCATGAATAATTTTAATCTGACTCCAATTATAAATGACTCTTAGTTTCACAATGTTTCCTATGTAATAGCTGATCATAAGATAAGTCGTGGTTTAATTTGGATCTTAGATATTTCTGATTATCTTATACTTTCAATTATTCATTCACTGCGGTCCCGGTATCACTTTAGAAAAGTCACGTTGGCCGACTGAGTGCTCTTCCTGGAAACAAACTCGTCAGTTCTGACCCTAAACATTGGATGCAGGGTAAATATCTACCTTTAAGTCGGTCGCGCTCTGCTTACTCATAACAAAAAGCATAGTTTCTATATATATATATATATATATATATATATATATATATATATATATATATATATATATATATATATACACTCTATAAAACTGCAACTTATTTAAGGCAGTGATACTCAGAAATCGAAATGAACTTAATTGATGTGCCCTATGCTCCATCTATTAAACCTTCCGTATGATTAATCCTGAACACAGATTTGCGGTAATACCTTCGCTTTAATCTACTAGAAATAATGAATTAAGAATAATGCAGAATAAATCAAGAATAACATTTATTGATTTGCCAGGCATGATTAAACATCAATTAAAGGAATTAAAAAGAATACATCATATAACTGATCAGCATAAAATTCAAAGTACAATTCAAAACATAATAAGAGTTTCAAAGAGTCAGCATACCTGGCAAATAGAGAGATACGCACAGCAATGGTGCGGGAAGTTCTGAATGCAGATGCTTCCTTGAGTGGTTTGCCAAGTCCCTTTAAATACCCAAGTCTTAACGAAAGGACAGTAAACATGTAGCACCCAAATATTCATGCAGCTTTTGTTGGACCTTTTCTCGTGAACCAAAAGGTCACACGCCTGGTTTTGGGGATCAAACAAATAGTTAATAAAGATCTTTATTGGGGCATCTCCCACACCTGGGGCCCGTTTCAGAAAGGAGGTTAAGTGAGAACTCTGAGTATGTTAATCCTGAAATGAGGGAAACTCAAGGTTTTCCATTTCAGAATGGGAGGTATGTCAAACCCGAGAAAGCAGGGTAAGTCAAGCCCATTTCTGAAAGAGAGGTAACTTATACTCAGAGTCAGTCACCCTGGTAACTTACTCTGTGAATCTAACCTGGTCAGGAGCAGGTTTTCTTCGGTAAACCCAGAGTTTCTTTCGGTCTCCTCCCCCTTTTTAAAGTGCAAGTGATGTTTAAATGGTTCATTCATTTGTTCATGCTGCAAAAATGCTTTTCTTACCGGGTGTTTTTTTTTTTTTTTGTCTTATTTCACGTAAAAATATCTAAAAATTCTTAAATCAAGATGGATTTTCTATATAAGAAAATGATATAAGATATTAAAGATATCTAGATAAAGATGCCGGTAATACAATACGCATCAATATATCTTCACTTTGTACTTTGAACTTTTCAATGTGGAGAGCTGCCGCTGCGCGCTGTGACTCCATGATGCTTCAAGCACATCATTCTGCACATAGGATGCACATAAGCGCTTTGTGCCGCTCTGTATGTGAGCCTATCATATTATAATACTTTTGCGCAATGAAAGATTGTTAATAGCATTTTTTTGTTCTGTCCTATCTGTCATATGTTGCTACCTCATTAAAAAATCTGCTATACATTTAAAAGAAATGCCTCTCAAGTTTATAGTAGCCTATATTTATATATAAATATATTTAGTTAATGTCATGTATGACTCAAACATTCATGAAAATCAAGCCATGAGTCATGGATGAAGGAGTCAGCTGGACTCCTGTTTATTTTGAATGTCTACCAAGCTAGTAAAGCTATTATTTTATTTACAGTTGTTGCAATGATGCACAATTTTTAATAAATAATTCACTACATTTGTGTCTGTTTGTTATTTTGTTTTAAAAAGTTAGGAAAGTGTTTAATTCAAGCCTGATACCTTGCACAAAAGAACGATCCCAGTTTCTTCCACACAGTGAGACATACAATTTATTAGGTAATTTAGCAATTTTTTATTATTACATGAATATCGGATCAGAATCGGTATCAGAACCAAAAAAGGCGGATCAGTGCATCCCTAGTCCTCTCTTGCAATTCTGTGACAAAGCTAATGTCATGCTTCCTAATAATTTTTCTCCAGGTAGCATGTACAGGGTGAAAAGCAGCGGTCCAAGAACTGAGCCTTGTGGTAACCCATACTGGACATACTGGATCGATATGACATTTATGTCTCTTCGTTTACTACTACAAACTGATAACAGTCAGAAAAGTATGATTTGAACCATGCCAATGTAATTCCACTAAGGTCAACATAATTTCTATTCAACATAAGAGTCTATTCAAAAGAATGCTGTTGTCAACAGTTTCAAATGCATTCAGTAACTCTAATAGAGAGATGCAACCACGATCTGATGATAAGAGCAAATCATTTGCATCTAGAATGAGAGCCGTTTCAGTACTATGATATGGTCTAAATCCTGACTGGAAATCCTTGTAGATACCATTTCTTCTAAAAAAAAAAAAAGAAGAAGAAGAAGAAAAAGAAAACAAAAAGGAACATATTTGTGAGGATACTGCCTTTTCTAAAATCTTTGACAAAAAATGTAGATGTGAGATCGGCCTGTAATTGACTAATTCTGTAGGATCAATTTCATTGTAGGACACTACAATGCAGTCTGATGCAATAGTGTAGTAGACGGTTACATGGTTATAATTTTCTCTAATATTATCAATCTATCAAAAAGTAAAGAAGTTAATACTGATGTGCTGTTTTGAAACGTCTGTGGTTAATTATTAAGCTTTATTTCTCTTTATTTTATCCTCTGTATCAAATTAATATCTAGGTGTAGTAAACTTAAGTTCGTAGTGGGGAAGGAAGTGGTCAGGGACGACGAACAACTGCTGACTGAGTCTTTATTGAATGTCAACAGAAGGACTGTGCAACGCACAACAAACGAAAATAAACAATCCACAAAGGGCTTCACTCCAGGTTCGGCATACGCTATCCACAAGGGCTTCACTCCACGTTGGGCTTACACTATCCACAAGGGCTTCACTCCACGAACCTCGACTCGACTCAGTCAACAGTTCCCCTCTCTCTCCCACACTCCTGCTTCTCACGGCGTTTTGTCCTGTCTCCGCGCCAATCACTGGAATGAGAAACAGGTGTTCGTGATTTGTATTCAACCCACTCACTTACCACGCGTCTCCCGCTATTCTCTCCGGTTGCAGACCCCGCTGAACCACGCCCCCCTCGCCACATACCCCCACCGCCCGACTCAGGCCGGGGAGCCGTCCGGCCTGCAGCCCCCCCCCCATTTCTGGAGAGGAAATCGGCCACAGCCATCCGAACACCCGGCCTGTGGACCACCTTGAACTTAAAAGGCTGTAGAGCCAGATACCAACGAGTGATCCGCGCGTTGGTATCCTTCATGCGGTGGAGCCACTGCAGGGGAGCATGGTCCGAACAGAGAGTGAATTCCCGTCCCAGGAGATAATAGCGGAGGGTGAGAACGGCCCACCTGATAGCCAGACACTCTTTTTCTACGGTACTGTACTTAGCTTCTCTCTTAGAGAGCTTACGGCTAATGTACAGTACCGGCCGCTCCTCACCCTCTATCTCCTGGGACAGGACAGCACCCAACCCCCTGTCCGACGCGTCAGTCTGCAACAGAAAAGGGAGAGAAAAGTCAGGAGAGTGAAGCAGTGGCCCGCCACACAGAGCAGCCTTTACTTGGGTGAAGGCCTGCTGGCACAGCTCCGTCCACTGGACCGTATCTGGAGCATCCTTTTTAGTTAGATCAGTCAACGAGCTGGTGAGGGCCGAATAGTTAGGTACAAACCTTCTGTAGTATCCCGCCAGCCCGAGGAACTGTCTAACCTCCTTTTTGGTCTTGGGGCGCGGACAGGTCGCAATCGCTGCCGTCTTGTCAATTTGGGGACGCACCTGCCCATGCCCCAAGTGGAAGCCCAGATACTTTACCTCCACGCGCCCAATTGCACACTTCTTCGGGTTGGCCGTGAGCCCAGCCCCTCTCAGCGATCTCAGGACGGCTCTCACATGCTGCATATGCCGCTGCCAATCGTTACTATAGATAATAATATCATCTAGGTAGGCAGCCGCATACACAGCATGGGGCCGGAGAATCTTATCCATGAGTCGCTGAAAGGTAGCCGGTGCCCCGAACAGCCCGAACGGAAGCGTAACGAATTGGTGTAATCCGAACGGCGTCGTGAAAGCTGTCTTTTCTTTGGATAAAGGCGACAAGGGGATCTGCCAGTACCCTTTCGTTAAGTCCAGTGTCGAATAAAATCGAGCCGCACCTAGCCGGTCAAGCAATTCGTCCACCCGCGGCATTGGATACGCGTCGAATTTCGACACTGCATTCACCCTGCGATAATCCACGCAGAAACGAACCGAGCCGTCGGTCTTAGGAACCAAAACTATCGGGCTCGCCCAGTTACTGCTGGACTCTTCTATTACTCCCATTTTCAGCATTGCCTCTAATTCGTCCTGAACTACCTTTTTTTTGTGTTCAGGTAACCTATACGGCCGGCTGCGAACAACCATGCCCGGCTCCGTCTCGACATGGTGCTGAATGAGGTTCGTACGTCCCGGCAGGGGAGAGAACACGTCTGCAAATTCCTTTTGCAATTTGGATAAATCAGTGAGCTGGGAGGGCGAGAGGTGATCTCCCCCCGGGACCAGAGCGAGAGATTGAGTTTTTACATTCGCCTCTGGTCCGAGATCATCCTCCCCACTAATCACCGTCGCCAGCATCACTGATTCTGCCTCATTCCATTTTTTTAGCAGGTTGAGGTGATAGACTTGACGTGCCCCCCTCCTGTCGGACCGTACCACCTCGTAATCGAGCTCGCCGACTTGCCGTGTGACCTCAAAGGGTCCTTGCCACTTTGCAAGTAATTTCGAACTGGAAGTAGGGAGCAATACAAGCACTTTTTCCCCCGGTGCGAATTTACGTAGGTTAGACCGTCTGTTATACAGTTGGCTCTGTCTGTGCTGGGCCTGTAACAAATTCTCCATTGATAGCCGCCCCAAAGTGTGGAGTTTTGATCGCAAGTCCAGCACATACTGAATTTCATTTTTGGCCTGAGATGGTCCATCCTCCCAAGTTTCCCTGAGGACATCCAGCACCCCACGGGGCTGGCGCCCAAAGAGAAGCTCGAAGGGGGAAAACCCCGTGGAGGCTTGCGGGACCTCTCGCACTGCGAATAACAGAGGTTCTAACCACTTATCCCAATTTTTGGCGTCCTCTTGCACGAACTTACGAATCATGGATTTAAGCGTGCGATTAAAACGTTCGACCAGCCCGTCCGTTTGTGGGTGAAAGACGCTGGTACGAACCGATTTAATGCCCAATAATTCGTACAGTTCGCGTAACGTGCGTGACATAAACGCCGTGCCTTGATCAGTGAGGATTTCTTTTGGAATCCCCACCCGGGAGATTAAGCGAAACAGTGCATCCGCAACACTTTTAGCAGAAATGTTGCGGAGAGCCACTGCTTCAGGATATCGTGTTGCATAATCAACAATGACTAATGCAAAGCGATGTCCCCTTGCTGATCGTTCTAATGGCCCGATGAGGTCCATACCAATTCTCTCGAAGGGGACCTGCATTAAGGGAAGTGGGCGCAATGGCGCTTTTGGGGTGGCCGGTGGGTTCACCAACTGGCATTCACGACAAGACGCGCACCACCTGCGTACATTCTCGTGAATGCCCGGCCAGAAAAACCGGGTCATGAGACGATTTAGTGTCGCTGCCTGTCCCAAATGCCCCGCCATTGGATTAGAATGAGCCGCGTGGAAAAGCATTTCCCTGCGGCTCTTTGGCACTAATAACTGGGTTGTATCTTCTTTTGTCTGAGTGTCTTGGGTCACTCGATACAACCTATCTTTTATAATCGCGAAATATGGGTAAGCAAGCGGACGTCCAGGCTGGAGAGGCTGACCATCAATCATCGAGACCCTATCAAAAGCATTCTTTAATGTCTCATCCTGAGACTGCTCCAGGGGAAAATCATCGCGTTCCGGAAGAATTAGTCTTCCGGCTTCACTCAGATCCCCTGCAGCAGAACTCTCCGGTCTCTGATCAGTCTCTCCGACTTGTACTCGCGCTTGCTCACCCCGCGTTCTTTTCCCCCAAGAGGCATCCGAGCATAGACATCCCAATAATTGTTTAAACGCGGGCCAATCCGTCCCCAAAATTATCGGATGCCGGAGGTGCGGGTTAACTGCCACCTCAACACTATGCTTTTGTCCCCTAAATTTAATTATGACGGACATTACGGGATATCTTACCACATCCCCGTGCACGCACCGAACCCCAACCATGCGGCCTGTATCCAATGCCCCGGACGAAATCAGGCTTTGATGGAGAGAGGTTTGGTTACAGCCCGAGTCCACCAAAGCCTGATAGGTACCCCCCTTGATACTCACAGGTATTTGGTACCCGCCAGCCTGACCAGGGGCGGCCTGAGGATCGTCGGGGACCCGGATCACCGTCCCGACCTCCATAACCGGACATTTATCCACAAAATGATCCGGATCCCCGCACCGCCAACAGGCCGGCCCAGACCTGCCCGCCGCTCCAGTGGCAGAGAGTGGGCTGAATACATGGCGCGGAGAGAGGGGAGAAGCAGGAGCGGGGTCCGCCCCGGCAGCAGGGAGTCCCGCCCCCCTGGGCGGGGCTCTGGGTCCGTAGGAAGGTGCCTGTCCCGTTCCGCCCCGCCCTTGGGGCGGAACACGAGGTGGGCCGGGCGGACGAGACCTAGGGAGAGGGACAGGTCTAGAGAGAGAGGGGGACAAAAGAGAGGGAGAGAGAGAGGCAGCTGGAAGGGGTTCGCCGCCCCCTTGGCACGCCACCAGATGATCCTCCGCCAGTTGGATGGCTGAGTCCAGCGACGTGGGGCGGTGGCACTGGACCCACTCGGCCGTCTTCTTCGGGAGCCGAGTGATGAATTGCTCCAGCACCACGCGATCGACGACCAGGTCCACGTCGCTTCCCTCAGCCAGCAACCATTTGCGGCACGAGTCCCGGAGCTGCTGGGCCAACGTGAAGGGCCGGCCGGACTCACCCAGGTCGAGGGAGCGGAAGCGCTGTCGGTGCTGCTCCGGGGTCCGACCGACCCGCTGGACGATGGCCCGCCGTAGGTCTTCATAGACCAGGAGGTTCGGGACGGGGAGCTGCTGTGCCGCCACCTGTGCTTCTCCTGAGAGGAGCGGGACCAGCCTCATCGACCACTGGTCCCGCGGCCATTTACACGCCTCCGCGGATCTCTCGAAGAGGTCTAAGAACACCTCTGGATCATCCAGTGGGCCCATCTTATTTAAGGGCAGGTGGACAGGCACAGCGGGCGGTTCGGTGGGCTCCCGGGGAACCTCCCGGTCAATCCAGCTCCGGAACGCCTCGCGGTCCTCCTGCTGGGTCTGTAGAATGGCTTGGAAACACCGCTCCTGGTCGCCTCTTAACTCCAGCAGGGCCTGTTGTTGTTCGCGGTGCAGGACCGCGAGGGACGCGATGATGTCCGCAAATGTGGCGGAGGACGACGATTGCATGGCGACGTGCTCACCGACTTCCTTCCCGGGTTTCGGCACCAGTGTAGTAAACTTAAGTTCGTAGTGGGGAAGGAAGTGGTCAGGGACGACGAACAACTGCTGACTGAGTCTTTATTGAATGTCAACAGAAGGACTGTGCAACGCACAACAAACGAAAATAAACAATCCACAAAGGGCTTCACTCCAGGTTCGGCATACGCTATCCACAAGGGCTTCACTCCACGTTGGGCTTACACTATCCACAAGGGCTTCACTCCACGAACCTCGACTCGACTCAGTCAACAGTTCCCCTCTCTCTCCCACACTCCTGCTTCTCACGGCGTTTTGTCCTGTCTCCGCGCCAATCACTGGAATGAGAAACAGGTGTTCGTGATTTGTATTCAACCCACTCACTTACCACGCGTCTCCCGCTATTCTCTCCGGTTGCAGACCCCGCTGAACCACGCCCCCCTCGCCACACTAGGGTTGTGTTTGTTTTCTTTTAAGAGGTCCAAAAAATAAGCACATCTAGCAGTTGTTAAGGCCTTTCTGTAAGAATTGACTCTGTCTTTCCACAAAATGTGAAAAACCTTTTGTTTTCTTCCAGCTGCACTCCATTTTTCTGGCTTCTCTCTTGAGGGTCTTAGTATGCTCATTGTGCCACAACGTTGGACTATTTTCTTTTATTTTCTTTAAGTACAAAGGAGCAACTGTGTCTGAGGAGATGAAACTGATCAGGAAGATGATTTATAAAGTAATCTTTAGTGGTGGAAGTGATAGTTCTACTATATTTGAAAGAGGGACTTGCAGTCTTGACTAAATGTAGTTTACACAAGACTAGATAATTATCTGAGATGTCATCGATCTGCTGCAGAATTTGGCATCAATATCGATTCCATGTGACAATATTAGATCTTGTAACGCTGGGCGTCGTGATGACAAGGGATATGCCTAAACGCAGGCTTTATTACAATGAGCATAGTCATACAGGCAAGGGTCAAACACCAGCAAACAGAAACATAAGGGCAAGGCAGAAGAGTAATCCAAATCACAGGCAATGGTCAAGACAGGCGATCATCAAACAAGGGAGAAACAGTCCAGGGTCAAAAACAAGGCAAGGCTAGGAACTAGCAACAAGGATTAACACGGAGACAAGGTCGGATGAAGGCTAAACAATACTCCGCCCTGTGTGTGTGTGAGTGCAGCTTATAAACGGTCCACTGATGGTGAACAGGTGCGAGTGTGTGATTGGTTCCTAGTTAGAGAATTATGGGAAATGTAGTCCAGAGTGATGACTGTGTGTGCAATGAAATGGTGAAACGACAACCTCTGGTGGGGAGTAGCAGGAACCAGCAGGCGCCGGATACGTAACTGTTACAGTCACGCCTGTCCCAGACTCCATTTCCCAGAATCCTCCCTGTTCCTCAACTGAACTCATTTCCCTCACTTAAAATTAGATAACAACAGGCTTGTTTGAGATGCGCCTAGCCTCGCCTGAAGTTCAGCCGAGAGTAGGCGGCTGCAGTGAGGGGAGGAGTGAAAAAAGTGCAGGCAAGACGGACAGTTCTCTGTTCTTATAGTGGATCAGACACCTGCGAGATCAAAGGCGGATATCGCGGGATTCACACTGGTGCACTGTGTTGCTGATAAACTGGATGTAATTTAAGTTCTGTTGCTTTTATATGAAAATAAACATAATGAACAAGACACCCAAAGTACATGTTATTTATTTCCATTCGAAAGATGTGTGTATCAATCATTTTTATTTTAATTACAAACATGTTTTTATATATTATTATAAATATGATATCAATCACATAACCAATAGAGAGATCGCACTGTCAGAGACTTTAGGAATACGCACACATAATTTATACACATAAAATCATGGTATTAGGGTTTTAAAATCAAACATTTTAAAAGAGATCAATACATCACAGATGTTCAAACCAATAAGCATAAAGCTGTGTCGTCAGCAAGTCGTTTCCCATCGTGCTTTTGGTCAACGCAGTCAGTGGAGAGCAACTGCACTAGACTGCAGAATCCGTTGAGGCCGCCTCGCCCTCGCGAGAGGTTTTTGACACACGTCGGCATGACATCAGAGCAAGGCGGCCCACCCTCGGACACATTTCTAACTGGCATGCAGAATTTGCTCATCTCAAACAAGCCTAACATAACAACATCAAGAACGGACAGGGAGTGCAAGGAGTGAGTCCAACTTAAAGGAAGTGCTAACAACAATACACAGGTGCAGAGAATCCAGGGATGGCAGGAAATCTGGAAAGCTGTCGCTGTTCTGTTCCTTGTTTAATAAATACCCTGTTTTTGTTTGAAGTTCCTATTTTGCCTCATCCCTGCTGCAGCTCCAAATGTGATAGTAACAGATCTAAAGTATGATTACGACAATGAGTGGGTCCTGACACGTGTTGTCTAACTCTAATAGAGTTTAAAATACCTCTAAATTCCAATCCCAGTGTGTATTTTTCATTATCTATATGGATATTAAAATCACCAATAAGGACTTTATCCGCAGCCAGTACTAACTCTGACAGAAAATCAGCAAATTCTTTGATAAAGTCTGTATGGTGTCCTGATGGCCTGTATACAGTAGCACAAATGTCAAACGGGACTTATCACTTACACTAGATAGTGTTACATAAAGCAGTCGTTCCTAACCACATTCCTGGAGGTGCACGTTTTGCAAGTCTCCTTTGTCTGACACACCCATTTCAGGTCTTGAAGTCGCTATAATGAGCTGATGACCTGAATCAGGTGTGTTTAATTGAGGAAACATTCATCTGTATTACAGTGCATGCACAATAATTATGAAAGTTAATATTTTTACAAGCACATTTTACCAAATCCAAACCACATTAATCTTAATAACTACTATTAATTTTGTATTTAATTATTTATAAGTAAAACAAAATAAAAAAAACACCTTATATTCAGGAGTGCATAATTATTAAGTAGGTTTAATTTTACAGGTAAAATGGGCCATAAAAAGAGATACAACTCACACTTAAAAAAGTCAAAAAATATCAAATGCTCATGAGAAGGACGCAATACTAATGCAATACTACAAGTTGCTAAATTAAGGTGTGACCAATGGACAGCAACAGTGAAACTGTTACAGATCGCTTATCTTTATTCCGCCTGCTCTCTTTCTGCTGGTTGTGTAAAGCTGTGGTGAAATGAGTAATCATTTCAGTTTATTTAGTAAAGATTGTGTGTTGTTCAAAGTTCATAGTCATTGTTCTGACTTCATGAAGATCATCAAACTGAATGAACATCAAACTGACTAACAAACTCTTTGACATGTATATATGATACTGGATATCAAGAGTGAAACTGTTAATAATGTTGACGGACAGTAATCTCATTCATTTGTCAGTCATGTGTGGTGAACTATTATTTATTAAACAAATGTTAGTCAGTCAGTAAAACAAAATGTTAATTTTTAAATTCTGTGAGTTTGTGGTTTCTGTTTAAGACAAGAGAAAGTGAGGCCACATGAAGCACAGTTCATGAAGATAGAAACAAACCCATTGATTTTTGGTTTCACATTAACATTATAATGTGCTTTTTTGTTTTATCTAATTGCTACATTTTATTAAATGCTGCATAAACTAAACTAATTTCAGAGCTCTGTATAGGTCATTATGCAAAAACATCTGCAACGTTTTAATTGAGAGGTTAGTTTATAAATACAAAAACCTAAAAATAACCATAAGGAAACATTCTGTATGAGCTATGTTTATGTTATTTAAACGTTCTGTATAAAATATGTTTATGTTATTTAAAAACAACCTTCCTTCAACATTCTGGGAACATTATTTTATGTAATAAAGAACATTCCTAGAACATTATTATTTAGTTCCCCCCAAAAAATTAACCAAACCAAACATAATACTCCATATCGTTCATAACCGATAATTATGAAATTATTCCTGATGCAAGAAGAATCAGCAAAAAATAAAATTGGACAATAATAATAAGCTGTTGGTATCATATTTAACGTTTGGAGCAAGCTGTGTGTGCATGTGTAGTGCGCTCTCTCTCTCTCTTTCTCTTTCCCTCTTCCCCTCCACACTCATTTGAGTGAACCGGGTGCAGCTGTTTTCATGGGTGAAGCTGAAGTGATTCTACGGTGGATATAGGCTTTTCATTGAGTTCTCTGTCCTTTTTCCTCATGTTGTAGCATGTGTGTATGTGCTTTATCGAAACTGTGGTGTGTGTGTGTGTGTCGTTGCTGGATTGCAGTATTATGCTCGTATTCCCCTTAAAGGATTAATCCACTTTTAAATGAAATTTTCCTGATAATTTACTCACCCCATGCCATTCAAGAATACGAAAGTGCGGTTTTAGCAGAGGCACTTAGAAGGCGAACATCAGTTTACTGCTTTATATATTACTATATAAAACAAGTGGATGTATGCCTTTAAGAACATAAATCAAGTTAGATTGTTATGCACATGTGAAAAATGTGGTTTTAACCTACAAATTAGGTCTTTCTTTAAGCGGTGATTGACAAGGCGGGAATGCGATATGCAAGCTATGAGAGAGATGCGCTGTATGCGGTAATAGAGTGTTGAATGATTTACAAGTTTATCAGTTTAAAATCTTGAACTGTAATATAGATCGAGTGTAAAACACACAATCTTGTGTTTTTTGTTTTTTTTTGGAGTTCGCTGTGAGTGTTTATACAACATCCCGTTGTTGTTAATCTGCATTAGTCAAGCGTGACCACAGACTGTTTATTAATATACTCGTACCTCTACTCATCTGAACCGAACTATAAGCAAAGACTATAGAATGAAAACCAAGGCGTGTCACTCGTATTGTTTTGAATGGGAGAAAGTGTAACGCTCAATATGGCGGAATAAGTCCTGCCTTCTAAATAAGAGCCAACTGCTGACTGGTAAAGTCATCGCGTCACTTCAGCGGCCGTTAGAAGCTCCGGTTTCTATAGAAACAGCCAGACACGTGCCTCCGAAATGAGACACAAGACACGCATTTAGGTTTGCTATAAGTTAGCGGAATATTTGAACAGCAAGAGATTATCGAGTGTCAGCATTGTTGTTTCCTGCACGACGAGGGAGACATTGAGGACCAGATAGCGCCCCAAATACCCGCAATATTTGGGGTTCTTCTGGCTAAGCAGGAGGTGCGTTTCGTCGGCTGGCGAGAGAGAGTGAGGCCGAGGAGCTGCGGGAGGCCTAATACAGGAGTCCAGGATCGCGGTTTGATTCGCACAGGAAATTGAGGTACCATTGTTGATTTGAATGGTGTGTGTGTGTGTGGGCCCACAGTGTTTAAAGAATTAGTCCAATTTAAATAAACTTTTACTGATAATTTACTCACCATCTTGGTGAGTGTAGCACCATCTTGTATATGTTACATATTACCACGCTTGTTTGTACAGCTTATTTTTAACCACTTCCCTTTTTTTCTGTGCTTCTAATATGTAAAGCTGCTTTGAAACAATTACCAATTGTAAAAGCGCTATATAAATAAATTTGACTTGACTTGACTTGACCCCCATGTCATCCAAGATGTTCATGTCTTTCTTTCGTCAGTTGAAAAGAAATTAAGGTTTTTGATGAAAACATTCCAGGATTTTTCTTCTTATAGTGGACTTCAATGGCCTCCAAATGGTTAAAGGTCAAAATGACAGTTTCAGTGCAGCTTCAAAGGGCTTTAAACGATACCAGACGAGGAATAAGGGTCTTATCTGAGTCATTCTACGAAACCGGTGCCATTTCCACTTTGCATTTTTCAAAATTTTCATTATGAACAAACTTTTTTTTAAACAAACCTACAAATTGAAAGATATGTTAATCCTCCAAAAACATATTTTCCCACCTCAGGCACAAAATATTTATAAATATTATCCTTTTTATTCAGACAAGGAAGCCATTCTTGTACCACCCCCTCACGGACAATATGTATGCCACTGGAGTAGTAAAACAAGAAATAGATTTTTAAAATCTAATGTTTTCCTAATAGAAAAATGTCCCTTTTTTGGAAACCATCAATAGAAATTCTGTAATTTAACATATATTTTTTTTATTTTTAGATTTTTAATCTTGAAACATGAATTAGATGTTTCAATGGGCTCATTGTTTGTACTGAAAAAATGAATTCACTTTAAAAATACAGATAAAGTTACATTTATCTGATCAGTCCACACAACAAGAACATCATTCAACATTAATTTATGTAATATTTGATTTTTTTCTATAAACTTTTAACAAAATTACCCTGTGACGGGGTGGTAAATGTGACGGGGTGGTAACTGATGTGACGAGGTGGTATGGACAAAGTGTTTCTCTATTTGATTTGCTGGTTTTAAACTTTAAAAACTGGGGGAGGGGAGACATTCAAATTGAGTAAAAAGTGTGTGAGTGATATGAGTGAGTGAATGAGTGAATTAATGAACCAAACAGTGTTGCCAAGTCTGCGGTTTTCCCACGAAATTGGGCTAGGCAACTTTTACACTGTTGCCGCGGGTTGTTTTTCATGTCCAGGGGTTGAAGCGATATTTAGCCCTTGGAATGCACATTTTACCAAGGGAACCCTGCCAAATAAAAAGTTTTACCCCCCAGAATGTGATTTTTTTTAAAAAATCACATTTTGGGATGAAATTTACCACCTCGTCACGTTTTTCATTCCAAAATGTCCACAAATCTCCCATGCGGTCAAGTTTTTCACCTAGCATACATGCATTCAATCTTTGTATTAATAATGCAACAATTATCTTTGTATTAATAATGTAAAAAAAATAATAAAAAAACTGTTTTCCCTATCTATTTTGCATGACGGGGTGGTAGGTTTAAGCTTGACGGGCCCTGCCTAACATGAAAAAGCAACAAATAAACAATGTAAAAAAATGTACATAGTTGCCTGCTTTTGGTGGCTATAAGGCTCAAATGATGTCACTTAGGCTTTGTGGGACACACATATAATCCTGAAAATAGTGTATGTTTGAAAAAAAAAATATAACTTATTTGGTGATATTTTAGATGCAAATGTCATGTTGGTTAACACGGACATGTGAAATTGGCTATGTAATAATGAAAAATGATTAAAAATAATATGCTAATCTTCAAAAAAAAAAAAAACATTTGATCATATTATCATGTTGTCACGATCACCATCAGTTCCTGTCAGTTCCCGGACTACATTTCCCACAATCCTCCCTGCCAGTCACATGTTCACTCTACACCAATCACCTGTTGCCACATACAGCTTAGCACACTACCTGGCCTATAAATGACTCACACACACACCACCTGACTGCAAAGTCCTGTTTTCCCTGTTATACAATTCTGAGCGTACTAATATCCTGTCTGTCAGTCTGTTACCGTTTCTGCCTGTTATCTGTTTACGATCCTGTGCCGCCTACCCCTGACCTGTGCTTTGAATACCGACCTGTGAGTGATATCTGCCTGTCCTGATCTTAGCCTGTATCCTGACTACGACTCTGCCTGTCCTCTGCTGTTCCTGTTTTGACCCTGCCTGTACGACCACGCTCACTTTTAATAAAAGCTTTGCATTTGGATCCCTGCCTGAGTCCAGCTTGAATTAATAACTTTAAGCTTTGGAAACAGACTTTGGGACAATTTTTGTGCCTTATGCATCTGATCAAATGTTGCGGACCCAAATGGCACCCGTTTCGTAGAATGACTCATCTAGAGAAACCATCTGTCATTTTCGAAAAAAAAATCAACCGTTTATGCTTTATAAACACAAAATATCACCTTGAACGTACTTCCACTTTCTGCATTCTGCCATTATTTGCATTTCCACCTAAGCACGTAACAACGAATGGTAAGGGGCGTGGTGTTTCCGGACGCTTCAGAAAATCATGATACACTGGGCCAGCTACCAACCTGCTAACCAATCTGAGCACATTGAGTATTTCGGAGGGAGTGGTATCATATGCAGGAAGCAGGAAGTCAAACAACCATTATTTCAACTACTTCCTTATTATGTGTGAAGATCCGCTCGGCCGCTCCACTAGTGGAGGTGACGTATTTCCGCTCTTGAGTGGAGCTCCACTCGCCCGTTACTGCATATAATACGTGACATATTTGCTTTCTGTTATTATCCACCATCACAGCTAAAGGATTACCGCTAGAGACTTGCTTTGGTCTCTCTCAGCCGGAAGTAAGATGACAAAACGAACGCAATGGCGTCACCCTTGTGGTCGCGAAAATAAGGTGAATTAAAAAAAAAAAAAAAAAAAAAGGGTGAATAACACGCGAGAGCTACAACCTCTCACTACAAATCCAAAGTAATTGAGCAAGCGCCAATCGTTCAATCAACGATTAACCAATGGTAAGCAAGACAAACCCACCTAATTATCATACATGACAAAGAAATGTAAGAATAAATATGAAAATAAAAAAAAAATAAAAAGTTGAAACAAATAAATGTTAAAATAAATAAATCTGTAAATAAATACTTATTGGAAGAAATAAATATAAAAAATAAATGCATGCATAAATAAGTAAATATAAAATAAATGGAAAAATAAATAAATAAAATTACAAATAATTAAAACATAAAAGCAGAAAATAATAAATTAAGGGGGGAAATATAAAATAAATGGAAAAATAAAAGAATAAATAAATAAAATTAGAAATAATTAAAACATAAAAGCAGAAAATAATAAATTAAGGGGGAAAATTAATTTGATTAAGAATGAATCATATTTCATCAGGTCGTTTATTCATTTATTTATTTCCCTATTATCACATTTATTTACTTATTGATTTTTTCATTGATTTATTTATTCATTTCTGCAGGTTTGTTCCTCCAAACAAGTCCAGGATTCTGCGTTTTCGCTTCAGCGATGCTGTTCTGTTCCCTGTCTGTGTCTCCTGTATATCCTCTGTTTGTGGACCTCATGTTTCCCTGCTGCTTCCCTTGTTTGTTGCTATGAACAATTGGACCACGCCCCCTTGTTAACTCGTTATCTTGTTTGCAGTGTTGGGCACGTTACTTTAAAAAAGTAATTAGTTAATTACTTCTCACAAATAGTAACGGAGTTAGTAACTGAGTTACATGATTATAAAAGTAACTAATTACCAGGGAAAGTAACTATTGCGTTACTTTAAAAAAAATTAAAATATGTCAAATAACTTGAATGCCCCCATTATTAAATATAAGTCTAAGAATAAATAATTCTTGATCCGACTCGTGACTCATGATCCACTCTTGCTTATGACATTTCTCTGTACTGTCATTAAAGAAAATGTAGTTTCATATATATGTTTAAATAGTCCTATGTTATGTTTTAAATTCATTTACTTGATTATGAAAACTGAACACCATGAGTAAGATGCATCATAAGATGCATGGAGTCATGGAGTGGGTCAGACATGATTTTGACCACTTCATTAAATTTTGTTTTGTAAAAAGCCTCTCTTTAAAGTGAATTTCGTTTTTTAAAAAGTGTATCTTAATTTTAATCAATTTTTCATCAACCAATTGCCTGGATTTAATAAATAAGAAGCAAATATAACAGACAATATAATCATGGAGGCGCCCGCGCGGTCACTGGCGCGTGAACTGGAGCGTGACTTATAGGCTAAATGAACCGAAACTCAGCGTATAGGCTGCTTGCCTCACAGACATGAGAAATATATCTATAGAAAGCTTGAAATATCTACTTTAAAACGAAATAATTAAAAACGAAAAGAGTCTACTCTGATTATGTAATCCGAATGAAATGTGCATTTTCTCTCTAGGTGCGTCCAGTATATGTGGAGATGATGAGAGTCAGCAATGTCAACTTCATCTTTGCAGCCGACACTGATTCAGAAAACATTACTTCATTATTGAACAATTAAAATGTCTCCTTGCTGTTTTTTGTCATATTCATAATCATTACTTTATGGCAAGCGTTAGGCCTATGTGTGCTCTTGAGTGCATAGCCTATATTACACAAACACTCATTAGTTTATTCTCTCCAGTATTTAAGAAATTAAATTAATATAAATGTGATTAGTCAACTAATGGCTTAAATGAACAACTACTAGTTGACTAGAAAAACTTATTTCACATATTTTCGATCCAGCATGTCACGTTTATCGCAGTAGATAGGACCTTCGAACCAGAAAGACACAGCTTACATTTGACTAAAGGGTTTTTGTCTTTATGCTCAACTAAAGTGAAATAATGAACATATTTCGACTTTGAGAACTCGTCTTGCTCTCGCCTTGACTCGCCATGACTGACGCACATACTTAAATAAACTGAAACTACGCTCTACTGTTAATAAAGCTCGCATTTGGATCTCCCACTCCGTTGTCACGTCCCGTATGTTACAGATGCAAACAGCCTTCATATTTTAAATAATTAAACTAATGTAAATGATTTTTCAACGTTTTATGAACCAGAAAGCCTATTTTCAGACGTTTACTGTAATCTACCTGATCAGAAAAATCATTTATTAGGAACATTTTACTGGGGCTCGTGCGACGCCCCTGGTGTGAAAAGAGACTGTGGAGTGGTAATTATAAAATGATGTTTCACAGGTGTAATTGAGTAATTAACTTATTCACAAACAAATAAATAAAAATAAAACAAACAAAATTAACCTTTTTAACACATTTATTAGCCTCCATTGAACATTTCTAATGGAAAGTAAATGAATCAAAGTAGCTTGTTTCTTCTACACTGATTCTTCACTTGCTGGTTCATTTCACACACACATAGGGCCTCTCTGCATGACATTTCACATCATTCCAGTTGCCATCTGTTGAAAGACAGACAAAATATAGTTGTTTTTATCATTTGTGTATTATGAAAAAAACTAAATAATGTTTATTTAGTATGGTAGACAAAGAAATATTAGTATTTGATGTCTAGACAACAATCAGCAACAATGTTTCTGTGATGAATGTTCACAAAACATTTTTAACTGTGATGAAAAAGTTATTTTCTAGCTTCTGGATTTACAGTATAACATGAAGCAGTTTCTGCTAATCTTCTGATGGATGGTCTAACACAATTCAGATTGATGGATCATTTATCATGTTATTTCATGAGGATTAACAGAAGTTACTTACTGACAGAGTTCATCTCAACGCAGAGCTCATCTGCACCGTTACTGGGTTGTCCAGGAGACCATATTTGATAGTTCATTTTGGATCCATCACTCCAGAACCAACGATAATACTATGAACAGAAGAGAAAAAAACAGCATTGTGTTGATGTCCACAGCTTTACATGGCTTTGTTTTATCTTTATTTATCTAAAAGATGATTCCTCATGAACCCTCACCCCACTTTAAACATGTCAGAAATCTAAACAGAAATGAACAGAAATTGTTTCACAGAAAGGGTATCAGTAAAGAATATGTGAAAACTATATAAGAAAGGGTTAAATCACTCAGTTATCTCTATCAGCCTCACTATTTCACATCGAGTTTCACGATACAAACACTGGAGTATGACATCATCATGGTGAGCGGTGCCTCTCATGGCTGTCAATGCACTAAACTAACTGTTCTGAGGACCAAAAATACATGATAAAAACACATCTATGTTCATGTGTTTTGAAAAATGTATTAAATGAGTTTTAATGTAAATGTAATGGTAAATGCCCAGTAGCACAGAAAGTATGATTGAAAAACGATTGCATACACCCTTATGGCCTCCGATCCAGGCAGGTGTTGATGCATGAGTTGTTTGTCTACCCAAACTGTAGAGATGGAGACATGAGCAAACACGAAGAAATTAATATTCCAAAATCTGTGACATGCCTTCAGTTACCATCGAAATAATGTTTACTCACTGTGCTGTTCATTTTTTGTTTATTATTTTACCTGTGAAATATAAAATCTGCCATTTGAGGTGGGACTACTTTTCTAGAAAAGGTTCTGGTTATACTGTATATAGATTAGATATAACTTCACATAGATAAAGTTTTTAAGTGATCCTCTCATGATAACATGAAATGTGTTGTGTCTGTATTTTCAGATCATTATAATGTTTCAGTATTATTACAGTGATGTTTGTTCACATCCTGGAGCTCCACTATCATTTCTTTACTGTTAACATATAGTTTTTTGTTTTTAAACTGAGGAACAAGTTGAAATGACTTTCCTATGATAACTGACAGGTGTCACAGATGTTTACAGAGTTAATCCAAGAATATTATTATATTATTTTTAATGTCATATCAGAAGCTGAATGTATCATACCTCGGCTCCATCCCACGAGTATTTGGAATTGAAAAACTTGAAGCATCTGCATTCATAGGCAGACCATCCTGTCTCACAGGCTGTTAAATGGAAGTTGTGTTTGTTATTATGTTACCATTAATGACCTTTCATGTAATTAAATGAATAACTTTCATTTAAAGGTACACTATGTAACTTTTGGCCCTTTACCGGTTAAAAAACAAAAAGGCATGTAACACTGTTTCAGTTGTTCTTTGGCATTTTTGAGCTTGGAGATTCAGCTGCTCCATCTCTTCCTTTCTTGCTCTTGTGACAGCTAACCTGTGCCACTCCCACACCAGACACGCGTCAAAGTGGCCGGAGCAACTTTTCTCTATTTACGGATGTGACGAGACACGTATGGGCGAGTGATGTATGTCGGAAAACTGTTCTGACTGGTCTAAAATATAAACACTTATAATAGACTTACCATAGTGAATCAGTGAATCATGTTTTGTAAGAAGGACTGATGATGTATTGACTTTTTTTTTTTTTTAACAAAAAAGCTACATAGTGTACCTTAAATAAACAAAGGATTTAAAATAGTTTCCAATATGCTCTTTAAATCATTTTTAAAGCACACTGGAGAACATGATCATCAGGTGTTACACACACTTGTTAAGGTGGAGAAATGCACAGGTTTTGGACTTTTGTACTGTACTAGACATACACACTGACAAGAGAAGAAGACAAGAGAAGACTTACTGTTACAATGTTTATTCTTTTCAACAGGACGCGTTTCCACTTAAAAAGAAAGAAATACACATTTTTAAAACAAAACTGCTAGCAGTAGTGCTACTACAACTACTAATAAATATATACTGCAAATAAACAGGCATATATTATTGTCAAAATTAATAATATAAAATCATTCATAAGAATCAAGAACTTTGGGTGATATAATGATATAATTGTTGTTTTATTGTCTTAATATTATCATAATAATTAAATAATTAAATAAATGATAATTAGAATTAATAATTACTCAGGTGCGCATACTGTATTAGATCATTCCTGCTTCTGATCAGTCATTACAGAGTCCCAGATGTGCTTCAATTCATGTTAAAATAACAGTCATGATGTGAGACGTGGAATAATAGTTTTACCTGAAGCATTCAAAGCGACCAGAAGACAGAGAGACAGATAGACAGTCCAGAGAACACTGGAACTCTGCATAGATTTAAAACACAAATAATTATTACAAAGATTTGTATTTTTTTGTGGCAAAAACCAGTAGATCAATGTGTACAAACAATGTTTTTATATAGTTTGTACTTGGTGGATCACAGAGCCAGTGCAAGACGAGCATTTGTGGTTAAAGAGCAGATTTGTTTTTGTTTTTTTAGGAAATCGTTTCTCTAGATAAGACCCCTATTCCTCGTCTGGGATCATGTAAAACCTTTTGAAACTGCATTTAAACTGCAATTTGGACCTTCAAGTCCACTATATGGAGAAAAATCCTGGAATGTTTTCCTTAAAAACTATAATTTCTTTTCAACTGAACAAAGAAGGACATGAACATCTTGGATGACATGGGGTGAGTAAATTAAGAGGAAATTTTAATTCTGAAGTGAACAAATCCTGTTCGCACACTTTGTAAAAAGTAAAAATAGACTTTACTTGAAAATAGAAAAGATTGTACTGTTTTGTTTGTTTGTTTGTTTGTTTTTGCAGTTTGTCATATTTTCATAATGCAATAATCTCAGAAGCTTTTGAACAAGTGCACTACCTCAAGGTGGTTTTGTTCATGTAAAAATATACCTTATTGTCATGTACTAGTCTTGCTATATTTATCTTTTGATGATTACAATTTTAAGGCCCGATTGCTTTGGCAGTTTTTTCACTGTGGTACTGAGAATGGTTTTGAATATCAATATTAGTATCAAAGATAAAAGTTCCAGTATTGTGACAACATGAAGTTATACATATAATTCCTGAACACACATTGTCACGCACACAGAAGAGGACAGATGAGGTGAGCAGCAAACAAACAGTGCTTTATTGGAGGTATTATAGAACAGGCTTAACATGAACAGGTAAGAGGAAACAGTCACTGAACTTGGCTGGTGGTAATACAGTCAATGTATTGCAGTGAAGACGGTGATGCAGGCTGAGTGGAGAATCCAGGGAAACGACACAAGGAACAGAAGACAGGAGATAAATCAGGATCACTGGTAAGTAGTGATGGCCGATTTCAAAACACTGCTTCATGAAGCTCCGAATCTTTATGAATCTTTTGTTTCGAACCAGTGATTCAGAGCGTGTATCAAACTGCCAAAGTCACGTGATTTCAGTAAACGAGGCTTCATTACGTCATCACTGTACATTTCAAAACAGTTCGAAATTGATGATAAAGTGAAAATGAAAAGAGAAAACAAGTGTCTGTGGACTTTACCTGATCTCTGATCAGTTTTATACATTTGTAGATGTTTTAATTAGATATTAGAATAATTAAAATGAATGATGGTAGTTATTAATCTCTTATTGACCTGTTTATCTTGAGCCATTGAACAGAGAAACAAGCCCTGAAAATTGATAAAAGATCACATATTATCAACTGTTATAAACTGTTCTGACCACTAGGGGTCACCGTGGAGATGGATGTCAGATTGTTTTGAAGCCTCGACACATTACGGCACATTTGCTTCAACTGCTTCAGTGTTTCACGAAGCCTCGATCTGCCCATCACTAGCTAGAGTAACAGGTAGGGTTGTGAAGATTGTCACACAAGTTGCCGTACACTAGACATACTGATACACATCGACAGGACAAGACAAGGGAGCGCAGGAGAAGAGAGTCTTTATAGAGAGTGCAGGTAATGATGTGCATGTGTGGATCAGGAGGGATGCTGGGAAATGTAGCGCGGGGAAGGTGACTGAGCTGGTGGCTGACAAGACTCAAAAAGACAAAGAAATAAAACAAGACTACAACCTTGCAGGGAACTAAATCCAGCACTGACTGACAAGATCTGTGAGAAACACAATGAACTCAACAAACCAGCAAAGACATGAGGGAAGGAAGCACAATATAAAGGGAGCAGAGCACATGAGGAACAGCTGAACACAATCAGGTCAACGAGAACTCGACCCTTGCGATGATTTTGAGTGGCTCAATAGCGTGATATGATATTATCTGCATTTTATTATTTATTACTATATAATAAGTGTTATGATGTGGTCAGTGGGCATGAAAACAAAACTAAACAGAGCATTGAAACAGGAAATGAAGTAAACAGAAAAGAGTGTCAAAATAAGGGTCCACATAACAGAACATAAACCTGACAATAAGCTCATTAGGCTATCGTTATGTATAACAGTTAGTTCTTAACCTTGAATCTCACTCGACGAGAGGCTTTCTGCTGATATTTCTCCAGTATCAGCAATGCTTGCCTTTGTGTGATCTAGAGAGACTGTCACTCAGTGCAGTTACATTGGGACTGTCTTTGAGCAAATCCTCAAACCGTTCATTCAAGGAACGCCGATTCATTCAAAGATAGATGTAATGAAACAAGGTGTTGATTATTTTAACTTTCATCTCCACTTTACAAGGGTCAGCTGAGCTGTATTATTAACAGTTTCAATGGCATTGATTTACTGCACTGACCAACACTGATGACATTCATGCAATAACATTGAATACATTCACACAGGCAATAACGCATGGAGCCCCGCACAAAGTTCACAAAAACAGTGATTACATCCTTTAACCTTCTCGAACATAACTCAACACACACTTCTACATGCAACAGCCTCAACACCCGTCAAAAATAAAAGTTTTCCAAAAATAATCACTTTTCAAAATGACTTAATCATGTTCTGCTTGATCATCGATGAGGTGTATCCTCCAACATTAGCTACTGTTGAATGCATTAAACACGTTAAGCGCTTCTGCATTGAGCATTTTAGCATCATTAATTCACTGAACAACATAAAACATAATCTACATTCTGAATAACCAAATAAAAATAAATAAAAACTAAAAACTATAAAAACAATAAAAAATTAAAACTAAAATCTAAGCTCTGTTCTGGGAATGTTCCAACAGAACTAATATTCCCAGAATGCCCCACAAATCAAAAATGACTAAATGGGTTTTAGTCGGCTAAAAGTGAAATAAATGTAAATGTGGAAAAGTCAAACCTCAGGAAATGTGCTCCGAACAGCAAACTGAGTGTTTCTGCTGGATAGTATATCAGAGATGTGTCTTGTTTTCTTGAATTATTTTGATGTATTATTTTTCCACTACATTGTGGGCTTAAAAAAAGTGTACTCATGTTATGTAAGATGCCTGTCAGCCAATCAGAAAGGATCTGCATGTTACTGAGATGTCTGATCTCTCTAAATCACATGACTCTCAGAAAAAACACCAAAGAAGTAATACCACAATTGTTCGAAGTCATGTATTTCATCTTTCAGTTGTCTACTTTAATCATTATCTAATGATTTCCAAAAGTATCATTGTGTAATGATTTTACTTGTTGAGGCATATGACTATTAACTAATTGTTGAGTAATAAGTAATATTAGTAGGATTATCAACCATAATCATAACCACAATGATAAATTACTTAATAATGAGCTGGAAGCTGAAATACATGTCTTTGACTCATTAACACATTAATGTACACTATTAGTACATATTTTTAAGGAATTATTACCTGATGACACTTTTAATAATTAGAAATTCACATTTTACTTACTTCATTAATCAGCTATAGGGCCAGATATACTAAACAGGATAAATTAGCATGAGAATGCAATTCCAAAAAAGTTCTGCGCTGGTGAAAGCTGTTAGTAAATCTGTTACAGACCACGGATCATACTCCCACCCACGCCAGTCCCGTTAATTCTCAGTTGATATCAGCAGAAAACAAGTTATAGAGCTGATTCTGATCATGCAAGTGTGAATCTTTTACTCCAGATTCATGCATTAAACACACAGACTTCATTCAGTTTGAGTCACACTAAACAAGCCATTGATCAGGACATGGACCGTCTCTTTAACAAATAAACATCAGAAGGTAAATGTGTCTTGAACCAATTGCAAACATGACATGCAGTTTTTAATGCCTCCAGGAGATTTTGATAACATGATTATTAAACTTTCGTGGTCTTCTTAGTTGACTGTGGCATTGACACTTACAACGTCAATATGCAAAGGTATTTCTATAAAACAGCCCCACTTCCTGTTTGGTATATGCCCTTGCTAGTAATTTCATTTGAAGGTTTTCATGAGGACAGTGTTGAAACTTTAGTAAAATGATAAATGGCGAGTGAATCAGATTAAAACTGCACAAGGTTCAAGAGAAGAGGTGCAAATGATCAGATTTCAGATTCATCTTTGGTAAAGTAAATGTTCACATGAATGTCAGCCACTGAAATAATGCTGATGCATAAAGTTCATCTAAATTGTATTTCTCATCTGATGAAGCTACACTAAGGCTTTTGGTTTAAAGTAGGACAAACTGAGGTTTCTGAAGAAGGTACAAAAACTCTCTAAATTTTGTTGGGTTGTCTTCTTCCAGCACTCTTGCTCTTCTTCACTGTAGTCTTCGTCTATCTCATCTCCGTTGGTGATTTCAACACGTTTCACCCCGTGTATCCTCTCGATAAGCTCTGTTGTTGGTTACAAAACATTAAATTCAGGAACCTAACTTTCACAACTTTTGCTCATCTCATGCTGAGTTGTTTCTACATTAACACCATTTTAAGGATTGCAGGTACTTTCTAAGCAGCATTAAAACATCTTTATATGGCTTTAACTGAAAAGCAAGCAAATAACATATCTTTGCAACAGGTAAATAGCACATAAACTCACACCATAGCGACGGCTTACACTCGACGCAGAAGTATAAATCAGCCTTTAGCCTCCCATAATCCACTGGTCATAATGATTTCAGGAGAATCTAGAAAAATTTGAAATTTAACATTTATTTGTCAGGTAAACATGTATCATGCCAATTACACAAATAACCAATTAGAAGCCAATTCAGAAATCATAAATACATAACATCAGTTGCTCAAAGATGACTCTAAGAGTAAGAAGTGCATATACACACAGTGCTGGATTTGTGTTTTTAAGACATTCACCCATCACTGCATGGGGGTTTCTGGCTACAGAAGATCCCACATGACTGCTTCAACACTTTCCCTTAAATACCCAGACCAGAACAAAAGGATTGTAAATATGGACACGCCTAGAGAAAAAATGCACATTTCATTCGGATTACATAATCAGAGTAGCCTATTTATTTTCATTTTTAATTATTTAGTTTTAAAGAGATATTTCAAAGATATGTCTCTAAGGCAAGCAGCTGCTGAGTTTCGGTTCATTTAGCCTATAAGACGCGCTCCAGTTCACGCGCCAGTGATCGCGCCGGCTCCTCCATGTCAGGATTATATTGTCTGCTATATTTGCTTCTTATAATTAATAAGTAAATCCAGGCAATTGGTTAATGAAACACTGATTAAAATTAAGATACAATTTTTACAAAACGAAATTAACTTTTAAATTAATATAAATGTGATTAATCAACTAATGGCTTAAATGATCAACTAATAGTCGACTAGAAAAAAAAAAAAATATTTCACACATTTTCAATCCGGTGTTTCAATCCAAACACCGCAACACACACCAGAGAAAAAAACTTTGCAGGTCCTATGGCTGAGAGAGAGAGACTCGGATGAAAACCGCTTCAATGAGCTCAATTATAGTAACGCGGCATTTTGTTTTGTCAGTAACGGTAATGGTGCTGTAACGACAGAAAAAGTAATTTGTTTGATTACTCGTTACTGAAAAAAGTAACGCCATTAGTAACGCTGTTATTCCCATCACTGGTCCTGACACATGTTGTTTAACTCCAATAGAGTTTATAATGTCTGAAAATGTCAATCCCAGTGCATGTTTTTCATTATCTACATGGACATTAAAATCACCAATAATTACAACTTTATCTGCAGCCAGTACTAACTTGGATAGAAAATCAGCAAATTCTTTGATAAAGTCTGTATGGTGTCCTGATGGCCTGTATACAGTAGCCAGCACAAATGTCAAATGTGACTTATTATCACTTACACTAGATAGTGTTACATAAAGCAGTGGTTCCCAACCACGTTCCTGGAGGCCCCTCAACAGTGCACATTTTGCAAGTCTCCTTTGTCTGACACACCCATTTCAAGTCTTGAAGTCGCTATAATGAGCTGATGACCTGAATCAGGTGTATTTAATTGAGGAAACATGCAAAATGTGCAGTACTGGGGGCCTCTGGGAATGTGGTTGGAAACCACTGACATAAAGAACCATCACTTCAAAAGAATTACATTTGAAACTAGACTTTTGAGTAATACTGAAGATATTACTATAAATTACAGCAACATCTCCCCCTTTGCAAGTACATATTTATTATTCAACATGGTTAAAACAGCAGGAATAAAGCTGCTTTTATACCGCTTTGTTCTGCATCTTGGGACTAAAAACCATTTCAGAGTAATCATTTCAGTTTATTTAGTAAAGAATTAGTGTTGTTAACAGTTCATAGTCATTGTTCTGACTTCATGAAGATCATCAAACTGAATGAACATCAAACTGACTAGAACAAACTCTTTGACATGTATATATGATACTGGATATCAAGGGTGAAACTGTTAATAATGTTGACGGACAGTAATCTCATTCATTTGTCAGTCATGTGTGGTGAACTATTATTTATTAAACAAAGGTTAGTCAGTCAGTAAAACAAAATGTTAATTTTTAAATTCTGTGAGTTTGTGGCTTTCTGTTTAAGACAAGGGAAAGCGAGGGCACATGCAGCACAGTTCATGAAGATAGAAACAAACCCAAGAATTTATAATCTCTGTGAGTTTCACATTAACATTATAATGTGCTTTTGTATCTAATTGCTACATTTTATTAAATGCTGCATGAACTAAACTAATTTCAGAGCTCTGTATAGGTCATTATGCAAAAACATCTGCAACGTTTTAATTGAGAGGTTAGTTTATAAATACAAAAACCTAAAAATAACCATAAGGAAACATTCTGTATGAGCTATGTTTATGTTATTTAAACGTTCTGTATAAAATATGTTTATGTTATTTAAAAACAACCTTCCTTCAACATTCTGGGAACATTATTTTTATTTAATGAAGAACATTCCTAGACCTTTTAAAATTCCATGCTCACCCCCCCCCCCCCCAAAAAAAAAAAAAAACCAAACATAATACTTGGCTTTCATAACCGATAATGATAAAATTATTCCTGATGCAAGAAGAATCAGCAGAAAATAAAATTGGACAATAGCAATAAGCGGTTGATAAAATGAGTAATGAGTTTAATCAATTATTAATCAAGTTTAAATCAATTATTTCTTAAAGCACAAAAATTAAGTAAAAGTGATTCATGTTCAGGGATTCATTCAGATTCATGTCTCTGTTAGAAGTGTTCTGGGCTCTTCTTCAGCTCCTGAACGATTGAAAGCTTTTTCATCAGTGTGAGTTTTCTGGTCTTTTCTTCAGAATGAGAAGACAGATGATTTCAGAACGGAGAAACTCTTCCCGCATTGATCACAGGTGTAAGGTTTCTCTCCGCTGTGGATCCTCATGTGAATCTTCTGTCTTGATTTACATGTGAAATGTTTTTTTTTTGACAGATGTTTTAGCTTCTGTTTTTCTTTTCTTGTTCATGTCCATCAGGTCTAAAAGAAACATTAAATCATTAAATTTCCATGACCTATAATGAACAGGCCACTGTTGTGCTGAGCACTGAGCAGACAAAAATCAGCCACAGACAGTATTTTAAATCCATCCATTTGCAAGCTTTATTTACTTGTGCACAGACGTTTTTAGTACAAAACTAAGGTAAATACACTACTGTTTTGTGCTTTTACCCATTAAATGCACTTTGATATTATTCTGTACTATTTCTACAGAAATTAATTTATATTGTTTATGGTTTCAGAGGATTTTCTATTTGTCATCAAGTTCACTATTCAGTCTTTTTATTTCTTCACATTTGGTTTTTGCAGACCGTGCTACACACGACCAATTTGAAAATTCTGTGCGACTGCCACTAGGGGGCGAAATGCGACAATCGTATCCTAATGTCGGGTGCAGTGGAAAGGCGGCTTACAGTGTGCTTTTTTTTTTACCGTGTCCTAACCAGATGTCACAAAGCTACAAGACGACAAAATCAATCATAAATCACAGCCAATGATAACAGCGAAAAACTAACCAAACTAACTAACTAAACACAAAAACCAAATAAAATTAAACTAAACAAAATTAAACCAAAAAACATTATTCAAAATACATACTGAGTGACTTATACAATCTTTGTCATGAAATACACTTGTTTGAGCTTTGCATAATACTAAAATGGTTTGAGCTTGAATATCATTTTGCATGACTTTAATAACCATGATGAGAGCAACGGATAGGCTAATTTACCTCAGATTTTGAAAAGAAATGAAAGAAAACAACAACATTCAAACTGTAAGTAATACATACTTGTCATTGTGCATTTATGTCCTTGTTCCCTCTCTATGACCTGAACTGATAGCTGTAAAATCTCAGAAATGTAGAAACTGCGAAAACTCGAGTAAAACAAACAAATTACACTAAAGGTTGGACTCAAAAGTCTTCCTTATGACAATCCATGGATATTGACATGCAGCCAGGAATCATGTTTCCTGAAATTTATATGTGCCTGATTTCGACGCCGGGGAAATACATAAAGCAAATCTGCCTGTGAATATTTTATATTCTACAATATAGGTAGGTTTAAATCTGCGTAATCACTTATATCAATGTTATATCATCATATCGTCCATCCCTAAAACATATATAGTTTTATGGTATAGTTTTTGTCAGTTTTTAAAAAAAAAAAACAATTATTGACTGACTGTACAAATAGCTTTGACACAAAACCTGAGGTATACATTTAAGGACTTCCGAAAGCAACAGAAAAAAGCAAATGGATCACTGCAATTCACAGAAACAGCTGGACTCCAGGCAGAGAAACATGGATTTGCAGTTATCATTTTGTGTCAAATTGTTGGATTTTGAGGTAAAATCATACCGTATATTTTATATTGTTATATATTATGTTGACATTTCATCAATTAAATATTTTCCATCTTATATTCTGCATAATTGTGTGTTTTAAAATAAACACTGACAAAAACTATAGTATAAAACTATATATGTTTTAGGGATGGATGATATATAAAGTGGTATGTGAAAGTATGTGAACCCCTTGCAGAATCTGTGAAAATGTGAATAATTTTAACAAAATAAGAGAGATCATACAAAATGCATGTTATTTTTTTTTTTTATTTAATACTGTCCTGGGTAAGATATTTTACATAAAAAATGTTTACATATAATCCACAAGGCAAAAAAGTAGCTGAATTTATTAAAATATCTCTGTTCAAAAGTTTGGGAACCCTTGATTCTCAATACTGTGTGTGGTTACCTGGATGACTATTAAAAAAGGTTCAAACATTCACTGATGCTCCAGAAGGAAACACGATGCATTAAGAGCCGGGGGGTGAAAACTTTTGAATTCAAATATCAAGGTAAATTGTACTTAGTTTGTCTGCCGGGAAACATGCAAGTCTCTTCTGTTGCTTCCGAAGGGCAGTACTAAATGAAAAAAAAAATAAAATATTTCAACAAAATAAGAAAAATTTGGAGTTGTTCATCCTGTTCAAAAGTGTTCACCCCCCAGCTCTTATTGCATCGTGTTTCCTTCTGGAGCATCAGTGAATGTTTGAACCTTTTTTAATAGTTGTGTTTGAGTCCCTCAATTGTCCTCAGTGTGAAAAGACGGATCTCAAAATCATTCAGTCACTGCTGGAAAGGGTTCAAATATGCAAAAAAGCTTGAAAACTGAAATTTCTGCAATACTTGGAGGATTTTTCTGAAGAACAGAGCTCAGTTTAACTGCTCAGGACAAACAAGAGACTCATGAACAACCATCACAAAACATAAAAACAGTCATAGATCATCAGGTAACCACACACAGTATTGAGAATCAAGGGTTCACATACTTTTTAACAGAGATATTTTAATAAATTTATACTTAATACTATTTTGTCTTGTGGATTATATGTAAACATCTTTTATGTAAAATATCTTACTCAGGACAGTACTAAATAAAAAATAACATGCATTTTGTATGATCTCTCTTATTTTGTTAAAATTATTCACATTTTCACAGATTCTGCAAGTGGTTCCCAAACTTTCGCACTTTAAGTGATTATGCAGATTTATAAAGTAGATTTGCTTTATGTATTTCCTCAGCGTCGAAATCAGGCACATATAAATGTCATGAAACATGACTCCTGGCTGCATGTCAATATCCATGGATTAGGTTTATTTGACAAGTTTTAAGGAACACTTTCGAGTCCAAACTTTAGTGTAATCGTTTGTTTTACTCTCGTTTTCACAGCTTCTCCTATTCAATCCAGTCATGCAGCAGGTTCTTTTGCCACTCAATCGAGCTGAGGGAGCGCGTTCCGGCGGGAAAGTGACGTTGATGCATACCCTCTATAGGGAAGGTGTAGGACATTCAGTGTAAGCGTTTTGAAGAATGCTGAAAGCGGAAGTACGTTTGAGGCGATCATTTGCGTTTATAAAGCATATACAGTTGTATATTTTTTTAAAATGGCCGATCGTTTTGCTAGATAAGACTCTTATTCCTTGTTTGGTATCATTTAAAGCCCTTTGAAGCTGCACTGAAACTGTCATTTTGACCTTCAAGGAAGGGAAGGGAATAAAATGCCACTGAAAAATAGCCTAACTAGCCTATGTAAAACGCTTGAAACAACACAATAAAAAAATGGCAGAAAAATTACATTTTGATAAGGAAACTCAAATTTAAAGTGACAAACAAATTTTCCTGATATTCCATGACTTGGACAAAAAAGTATACAAAATTCCCTGACTTTCAATGACTGGTATAGACCTTTTAAAATTCCATGATATTCCAGAAATTCCATGACTCGTGGGAACTCTGATGTTTCATTCTGCAGGTTCTGGATCACTGGATCTCTCTGTCTTCACCTTCCAGATGCTTTCTGGTAGTTCTGACAAAAACAAACAAGACATGATGTGAGATGAATAATAAACATTTCAGACCCTGCACCAAGTAAAAAGACTAAATCACATGTAAAATAAATAAGTAAATAAAATGAATGACACTGATCATGTAACTCAAGATCTTCAAATCATGCTAGATAACAGATATCAGATTTTGTCAAAGCCTCAACAACACACCTTTTCTTAAATTATTTCTGATGATTAAAACAAACTTAAATTAACTAGAGCTACAACAACTACTTGATGAAATAGATTAAGAAAATAATCAACAACCAAACAGATTAAAGATTAATCATTTACAGTAGTGGCCAAAACTGAAGTATTTGCACAATATTTTATATTTATGACACTTCAGGTTTTATTAAACAGTCAAAATATGAGTGTATTATGTCATATTGGGAAGAAGAATAAACTAAAGTATTAAAATGACAAAACTCCAGCATATACAGTTGTATGCAAAAGTGTAGGAACCCCTGACAATTGCCATGATTTTCATTTATAAGATCAGCAATTTTATTTTGATCTATCAAATAACTGAAGGACACAGTAATATTTCAGTAGTGAAATGAGACTTATTGGATTAACAGAAAATGTGCAATATGCATCAAAACGAAATTAGACAGGTGCATAAATTTGGGCACCCTTGTCATTTTGTTGATTTGAATACCTGTAACTACTTAGCACTGATTAATTGGAACACACAATTGGTTTGGTGGGCTCATTAAGACAGGTGCATCCAATCATGAGAAAAGGTATTTAAGGTGGCCAATTGCAAGCTGTTGTTCTCTTTGACTCTCCTCAGAAGAGTGGCAACATGGGGGCCTCAAAACAACTCTCAAATGACCTTAAAGGTGCCCTCGAATGAAAAATTGAATTTATCTTGGCATTGTTAAATAACAAGAGTTCAGTACATGGAAATGACATACAGTGAGTTTCAAACTCCATTGTTTCCTCCTTCTTATGTAAATCTCATTTGTTTAAAAGACTTCCGGAAAACACTCGGATCTCAACATAACACCGACTGTTACATAACAGTCGGGATCATTAATATGTATGACCCCAATATTTGCATAATGCCAGCCCATGTTCGACGCATTAGACAAGGAAAGGCAGTATTAACGTCTGGATCTGTGCACAGCTGAATTATCAGACTAGGTAAGCAAGCAAGAACAACAGCGAAAAATGGCAGATGGAGCAATAATAACTGACATGATCCATGATATCATGATATTTTTAGTGATATTTGTAAATTGTCTTTCTAAATGTTTCGTTAGCATGTTGCTAATATACTGTTAAATGTGGTTAAAGTTACCATCGTTTCTTACTGTATTCACGGAGACGAGAGTCGTCGCTATTTTCATTTTTAAACACGTGCAGTATGTATAATGCATAAACACAACTTCATTCTTTATAAATCTCTCCAACAGTGTGTAATGTTAGCTTTAGCCACAGAGCATAGCCTCAAACTCACACAAAATCAAAGTAACCATCTAAATAAATACTTTACTCACATAATTCGAAGCATGCATACAGCATGCATGACGAACATCTTGTAAAGATCCATTTGAGGGTTATATTAGCTGTGTAAACTTTGTTTATGCAATGTATATATAGTCGAGGTGGGGCAGAGGGAGTGCATCTCTTAAAGGGGCCGTGCTGAAAAAATCAGTGCATAGTTAATGATGCCCCAAAATAGGCAGTTAAAAAAATTAATAAAAAAAAATCTATGGGGTATTTTGAGCTGAAACTTCACAGACACATTCAGGGGACACCTAGGACTTATATTACATCTTGTAAAAAAACAATCTAGGGCACCTTTAAAACAAAGATTGTTCTACATTATGGTTTAGGGGAAGGCTACAAAAAGTTATCGCAGAGATATAAGCTGTCAGTGTCCACTGTGAGGAACATAGTGAGGAAATGAAAGACCACAGGCACAGTTCTTGTTAAGGCCAGAAGTGGCAGGCCACATAAAATATTGGAGAGGCAAAGGATAGTGAGAACGGTCAAAAACAGCCCACAGACCACCTCCAAAGGCCTACAACATCAACTTGCTGCAGATGGTGTCACTGTGCATCGTTCAACAATTCAGCGCACTTTGCACAACGAGAAGCTGTACGGGAGAGTGATGCGAAAGAAGCCTTTTCTGCACACATGCCACAAACGGAGTCGCTTGAGGTATGCAAACGCACATTTGGACAAGCCAGCTTCATTTTGGAATAAGGTGCTGTGGACTGATGAAACAAAGGTTGAGTTATTTGGTCATAACAAGGGGCGTTATGCATGGCGGCAAAAGAACACAGCGTTCCAAGAAAAATTTGGTGGAGGTTCCATCATGCTGTGGGGCTGTGTGGCCAGTGCCGGTACTGGGAATCTAGTTGAGGGTCGCATGGATTCCACTCAATATCAGCAGATTCTTGGGAATAATATTGAGGAATCAGTCACAAAGTTGAAGTTACGCCGGGGCTGGATATTTCAACAAGACAACGACCCAAAACACTCCTAAAAATCTACTCGGGCCTTTATGCAGAGGAACAAGTACAATGTTCTGGAATGGCCTTCCCAGACCTGAATATCATTGAACATCTGTGGGGTGATTTGAAGCGGGCTGTCCATGCTCGACAACCATCAAACCTAACTGAACTGGAGATGTTTTGTAAGGAGGAATGGTCCAAAATACATTCATCCAGAATCCAGACACTCATTACAGGCTATAGGAAGCGTCCAGAGGCTGTTATTCCTGCTAAAGGAGGCTCTACTAAATATTGATGTGATTTTTCTGTTGGGGTGCCCAAATTCATGCACCTGTCTAATTTCGTTTTGATGCATATTGCGCATTTTCTGTTAATCCAATAAACCTCATTTCACTACTGAAATATTACTGTGTCCTTCAGTTATTTGATGGATCAAAATGAAATTGCAGATCCAAACACCCAAATATTTATAAATGAAAATCATGGAAATTGTCAGGGGTTCCTAAACTTTTGCATACAACTGTAATTAAAAATGTTAAGTCATTATAAGGAGAATTCATCTTGTAATTGAGATGTTACTGTAAGCCATTATTATTAAAAAATCATCTCATTATTAGGAAACTATCCTATTGTTGCAAGTAAATACCTCATTATTATGTGAAAGTAAGATTTATTTTCTTAATATTATGTCAAAACTCAATTATGAGGAAGCTTCTGATTAATACAGATTTACTGTGGCAGAAACAGGCTTCCATAAGAAAAATAATGGCAGTTAAACAAAAACACATATGCTAAGAAAATAATCTTAATCTTAGATCCATCTCTGTACGCTATATACGGAGATTTGGATTGAACATTAGATTTTGTCAGGTCTGTGCTAACTTGAGATCTGTATAATGATACGGATCAAATCCATTGATAAACACTTTTTTCTGCATCTCTGTTCATGTGTTTTTGTATTGACCTCCATTACTTTGCTCTGCAGTGACATCTGTTCTGATTTTCTGCTTTTCCATGAGCGCCACCTACTGTCAGAGAGTGAATCTGCATTTTCATTCTGCTGTTCTGCCATTGTTATTTTATTTTTTATTTTTTTGCATTGTTCTGAAACTGTAGACTGTAAACAAAGATTGACGATGCATCTCCAATTCCTGTAGAAAGTCACTATAGAACATTTAATGCAAACTATCCCTGAAATGGCCGCTGACATCTCGCTCTGAAGAAAACTAATTCTGTGCAGTGATGATCATGAGATTGATCCATAGCATCAAGCTCTCACTCACATGAAGATGAACTACTTACCGTGATCTCAGACTGTGGTGATGTGGTTTCTCCACTGTATGGATCTTCATGTGTATCTTCAGGTGACTTTTAAAAGAGAAACTCTTTCCACACTGATCACACGTGTGTGGCTTCTCTCTGCTGTGGATCCTCTCATGTTTTTTCAGAGTTGATGACACACTGAATCTCTTGTCACAGTGTGAACACTTGTACGGTTTTTCTCCAGTGTGAATTCTCTCGTGCAGTTTTAATTGGTTTGATGTAATAAACATCTTCTCACACTCAAAGCACATGTACTCTCTCACAGCAGTGTGTATTTTCTGATGTTCATGTAAATATTTCAGCTGTGAAAAGCTCTTTCCACACACAGAACATGAATGTGGCTTCTCCTTTGTATGAACTCTCAGGTGTTTCTTCAGCTCTGATGACCTAAGAAATGTTTTGCTGCACTGATCACATGTGAACGGTCTCTCTCCAGTGTGGATTCTCATATGATCTTTAAGATAACCTTTGCATGAGAATCTCTTTTCACACTGTTCACACATGTAAGGCTTCTCTCCGGTGTGGATTCTCATGTGTCCTTTAAGGTATATTTTTCGCATGAAACTCTTCCCACATTGATCACACGTGTGCGGCTTCTCTCTGCTGTGGATCCTCTCATGTTTTTTCAGAGTTGATGAATCACTGAATCTCTTGTCACAGTATGAACACTTGTAAGGTTTTTCTCCAGTGTGAATTCTCTCGTGCAGTTTTAATTGGCTTGCTGTAGTAAACATCTTCTCACACTCAAAGCACATATACTCTCTCACACCAGTGTGTATTTTCTGATGTGTATGTAAATATTGCAGCAGTGAAAACTCTTTCCACATACAGAACATGAATGTGGCTTCTCCTTCATATGAACTCTCAGGTGTGTCTTCAGAGCTGATTCCAGAAGAAATGTCTTCCCACATTGATCATATGTGAACGGTCTCTCTCCAATGTGGATCCTCATGTGACGCTTAAAATAAGGTTTGCATAAGAATCTCTTCCCACACTGATCACATGCATGTGGCTTCTCTCCAGTGTGGATCTTCTTGTGTAACTCGAGGTGTTCTGATCTTGTGAAGCTCTTCCCACACTGATCACATGTGAACGGTCTCTCTCCAGTGTGGAATCTAATGTGACGCTCAAGACTTTCTTTGACTGTGAAACTCATCCCACACTGATCACATGTGAATGGTCTCTTTCCAGTATGAACTCTCATGTGACGCTCAAGATTACCTTTGTTTGTGAAACTCTTTCCGCACTGATCACATGTGAACGGTTTCTCTCCAGTATGAACTCTCATGTGACGCCCAAGATGACATTTGTTTGTGAAACTCTTCCCACACTGATCGCATGCATTCAGCTTCCCTCCAGTGTGGATCATCATGTGTTTTCTAAGGTGTATGTTTCGTGTGAAGCTCATCCCACACTGATCATATGTGAATGGCTTCTCTCCAGTATGAACTCGCATGTGACGCTCTAGATCACATTTGCTTGTGAAACTCTTCCCACACTGACTGCAGGTTGTAGATTTCTTGGCTCTTCTTTTCTTTGAAAATGTCTTTTTAGTCTTTGAGCGACTCCAAGGTTTTTCTCCAGGTTTGTCATGATGTTCCTCCTCCACTTCACTCAGTTCTTCACTCTCCTCCATCAGGTCTGAAATGAAAAAAAAATAATAATTTCAATTTCAGTACATCAAAACGATTAAAAGTAGGGGTGTGAAATATAAACCATGTATGATAATATGTAATTGTTGTTTTAAACATGTTCAATCTGACATCATCAAGTATGTCTCTTACTTGCAAAAACCAAGCAAAAACACACCTATAGAGTCCACGCATACACTGTGTGATGTAGCCTTTTCACTTTACATTAAATTGCATTAAGAACGTCTGTTCTCACTGCGTGATTAACTATTAAAATCCAGTAAAAATGCCCCTGTATTTAGTATTTGTCTTTTAGGCTTAATTTATATCATATGATATAGTTAGGCAATCACACCCCAAATTTCAGCATGACTGCAAATGCACTATTGCTTTTATACAACATTCATATTAAGTGACTTACATTTTAGACACAAAATTGCCTGTTTTTGCTCCATTTCGGTTGAATGAATGATTCAATGACTCACTCATTATGAAAGTCAAATACTTCTTTGCTGAAATTATCAGCCATTTGAACATATCGATTGAATTAATGACTCGTCACTTCGCTCATTAACAGTGACTTGACACCACCTACTGGTGGTTTTAGTTTCATACTTAAAGTATTCAAATTCAAAATCATTGTTTTATTTTTTAAAACATCAAAACAGTTGTAACTGCTGGTTAAATGCATTCACGTCCCTCTGAGCTGCATTAAACAGTCTGAATAAATACTTTTAAATGCCACTTCAGGTGCAGCTTCTGTGTTTCTCTGCAGTGCAAAGACGGATTCTGTTGAAACTGATTTCATTCGATTGGTAACAACCCTGTAGTGTCTTATTCTAACTGAATTTATTGATGTGGGAGGAGCTTCACTAACAATGTGATTGATGTGGGAGGAGCTTCACTGACAGTGTGATTGATGTGGGAGGAGCTTCACTAACAATGTGATTGATGTGGGAGGAGCTTCACTGACAGTGTGATTGATGTGGGAGGAGCTTCACTGACAGTGTGATTGATGTGGGAGGAGCTTCACTGATGGTGTGATTGATGTGGGAGGAGCTTCACTGACAGTGTGATTGATGTGGGAGGAGCTTCACTAACAATGTGATTGATGTGGGAGGAGCTTCACTGACAGTGTGATTGATGTGGGAGGAGCTTCACTGACAGTGTGATTGATGTGGGAGGAGCTTCACTGACGGTGTGATTGATGTGAGAGGAGCTTCACTGACAGTGTGATAGGTGTGGGAGGAGCTTCACTGACAGTGTGATAGGTGTGGGAGGAGCTTCACTGACGGTGTGATTGATGTGGGAGGATCACTGTCAGTGTGATTGATGTGGGAGGAGCTTCACTGAGAGTGTGATTGATGTGGAAGGAGCTTCACTGACGGTGTGAATGATGTGGGAGGAGCTTCGCTGACAGTGTGATTGATGTGGGAGGAGCTTCACTGACAGTGTGATTGGTGTGGGAGGAGCTTCACTGACAGTGTGATTGGTGTGGGAAGAGCTTCACTGACAGTGTGATTGATGTGGGAGGAGCTTCACTGACAGTGTGATTGGTGTGGGAGGAGCTTCACTGACAGTGTGATTGATGTGGGAGGAGCTTCACTGATGTGTGATTGATGTGGGAGGATCACTGACAGTGTGATTGATGTGGGAGGAGCTTCACTGATGGTGTGATTGATGTGGGAGGAGCTTCACTGACAGTGTGATTGGTGTGGGAGGAGCTTCACTGACAGTGTGATTGGTGTGGGAGGAGCTTCACTGACAGTGTGATTGATGTGGGAGGAGCTTCACTGTCAGTGTGATTGATGTGGGAGGAGATTCACTGATGGTGTGGTTGATATGGGAGGAGCCTGACTGACATAAGGCTTGTTCGAGATGCATCGGCACTGTGCAGACCAATCGACGTATGACATCAAAGTACCGCGAGAGCGATTCAAAAGCATAAGGAGTTGTTCTCTCTCACAGAATATTAATGTCATACTCTGACTGATCTGCGCAGTGCCGACGCATCTCAAACAAGCCTCTTGTGTTTGCAGTGGGAGGAGCTTCACAGATGACATGATTGATGTGGGAGGAGGTTACCTGCCAAAATCAAAAAATATCAGTCACAGATAGTTTTTATACTAAATGACACGTAACATTTGTCTTTCTGTCCATCTATAGTAAAGTAACTGATGCTAATTCACAAATTCTTTTTATTGCTAACCAAACATCATTCTGTTTCTTCATTAAAATACAGGTAGATATCTAGAAATATATCTAGGTTTGTCAAATGGTGGAAAATCTGCCTTTTGCATCCCAGAGTACCCAGCCATTTCTGATTGTTTCAAATTATAATTCTGTTTGTGTTGCCATATAAGGCAATACATTTAGCCTAAATAATAGTCACGTGTCATTACATGTATTAAAAATGTAAATGTATGAAGAAATGAATTTACAAATTGGTGGATCCAAAATGGTCAATATTTATGCATTTTATTCATATTTAAGTTAATCATTTATGGCTTATGATTTATTGATTTTACTTTTACATGATTTCATATATTCATGTACTCCTACTTTATATATGAATTCTCATCATATTTTCAAGTATTTACTTGTTATTGTACCCTTATGGTTACTATTCTTTTATATTTAAGAGTATGTATGCTTGTAATATTTAATTGTTCTTCAAGTGTTCCAATGTGACAGGTCATGTTGACACGATTGTGCAAAATATGTCTTAAAGGTGATAGAGAGGATTTTTTCGTTGACTGAGAATCCAAAGACTGTTACTGAGTTTTTGAAATGAGCGCATGCGTAAGAACAACCCCCCTCCTTCACAACACATTTCAAAGGAACGTCTCCCAAAACTTGTGCACGAGTATTGGAACACGAGTGTTTACCACCGGCATTCGCTGTGTCATGTTTTTTGGATTCATTATGTTGGACTCACCGCAGGTAACTCATAATCTGCAGTTGTTACTCCTGTCTCCTGACAAAAGCATTGCATGCAGCGCCTGTGGAGTGTGGAAAGTTACTGGAGCGCGCAGCCGCGCTCGTCTCTCAAAAGGAACGTCACGGCAGTGATTGACAAGCCAGAGGGCCAATCGTTTACGCGATGATCGGCTGATGTTGGCTGATGTTTTTAAGGCCCTACCTCGTGCACAGATGATGTATATTAATATTATTCCTTTCAGTGCACCTAATAAATAGTCTTTTATCAGTTAGTAAAGACAGTTTCAAGTAATATTGCAAAAAATGTATAAAACAAAACATCCTCTTTAGCACCTTTAATGTAAGATTTGCAAAATCCCCTTAAGGGAAATGCCCTCTTTCTATTTCCATCTATTTTTTGACATCGGACCAGTTTATGACATAATGGGTAAGTTCATCTGACCTTTTCTGATTAATGAAAACAAGGTTTGAGTAATTTTCCCTATTCTTGTTAGGGGGGCTTTTTCCTCCTTTGCTCTCCCTTGCTCTGCTGCTTCATCTCTCCTATCTGCAAATGTCTTAATTATTATTTCTTTCTGTATATTCAGAACTTACTCTATTGGATACAATACTCTGGATTTTACAATACTCTAAATTTTTACTTTACCTTTTGGTTTTCTTAAATATTTTCATTATCAATTAAAGTTTGCGTGCAAGGCTAAATTTAATTGCAATGAATAATAATTTTTCTTCAACGTCATCGACTGCCTGGATCTCATTTTCTCAAATTTTTGCATCACAAATGAATACATTAGGCTAATTGCACAGTATCAATCAACAGCCTTATTCACATAAACTTTTGCATTTTTCTCTGAGCCCACTTACATTGTGATTCTTGGCATTACTTTTGGTAACATTTACAGGAGATCTGAAGACATCAGCATAAGAAATACAAAATGTATCTCTCTCTCTCTCTCTCTCTGTCTCACACACACACACACACACACTCACTCACAACTTACCCAAACAGAAGAGAAGCCTTTAAACCACATAAAGGCAAAAAAAATCAAATCAAACAGTCAAAATAAACCCATGTCATGAATTCATTAAACAAATCCTCGTGAATATCATAGTTAATTTACATGCAAAAAAACTAAAAAAAAACTCAACTCTGTTCAAATTAAGCATGTAGCGTCCTCGTGCTGCAGCAATAAACAACAAGAGCAACAAATGGGCTCTGTACAGTTGAAATATAAGCATTAAAACACTTTAATAATTTGAATTAACTCGTACCTGTCGTAAAGATCCAACCGAATTCACAATCGAACCCGGTGTCGATCTGTTTCCGCCGGCAAGAAACAAATGGCGCTTTTCCAGCATGTAGTGCACGGCTCGGCATTGCATCAACTTGTGACTTTTTTTTTTACACCAGGATGACCCACATATGTTTTTTAGTGTTGTGGTTGTTGTTCATGAGTCCTTGTTTGTCTTGAGCAGTTAAACTGCCCACTCTAATCTTTTAACTTACTTTTTAAAAAAAGATTAATGGGATTTTAAATAAAGACATAATTATATTTTTGTATGTTATTATGTTAACTACATTGTGTTTTGTCTACTTGTGACTTTAATGAATATGACATTAAGCAATTGATCCAGAAAATCCAAAGGATTCACATTTTATCACATTTATTAGACATAAATAAAAAATCACATAATTAGAGGATAATTCAGCCAAAAATGTCTTTATGTTGTCCTGAACCCACAAGACTTTTGTTCATCATAAGATTTCTGTCCATCCATTAAAAGTGGGAAAACAAAACTTCAAAGCTCAAAAAAAAAAAAAAAAAAAAAAAATGTTGACATGAGAGTGTACATCAGTGCAGCTCCTCAGGTTTATATAGTGATAATGTCCCCTTTAATATGCATTGGGGATGAATTTCTATGAAACACTACTTTTTTTTTTCTTCCACATGATGGTGTCTAATGTTGTTTGGACCCAAACATTTTTCTAAATATTTTCTTTTGTTCTTTGCTCCATATCACTTCAAATGATTTCAGTTATCTCAACAGGTCCTACAGCCTTCATCTGCAAAAGAAACAAAACTCAAAGTGACACCGACCAAGCTAATAAATATAGTAAACAAGAGGATAAAAACAACAAATTATTGTGATGGTTTTGCCACAAAATACATTTTGTGTCCTGAAAGCGATACTCGCTCTCTCTCTCTTTCAAACACTCACACATACAGTACGGACACACACTCACACAGAAACATGTTGTCAGCACTGCTCTGACAAATCAGTAAAATAGTTTAGCAACTTAAAAGATAGTACTTGACATTTCTCACCAGTGATGTAATAACTGCATTTCTTGAGGTAGATAAACTTACAGTTTCGCTATTAGTAGAGACACTGCTGCCGTGAGAGACGCACAGACTCAAGCATGTTAAGTCTCTCTCAATTTTTTTTTCAAATTCAAATTTGCTTTATTGGTATGACTTACACAGTATTGCCAAAGCAGTGGCCATTACATAAGCAATGAACAAATAATGATTATATATAATGCATAAACAAAATAAGAATAAACACATAAATATATATATATATATATATATATATATATATATATATATATATATATATACAAGAAATAACAACCACCAAAAACAACAACAAAAAAAAATTGTACATACATAATATTTCTGATTTCTATTTTTTTAATTCTCTCTCTCTCACACACTGTGTTAATAACTGTATTATAGTCTGTTATCAAGACTCGAGTCTCCGTTATAGTTCTAAAATGACGTTTTGGAATTAGCAACTGAGACTTGGGATGAGATGCGTAAGAAATTAAAGTGTTTTAAGGACAAAAACCTGACAAATGTCTTAAAATTCAACATCAGAACAGTGTCTTGAGGTGTGGTAACCGTAGTATAAGCAGAATTATTGTCTCCATGCTGTTGAATTATTAGTCATGAACTTCATCATTTATAATGTTAACTGAGGCCTGTAGAGTCTGAGGTGTCTCTGTTGGGTTGTCTGTGATTTCTCTGAGCATCACACGGTCTGATCTTGGGGAGAATCTGCTGGGACGTCCACTCCTGGGAAGATTGGTGTCTGTTTCAAACAGCTTCCACTTGTGAATAATCTTCCTTCTTCCTGCTTTTATAGAGTTGATCACATGTGCTGATGATCAGTTAATCAAAGGCATTTGATGACCGTTACTTACTCTGATTCCTATGTTACAGTAAGAGTGTCCTTAGTTTCCCCCATGGCTTCTTCATTTTCTCCTAGTTTTTGTTAAAGGCACACTATGTAGTTTTCACCTCTAGAGGTCGCTCATTCAAAACAGAGGCGTAGCTCGATGACTCCTTGATTTTACTGAATCATGGGAGGTGTTGTCTTCACGTCTACAGCTGGTGGATAAGAATCGGGACAGGACTCGGACAGAAATCATGTTCATGGATGCTGATGTATTTAAGATTTAACATTACTCTAATATGAAGCAGGGTGTGGCTGAAAGCCATTGAGGCGGAACGAGGCCGCTGGAGCGATTGCTAATGAGAGACGAGTGCGACACATGTCTCGAGAGCAGTGAAGCTTTTATTATGCCACAGTTGTCACTTCTGCTTCTTCTGCTCAAGCGTATGTGTGGTAACGCAGCGCTGTTTATCATATTAGATACATTTGTGTGTTGAAAGTTGTTATAATGCTACTCTGCGTTCAGTCGGCAGCTGCTGTGAGACACTTGTCACACACTGCAGTAAGAGAGATCAATATTAGTCATGGTAAAACATGGTACTCAATGTAAATCAAGAAAACAATAAGACAAGACTGTATTGAGCTATATACCAATGATCAGTTTTCTGTTGATGAATGTTTTCAAACAGTTGCTCACCTGTCTAATAAAACACAGAATATATTAAAGCATCTCTGGTGTTTCCATGGTTTCTACAAATAAATACCCTCGGAAACCAATGGTAACGCAGGTATGATGTCATTGGTAGGCGATGTACGGACACACTTATTTCTCTGGATTTCAACAACATATATAACACTCTTCTAGTGGTTTTGGATATTTTAATCTAAAAATCGTACATATTGTGCTTTTAAATAAATAATGACACAGTGACATTTGTCATGTGGTGTTGTTCATCTGAGGTTTGATTTTCCAAATTTTAGTACGTACCAAGGACCAGATGAGATATATATATCCTGATACGGAAAAAATTGAATTGTGTGTGTGTGTGTGTGTGTGTGTGTAGATAGATAGATAGAATTAATTAATTAATTAATTTAATTAATTAATTCAGTTTGATTGGGACACTTTTTCCAAGTCATCTCAATGATAAAAAGTTTCCCAATCAACCTGAATTCACCCTATATATAATGCTGAATCTATAATGCTGAATTAATGATTAAAGTTTCAAAATGATTTAAGTTGCTGCATCACATCAAATGAATTTGCTTCAGCATTATTTATATCAGTGATCTGTAGATGAAGCACAAATATATATTGTTTTCTTCTTATCAGAAACAGCAAACTGTCTGAATGATGATTATATAGAAATGTCAAACACATATTCATTGTTTTTAGGTACAAAAACACACTTGGTCTAATGGAAACATTTTCCTTGTATTTCTTTGTTTCTATGTGCCGCTGTCACAGATGAAGAGGAGACGAAACCATTGATGAAGGGTGAGATTCTGTTCTTTGAACATCTTTAAAGGTGCCATAGAACGTCTTTTTAAAGATGTAGATGTAACATAAGTCTAAGGTGTCCCCTGAATGTGTCTGTGAAGATTCAGCTCAAAATACCCCATAGATTTTTTTTTATTCATTTTTTGAACTGCCTATTTTGAGGCATCATTAAATATGCGCCGATTCAGGCTGTGGCCCCTTTAAATCTTGTGCTCTCTGCCCCAAGAGCTTGTGCTTGCTTTAAACAGCATAAACAAAGTTCACACAGCTAATATAACCCTCAAAATGGATCTTTACAAAGTGTTCGTCATGCAGCATGTCTAATCGCGTAAGTACAGTGTTTATTTGGATGTTTACATTTGATTCTGAATGAGTTTGAGGCTGTGCTCCGTGGCTAAAGCTAACATTACACACTGTTGGAGAGATTTATAAAGAATGAAGATGTGTTTATGAATTATACAGACTGCAAGTGTTTAAAAATAAAAATAACGACAGTCTTGTCTCCGTGAATACAGTAATAAACGATGGTAACTTTAACCACATTTAACAGTACATTAGCAACATGCTAACGAAACATTTAGAAAGACAATTTACAAATATCACTAAAAATATCATGCTATCATGGATCATATCAGTTATTATTGCTCCATCTGCCATTTTTCACTGTTGTCCTTAATTGCTTACCTGCACAATGTCTGATGATTCAGCTGTGCACAGATCCAGACGTTCTGCCCTTGTCTAATGCATTGAACATGAGCTGACATATGCAAATATTGGGGGCGTACATATTAATGATCCCAACTGTTACGTAACAGTCGGTGTTATGTTGAGATTCGCCTGTTCTTCGGAGGACTTTTAAACAAATGTGATTTATATACGAAGGAGGAAACAATGGTGTTTGAGACTCACTGTATGTCATTTCCATGTACTGAACTCTTGTTATTCAACTATGCCAAGATAAATTCAATTTTTGATTCTAGGGCACCTTTAAAGCCTGATCATGATTTGTTGTGTAAGATGTGGCTTCAATCACTTTAGTTTTTATTCACTTTAGTTTTTTCATTCAGTTTTCAGATATTAAGCACAGTTTAAATGAACTTTACATTTTTAGTTTGCTTATTTTAGTAGGTGCATGAATTCACAAGTACATGTATGTAAATATGTTCATTTGTGCAAAAAGTTCTTAAACCAGACTGAACTTGTCAAATAAGTGAGATGAACTTCTGACAGTCTGTGTTAAATGATTTTCTACATGTAAATGCTTGACTTTAGTTTTGATGTCTAGTATAATATGACTAAATTCAGATCAGTACATCTCTTTTAATTTGTCATTGTCTGTGTATTTTCTGACAGATTCCACAGAAAAACGAAAGAATAAATCAGTGACTGTAGAGATGCCGCTGCTGAAAGCAGAGGATCTGGATGGAGTGAATGAGCAGGAGAGTTTACTTTAGTGAGATTAGACACGCCCACCAGTGTCAGTCACTCTGACATCATCAACACTTTAATGAGATAAGACACGCCCACCAGTGTCAATCACTCTGACATCATCAACACTTCAGCTCCAACAACAAAAACACATTTCTGCTTTCATAAGCCTCTAGAATCCATCCAGTTACAGTGAGAAATGAACCCGTGTCTGTTGAGATGATGAACCTGCATGTGAAAAGCGTATGTGGTTTCATATGAACCAAGAAACATAGTAATCAAACACTTTAATCATTTTAATAATGTTACTCTTCATACCTGTACCTCTATTAACACAATACTAGTGTGAGTCTCACAGCTTTGATTGTGTGATTATCAACAGTGAGTTTGAGGAATATGATTTTCATAAGATGTTTTACCACATCATCTGAATTTGATGTTTTATGTAATTAACACCAGTGCCAGATTAACGTTCATGTTCAGAAGTAATCACATGTCTTTGAGATCACATGACCTTCTCTTCATGTGTAGAAATTCATTAGTGTGTTTGAGACAAACAGCTTCGAACATTCAGTGTTATTCAGCTTCACTGTAAGTGACAGTATTATTGGAAAAATAACAATAATTATAACCAACTACTTAAGTTGACATTATTTTTTTATATTTGTTTTTAAGTTGTAAATGTGTGGCTTTTTTTTTTTTTTTTTTTGCTCTATGATGTAATAATGCTTGAATAAGGGTATATTAAAGATATGATGTGAAGTGAATCTTCATCTTCTTATCTGAATGATTGTAAATAGATGTTACTTTAAATAGGGACTGATTATTGTCTTTTTTGTAATTTTTGTAATTTACAAATCTTTTACTATTTACACATCAGTCTGTCTGTTTGGCACACACACACACACACACACATTACATTACTTCATACGTTGTGTGTGTGCCAAACAGACAGACTGATGTGTAAATAGTAAAAGATTTGTAAATTACAAAAATTACAAAAAAGACAATAATCAGTGTGTCCAACCAGAAACTCCAGACATTTAAAATGAGCTTAAGTAATTCGAGTTTGTTGCGTTTTCTTATCATTGAAAGTCAACGCCCGCAAAAGTAAACATGACGAAAAATATAAAATCATTCATTTGTTATCATTCCAAATGTAAGATGACTCTTCTCTGATTATTAATACTTAAAGATCGTTGCATCAAGTTGGTAGAGTACTGTGATTTGAACAAGAGAAAAAAATTATCTGGTCCATTCAAACAGCAGATGGCAGTAATGCTCAATTCTGGTTTGCGATCCACTGCAAAGAAGAAGAACCGTTATAGTCTCCGCCATTACAGTTTCCTGCGCTTCTCTACAGTAGGGTGACCAGGCGTCCCCATTTTCCGGGGACAGTCCCAGGTTTTGGTGCTCCATCCCCGACTGGAGCTGTCCCCGGAAATGTCCCCGTTTTATATCTCGTTCAAAATAATCCGCAAATACATTGCAAAAAATCTGGCCAGCATACAGCATAGAGGTTTCTTAATAGTGCTGTCAAAATATATATTTTTTCTAAACATATCTCTCCATTAAAATATGTTAAACAGTTCAATACCGCTTTTCTACAGTATCCATATACACCGGCAGCGAGTTCACGCACACCGCAGCTGTACAGAGCCATGGCCCCTGTCACTCACTGAGTAGAGACACGCCTCCTGTCACTCACTCAGTAGAGACACGCCTCCTGTCACTCACTCAGAGCAGCAGCAGGCCTCGAGACTCTCTTTCGGTCCGGTTGAAGGGTTTTTGTTATGATATAACACCTGATATGGCAACTTTAGCACATGTGTCAGCTAAACATTCATTCAATGTTTCCCATTAATGACCCTGTGCCACCATTTCATAATGAACCGAAAATTTAAAACATAAATGGTCTCTATGTTGTATTTTGCCAACGAACTAAAATTGAAACCGTGATATGGCTTTGTGCCTTTATAAAACAGCAAAATACAGTGATTAAGTATACAGTCTGTCTGTACTGCATGTTTTAAAGAGAAGTGTGCACATTTTCCCACGCGATCAGCTGGCGCTTTGGTGATCAAAATTAAAGGGTCATGAAACCCCCCTGTTTTACCCTGGTCGTTCAACACCTCAAAACTCAAAAAACACTGTTAAAATGGGCGTGTAAAGCTCTGGAAAAGTGGGAGTGTAGAGGGGGGAAGAGGGGAGAGAACAACCAATGAAGCACAGACATAGAACACATTCATTATACAGAATAATGAATATTAATATACGAGCACGCAGAAAATAACAACAAACTCACAAGCACAAGGGAGAAATGCGAAAGAATATTTAATAGGGCTAATAATATGCTACTTTGATTACATTTACGAGCGCTGCAGTCTCAAAATCAGTCTTTTGTCTATTAGAATAATCGTGTCGTCGCGTTCAGATAGGCTACACCACTGTATCAGTGTCCAGTTTGCACATATAATTCATTTGAAGAATACTTGATGAAAATATGTGTGCATAACTACACCGTGCTGGTTAATGTTTGGTGCAGGAGAATGTGTGAAATAAAAACTTTAAACACGGATACTTTATTTTGTATGAGCTATGAGTCACGTGGCTAGTGTTATTAAACTCACCGCGGAGCTCCGCGCTGAAACCGAGCATATGCGCGCTCCTTGTGTATATCATAACAGTCGTATTTTTCATGTGTTCGTATTCAAAGTCCAGTTCTGACCGCATCGCGAGCAAAATACAAACAACACACATGTGCTGCTGTGCTGAGGGAAACAGCCTACGGCTCACGTGTTTGAACGCAGCTAGAGCAGGCAGAGGAGAATGAACAGCACTTTTGTGACATTTGAATTCTCCGCTGTAATGCGATCTCACGCGAACATATTTTCCATTTGTGCTGGTAGATTACAGCAAAACAATCCACATGCACACAAACCTCTGCTCTGGTCATGTCTCAGGAAAACACATTATGTTGTAGCACTGAGAAAACGAACACCAACGATATGTATCTGAATGACAAGAGACCGAGGTGAGAGAAGTGATACTTCCTCATGCATAATCCCACAATTATAATCGTATGCATACTACAGTGCAGTGATTGGATTGAATGAGCTTTATGTCATGAATATATGTCGAGAATCGCTCAAAGCGGTCTACGTCAGCAAGTTCAACCATGCCCATACTTTAAAAAAAAAAAAATAAAAAAAAAATATATATATATATATATATATATATATATATATATATATATATATATATATTTTAGAGTGCATTTGCTACAATAGCCTATATGGATATTATTGTCATATGAAAAATTATATAGCTAGGCCTAAAACATTATTATATTATTTTATTGTAATAATTGTTTTGCATCCTAAAACACCAAGTTAATGCTGTTTCTTTGTTCAATTTGCACACTGTACATGGGTTGAAGCTCTTAATTTTGAGCTTCCAAAGTGCACCAGATTGATGCATTTAACCTTAAAATGTACAAAATTTTCTTCCGGGGGTGCATGCCCCCCGGACCCCCCTAGAGGAGGTATACCGAACATTTTACAAATTCCAGTGGGAAATAATGTAGTCTACATTTTATGAACTTTACTCAAGAATACTACAACAAAGCTCCTTTCATGTCAGTAAAGCTGTTAACAGAAAATTAAAATGTCATTGGACAAAAGTTGTAATTTCGTACAGTATAAACAGCTTGTGAAAATTAAAATGTTCAATTCAATAATAAATGTTGCAAATATTATTTGTGTTATTTATTTCATATTTTGTAATGTGATTTTTCAAAATAGTGTAATTGTTTAATAGTTTTTTTGTAGTTAGGCCTACTGGCTAGTTATTTTGGTGAATTGTATTAAAACCAGACCAAAAATACTAACAAATCATAATATTTATTAATGTAAAATGTGAAACCCACAACAATACAAAAAAAAAAAAAAAAAAAAAATGTACTGTCCCGTTTTTTAATTAATAGATAATAACAGATGAGATTTTGGTGGTATTTTGACCACTCAGATAGGAAATGTCCCTGGTTTCCATTTCAGAAATCTGGTCACCTATACTCTACAGTCTTTCAGATTTGGAAACGTTAAAGTTCTTCTTCTTTAGTAGCAAATGAAAATTAATTAATCAGCTCCAGTCGGTATTAAGATCTCTCTGTTAGTGTTATAGGGATTTGTTCACACTCATCGCTGTCGGTCGGGAGGGTGTGGTTCAGAAACAACATCGAGCATTAATGATAATAATCGAAATCAGATTTTGCTGGAATCTTCGACAGAATGAAGAACGCTTTCACATTCTTTCAGATGTGTCTACTAATCTGCGGTAAATTCATGATTTCTGTTTATTTTTAACACTTTCGGTTTCACTCCGACACCGGAAACAGTAGAGGCCGGGGTGGACAACATGATCCTGGAAAACCAGTCCTGCAGAGTTTTGCTTCAAATGATATCTCAACAAGCTAAACTAGGTTTTAATGGTTACTGGGGAGCTTCGTGAAGGGGAGTTTTTTTTATATTTGTGATTGCTCTGCAGGACTTCTGCTCCAGGACCGACATTCGCCACCCCTTTTTTAACTTGTCCTTCATTATTTGTAGTGTCTCTCCTATTTTATACACGTTGCTCTATTGTTGAATGGAAGCTGTGTATGAATAAATTCAATAAACAAACCGCAACACTACAGAAAACGGCACAGTTTGATATTCGTCAAAGACTCTGATATTTTTGGGTAACAGCCACTAGATGGCGCTCCGGTAGCGCGGCCGCCATTATGGGGTGAAAATAATAACTGGAGCATAGAATCCTTCATATCTTACACACCCAAAATCGATGAATTTCACTGCCAAATCAGAAGCGCAATAGAACAGTTTTTTTTAATTAAGTCGCCAGTCAATTGTATGGCTCCTACAGTAAATGTTGTATTGTTTTATACATGTTTTATTTTACCAGTTGTGGAATCCAACCATTCATCCATCTGAGGTAACATAGTTAGCCTACTTTATTGAGTATTTCCATTTTATGCAACTTTACACATTTCTTAATAGTAAATTAATAATTAATAAATTTAAGATCATCATGTTTAAAGTGAACAATATATTTCAGACCTAGCAGAGTAATAGTAATAATAACTAAGTCTGAATTTAAATAGGCTATATTGTATGTATTGTATGAGTCTCGGATACATAAAGATCTTATAATACATGATGCATTGCTGTGTCCGTTATCACATAATTCACACTTTTGGACACTTTTGCATTAAAGGACATTAGTCAACACTGCAAAATCAAGCTGTTATATTCATATACTATTTATTGTCCAACATTCCAAATTTTTCTGATGCATGTCCTTAATTTAATTTCATATATTAGTAATAATTCAGTGTTTATAAGCCTTTTAAAGAATTTTAACCCAAACTGACTGGGTTTCTAGAGAGCAAAGGTTTTGTGAAAAAAGACAAACACAAAGTGTGTAAAATAAACTGTAAAAAGGATTTGATGATCACTAGTGATAGTATTTTATTCTGTGTTGTCATCATTCAGGTTGGATTTCAGCTTTAATGTACGTTTTTTTTTTTTTTTTTTTAACAAAGCAGCTGATATTTCCATAGAAACTAGTGGACTGGCGACTCACTTTCACCCCAAAATGGCGGAAACGCAGGGCTGCTGCTGGGCGCCGGTGTTTCAATGGAACGTTCTATTGAGTGTCGCTTCTTGTTAGTGTATAATCTTTGTATTCGCTGCATGTTTGCATAGGCTGCTTCAGGGATGGTCTGCAAATTCCCCTCACTGCAAAACTAAGTCACATATTTCTTTCAAATTAATGTTTACAGGGAAATAGTAAATGCCTAGTGTGGGCAAACTGATTTATTATATTTTGCCAGTAACTTGCTTTAGACAGTACCTCCCCTAACGTACGTACAGTACACACATATTTTTGGAAAAAAAAAAAAAAAGTACAGCAATTTACCGAAATGGTTTTGTTTTCATGTTCCAAAGGTTGTACGTTCCTAGTGACCAGACTGATATAGTGCTGGTGAAATTTTGCCAATACCTCCATTACAGTATATACAGTGCACAAATATTTAATAAAAATACTGTAATTTGCCAAAAGGGTTTTTTCATGTTCCAAAGGAGATAGAAGACTGACTCTGCTGAAGACTGATTCTGGCTGAATCGAAGCTGTTTAAGAATAAATGAATTACAAACAAATAGATAGAGCAGCACATTCTGAAGCACAGCTAGTTCAGATAAAGGTGAGATGATGGACAGGAAGGGAAATGAACACTGCTGCCACTGGCCACTTGATACTTAAATGACTATATCACATAGAGGTCATTCCGTGTCAAATCAACCAGAGGTCCCCAGCTCAAATTTTGTTAATATTTTTTCTGTTGAAAGACAAACATAAATAGTGATGAAAGCCGAAATATTAAATGTCACAGATGTATATTTACTGAATAATCCATTATTTTGTAGAGGGGGTCAAAATGACCATTTTCACCTGAGATTTGGAGCCAATTTACAGGGGAGAAAAAAATGACTTTATAAAGATGGCAGAATCATTATTTTATTTTTACACTGAGACTGATAGGTCTATTAGTAAAATCTGTTGACTTTAGCAATCTTGTTTCATTATTTGCATATGCCTCCAACTCTAAAAGTATTCAAGATATCTTAATATCCTTGTAGATTCTCATTCTTAATTAACTTTCCTTTTGAAATCTTCATTTTCAAGGCCTTATATAGTTCAGCCTGTTTAAAAAGTTTACATTTGGTTTTTGACCATTGAAAACGGGTAAAATTCAACAATTTAAACACAGGGCCTTAAAGGGATAGTTCACCCAAAAATGAAAATTTGATGTTTATCTGTCAGATTTTTAACTCCAACCGCTGCCGTCTGTCAGTCGTATAATGCATGTCAATGGTAACACAATCTATAAGAGTGAAAAAAACGTGCACAGACAAATCCAAATTAAACCCTGTGGCTCGTGACGACACAATGATGTCCTAAGACACGAAACGATCGGTTTGTGTGAGAAACCAAACAGTATTTATATAATTTTTTACCTCTAAAACACCACTATGTCCAACTGCGTTCAGCATCCAGTTAGTGAGGTCAAAAAACGCGTTCTGATGACGGAAGTCATGTCTCGCGCTTTGCTTCAATGAGTGCAAGACATCACTGCCGCTGTCAGAGCGCGATCAGACCTCACTAACCGGATGCTGAACGCAGTTGGACATTGTGGTGTTTTAGAGGTAAAAAATGATATAAATACTGTTCGGTTTCTCGCACAAACCGATCGTTTTGTGTCTTAGGACATAAATGTGTCGTCACGAGCCGCAGAGTTTAATTTGGATTTGTCAATGCATGTTTTTTTGACTCTTTGACTTTTGACTATAAATTGTATTACCATTGACATGCATTATAAGACTGACAGACGGCAGCGGTTGCAGTTAAAAATCATCATTTGTGTTCTAATGAAGAAACAAAGTCACCTACATCTTTGATGCCCTGGGGGTAAGCAGATAAACATCAAATTTTCATTTTTGGGTGAACTATCCCTTTAAATATAAAGATTCCGAAAGAAAAGTTTATTAAGTTTGAGAATCTAAAAAGATATTAAGATATCTTGGATACTTTTTGTGTTACCGGCATGACAACTTTAGAAAAAAATATTTATGGCACTCAGAAAGGTATGTTCTTGATAGAAAGAAATTAGATACATTTCTAGTTTCAACATTATTTGTTCTTCAGATATTCCTGTTTAAAACAAAAAAAAGTATCAGCTGTATGCAAAGTGGCCCACATTTGTTTTTTGACCACAGAAAATGTGTACAATTGACCAATGTACTCTAAAGCCCATATCTCTGGGACTGAAGATACCAAAAGGAAAGTTTGTTAAGAACCAGAATCTAAAAGGATATTAAAATATATTTGCTTCTTCAGTTACAGGCATGCAAACTTGAGGCACAAAACACAAGAAGTGCTTTTTCCCAGGTTTGAACTGTCACTGCTGGCGTTTAATGAAACAAAGATTGCTAAAGTCAACAGACTTTATTAATTGACCTACCAATCTCAATTTTATAATAAAATAATGATGCTGCCAACTTTCTAAATTCATTTTTACACCCCTCTATTTTGGCTCCAAATCTCAGATGAAAATGGTCATTTTGATTACTCAGTAAATATACATCTGTGACATTTAATATTTTGCCTTTCATCGCTATTTATGTTTGTCTTTCTACAGAAAAAAATATATGAATAAAATAAAAAATTTGAGCCGGGGACCTCTAGTTGATTTGACATGGAATGACCCATAGAAGATTTGTCAAAAGTACTGACTTTGGTACCAATCGGTACTGAAATTTTGAGTGGATTCATAAAAACCTCTGATTGTATTGACGCGCTCATCTGATATGCCTGTGTTAGGCTACAATGATCAACGCACAGGAGCGTTTGAAAGCACACAGAAGTGTTTGAATTTGAAAGCCGGAGCATTTGACAGGTTCGCAAAGGACGCCTGGTTTCAAACGCTCCTGTGTGTATTTGTTGTAAGCGCTTGGTAAAAATCATCATTGAAGTTTATTTACAAAGTGGTTGAACCATTGATCACTGAAGCCAATCACAGACATATTCGATGAGCACATGAGCAAATTGGCCAATCAGAGGTGTTTATGAATCTGCTCAACAATGCTCAAAGTGTCACATTTTTTAAATTTCAGTACCAATGTGGTACCGAAGAGTTGTCAAAAGTACCGGCTATCACATAGTATACATACACACAGTATACAAATATTTTTGAAAAATTTACAGTAAATCATGTTTTCATGTTCTAAAGTTTGTAGTATGTTTATAGTCAGAAGTATGATTTAGTACAGGTGAAATAGAAAAAAAATGCTGCAATTCCTCTAAAAGTTTTCTTTTAACACGTATTGGTGAATTGCAGTAACTTTTTCATGGAAATATTTGTGCACTATACAAACAGTAAGCAAGACACTGGCAAAATTGCAGTGAAGACCATGATGGAGGGAGAATCTGTCACTCTAAACCCTGATCTTACTCAAATACAGGAAATTATTCAGATGAAGTGGAGGTTTAGAGATTCACGTTCAGTCATTGCTCAAATCGAGGGAAATTACATTTCACTGTCTCGCAGTCTCCCTGAGATGTTCGGAGACAGACTGAAGCTGAATCAGCACACAAATTAGATTAAATATCATAAACTAATTAATATATGGTTCATATATGTCTTATGTAGTAACCACAAGATAATTGACTGTTAAAGTTATTATTCTAGTGCCAGTAACTGTGTTTAATGTTTAATATCTGTGAATCTGTCTCATGCAGAGTCTCCAGCTGTTATTGATGCTTTTAAAGGTGAAACGAAGAGTGTATCAGTGACAGAGGGAGAATCTGTCTCTCTTCAGACTGATATTAAAACACACGGAAAAGAGCTGATAGTGTGGAGGTTTGGAGATGAAGGAAAACTCATAGCTAAACATGATCTAGAGGCCAAGAGTCCACCATTATATGATCCTGATGAGAGACTCAGAGACAGACTGAAGCTGGATTATCATACTGGATCTCTGACCATCACAAACACCAGAATCACAGACTCTGGAGTTTATAAAGTGAAGATCAGCAGCAGCAAACAGACTTTAAACAAGAGATTCACTGTGACTGTCAGCCGTAAGTAACTCAAGACTATTAATGTAATGATTATTTATTCAATTCAATTCAAGTGAAGATATTCCAGGTTTTTGTGATCTGTGAGCACCAGAAAAGGATGTCTAGCTCCCTCCAGCCAATGCCTCCACTCCTCGAGGGCCAACTTAACAGCTAGCAGTTCTCGGTTGCCGATGTCGTAGTTCACCTCCGCCGGGTTGAGCTTGTGGGAGAAGAAGGCACATGAAGTTTAGCCAAGCATTCACATAATGCATCTCATACCAGATCAATTGCACATGACTATCTTTGCTTAAAGTTATGAACAGCAGCTACGCTAATTATTCTCCTTTTATTTTTCTGTTTTATCTCGGGACACCTGCCCCGAGGTGACTAGAGAGTACATCAGCTTCAGTTTGGATCCAGCCTCTTAAGAAGACCTCAGATGACTGACACCTGTGAAGAGACGGCGCCAACTCCTGCGAGGACTTCAGAAGATGCAATCATCTAGATCAACATGCACATTGCCAATTTCTATATCCTAATTATTGTTAATGTAATTCATTTTTCCAGGAGCTCATTACTTCTACCTTCAGTTAAACTGCTAACTCTGATTGTAAATTAATTACCAAATTATATTATTTGCTAACTGCATTCTTTAGATTGTAATGTTGACATCCATTCTCTGTAAAGCTGCTTTGAAATTATATGTATCATGAAAAGCGCTATACAAATAAATTTGAATTGAATTGAATTGAAGTTTGCGAAGCCGTGGAAACGTTGAAGTTCCTTCACAGTGGTGGGAGTTGGCCAGTTCTTGATGGCTGCCACCTTCCCCTCGTCCATCCAGATGCCACTGCTGTCGATGTTATAGCCAAGGAACTGCACTGAGGGTTGATGGAAGGAGCACTTTTCGGCTTTGAGGAACAGCTGGAACTCTCTCAGGCGTTTCAGGACCTCCGCAACGTGGTGGCGATGTTCAGCCATGCTCCGGGAGTAAATCAGGATATCATGGATGTAAACCAAGGCGAACTTGTGGAGAAACTCCTGGATCACCTCATGTACGACGTCCTGGAATACGAAGGGGGCGCTGACCAGGTCATAGGGCATGACCAGATATTCGTAGTGTCCTGTGGGCGTGACGAAGGCGGTCTTCCACTCGTCCCCCTCGCGTATCCGGATGAGGTTATACGCGCTGCGGAGGTCCAACTTGGTGAACACAGTGGCACCACGGAGATGTTCTAGAGCCGCTGGCATGAGAGGAAGGGGGTACATGAACTTGACGGTTATGTTGTTGAGAGCTCTGTAATCAATACAAGACCGCAAGCCTCTGTCCTTTTTAGCCACGAAGAAGAAGCTGGAAGGAGCAGGGGAAGTTGATGGATGGATGGATGTAGCCTTGATCCAGGGCCTCCTCGATGTATTCCTCCATGGCCTTCTCCTCCGGGATGGACAGGGGATACATTTTTCCCCTGGGCACTGACTCACCCGGAAGCAGATCGATGGCGCAGTCCCATGGCCGGTGTGGAGGCAGCTTTGAAGCTCTCTTAGGGCAGAAAACATCACTGAAGGGGGCGTAACAGGATGGTATATCCACAGATTGTTTCTCTAGTGGACTCTCAATGGATGTTGCACAGACAGGGAGATGATTGGAACTTGGAGAACGTGGAACAGGGAATTCAGAGAAACAGTCTTTAAAACAAGTGTTGCCACACATCAGGACTTTGCCGGTCTTCCAGGAGAGGATGGGATTATGCTGCTCCAACCGCGGACGCCCTAAAATCACGTCAGCGGTGGATTCCTCCAGAACCAGCAATGAGATCTTCTCCACATGAAGTACACCAATTTGAAGTAGTAATGGTCCGACACTCCGACTAACTTGTCGTCTGCTTACTGATTTTCCAGTTATCGCGTGGATCTGGTATGTAGCAGGCGTAGCTGTGGTCTTGAAGTTGAGCTGACGGCAGAGGGCGTCTGAGATGAAATTGCCTACTGACCCAGAATCGAGGAGTGCGGTAACTGGAATAGAGACATCAGCAGCAGTAAGCTTCACAATAGTGGTGAGTGGTTTCATCTTATTAGTAGAAGGGAAGATAGCACTCACCATGGGACGAGGAGGACGAATGGGGCATGCGGAGAATACATGCCCAGGAGCATCACAGTATAGACACAGATTCTGGGTCAGCCTTCTCTGCTGTTCAGTGGGAGTCAGACGAGATGAATCCACTTGCATTGGTTCATGGGCTAGTTCTGGAGGGCTGACGTATTCTGGCCGGCAGAGGAAGGTGTTGTGCTGAGACTGGCCCTGGTGCTCTTCGAGACACGACTGCATACAAGTGGCGAAGTGGATGGAGAGTTGGATAAACCTTTCAAGCCCTATGGAATCCTTGTATGCAGCGAGATGCAACCGCACTTGTGGATCCAATCCTTGACGATATGTAGTAAGCAGCGCCTGTTCATTCCATCCGCTCTTGGCAGCAAGTGTTCTGAATTGAAGGGCATATTCGTTAACAGACATTTTTCCTTGTTTTAGATTATAAAGCTTCTCACCGATAGAAGAATCCCAGGAGGGTTTTCCAAACTCTTCTTTGAAATGATCGATGAAACTGCAGTAGGACTAGATAGCTGGATGATTTTGGGACCAGATGGAATCGTCCCATAAAAGTGCTTTGCCGCTCAGTTGTGTGATCAGGAACGCCACTTTAGACTGTTCGGTGGAGAACATGTGCGGTTGCATCTCCAGGACCAGTGAGCATTGCAGGAGGAAACCGTTGCATTCCTCCGCCGAACCAGAGAAGGGTGCCGGTTTGGCCATGGGACTGGCGTACAGCAGCGGTGAAGGAGTGATGGCGGTCCGGTCTTCTGTTACAGTTCAGATGGCTCGGAGACAGAAGATCACAGTTCAGGTATTTTATTGACACAAGCAGAGGTATTGTCGAACACAGGTGAGTAATGGTGCAGTAATTCAGAGTGATAGATTAATGATTAAAGATACTGTCCTTTTGTGAATTGCAGGGTGGATATCGGTGAAGATCGCTGGAGCAGTTGAGAAGCTGGAGACAGGTGACACTCACACACACGAAGGAGACACACAAGGTAACTTGGGATCGCTGGAGACAGGTAAGTAACAATGGACGTCCTTTAGGTAACCATTCAGGAATAGTCCTTGTTGCGAACGAGACCGGATGGTGAGTGACTGTGTGTGAGTGTCTTATGTGTGGGTTGATTGATGAGGTGATTGCATGCAGGTGTGAGTGATCAGTACTCAGAAGAGGGAGTGCGCTGTGATTGGCTTGTGTTGGAGCCTGGCGTGTCTGTGACATTTATAGTGTTTGTTATAGATCAGATTCATTCACACTAATGACTCTTTATCATTACAGAATCAGATCTTCACTCAGGTTATATAGTGTTGATGTTTATAGTGTTTGTTATAGATCAGACTCATTCACACTCTCATATCTGTCTCTCTTTAGCTGTTCCAGCATCAGGTCTGTCTTCAGCTGCTGTAGCAGGGATTGTTGTTGTTCTGCTGCTGGTATTATCCGCAGCTGTTTGTGTTTTTTACTATCACAAAGTCTCTGAACTACAAAAGCAAATGTGTAAGTATTACAGCTGACACAGCAAAAGGGAAAACATTGTGCTTTATTGTAGTACAGTACAGTTTAAATGTATAATACAATTTTTCACAATCAATATTTCTACCGTTTTACCAGTTCTACTTGTGGTTGATTTAGTGATTTGTGTGATTGTTTTTGGAAAATGAGCTGAATAACATTAACAGGGCTCTGCGGTAACATTTTTCTTGTGCTCCTAATAAAAAAAAAATTAGGAGCACTTCCTGATCAATAACCGACACTAACTTTCCTATTACCGGGCGATATTTGCCCCTTTAAATTAACTTCCACAGGCATTTTTACCATTATAAGAGCATTACTGACAAAATGCGCGTGACAATCGCATGCGATATATCGCCCAGCCCTAAAAATAAATCATCAAATATGTTTGCACTGCAGAAGCGGCACAGAAGCTCCATCTGAAGTGGTTTTTAGACACATTTACATCGACTGCTTAATGCAGCTCATTGGTAAATAATGTTGTACAAATGTTTTAAAGGTGCCCTAGAATTAAAAATTTAATTTATCTTGGCATAGTTAAATAACAAGAGTTCAGTATGGAAATGACATACAGTGAGTCTCAAACACCATTGTTTCCTCCTTCTTGTGTAAATCTCATTTGTTTAAAAGACCTCTGAAGAACAGGCGAATCTCAACATAACACCGACTGTTACGTAACAGTCGGGATCATTAATATGTACGCCCCCAATATTTGCATATGCCAGCCCATGATCAATGCATTACACAAGGGCAAAACGTCTGGATGTGCACAGCTGAATCATCAGACTAGGTAAGCAAGCAGGACAATAGCAAAAAATGGCAGATGGAGCAATAATAACTGACATGATCCATGATATCATGATATTTTTAGTGATATTTGTAAATTGTCTTTCTAAATGTTTCGTTAGCATGTTGCTAATGTACTGTTAAATGTGGTTAAAGTTACCATCATTTATTACTGTATTCGCGGAGACAAGAGAGCCGTCGCTATTTTCATTATTAAACACTTGCAGTCTGTATAATGCATAAACACAACTTCATTCTTTATAAATCTCTCCAACAGTGTAGCTTTAGCTGTTAGCCACGGAACACTATCAAACTCATTCAGAATCAAATGTAAACATCCAAATAAATACTATACTCACATGATCCGATCCATGCACGCAGCATGCATGACGAACATCTTGTAAAGATCCATTTGAGGGTTATATTAGCTGTGTGAACTTTGTAAATGCACTGTATAACTGCACTTATAGTCGAGAGCTGGGGGGGGGGGGGAGCACGTGATTTAAAGGGGCCGCAGCATGAATCGGTGCATAGTTAATGATGCCCCAAAATAGGCAGTTAAAAAAATTAATTAAAAAAAATCTATGAGGTATTTTGAGCTGAAACTTCAGACACATTCAGGGGACACCTTAGACTTATATTACATCTTTTGAAAAGACGTTCTACGGCACCTTTAAAATATAATTATTTTCAATTTAGATTTATAAAAAATTTAAATTTAAAAGTTTGATATTTTAAGTAAAAATAGCCTATGTAAAGTGTAAATATGAAAATAAATGTATTACATTTACCGCCAGTAGGTGGCGGTAAATCTTAATGTGCGAGTCATTCATTCAGTCGTTCAAAACGCATATTCATTCAGAAATCTTGGAGATGCAGAACAGTTCTGGTGTGGCTTTGTTTGAAACTGTTTTCACAAAATAGAGCAAAAATAGACATTATTGTGTCTAATTTTAAATCACTTAATATCAACTTGTTTATTGGACGTCAGTCAGATCAGTATCACATTTGCAATCATGCCAATACTCGGAGAAACAGGAGTATACTCGTGTGATAGCAAATTATTAGGCTTGCTGCAATCAACGGTGTTACCGGTGTTCAGCTGCAACACCGGTTATATCACTTGCCCACCGTGACCGCGGCACCAACCCCATCGTCGTTTTGATTTTTATAGTAATAAAAATAATTTAGTTTAGTTAAATAACAGATACAGTTAAAAACTGAATGCGTCTGCTCAATTCAGTGAGAGCTGAACGAGAGTCACAGCAGGAGTCAGATTTCACCTCACTTCTCTGAATGATGATGGATGAAGATTTGTTTGCAAAGCAAAATGTAAAAGAACATGAGGACAAGTAAATAATGATAGAATGTTATTTAGTGATATGATCTATGTCATGTCTTTGCAGACAGATCTTTTTTAAATGTCAAAAAACATCACTGAAGCACAGTGACAAATGGCTATATAATTATAAATTAAATTTATTTAATTATAAATTAAACAGTGCTGTTCTGACAAAATGTGTGTACTTAAAAACAGATGTATATTAATATTGAATGAACAGTTTACAAACAAGTTTGTTCCTTTGACTAAAACCTGATTTTTCTTTTTTCAGTGCTATTTCAGTGGTGAATTATTAAAGGGTTAGTTCAGCCAAAAAATTAATTTCTGTCATTAATTACTCACCCTCATGTCGTTCCACACCAGTAAGTCTTTTGTTCATCTTCAGAACACAAACTAAGATACTTTTCATAAAATCTGAGTTTTCTGTCCCTTCATTCACAGTTTACACAACTACCACTTTCAAGGCCCAGAACATTAGTAAAGACATCATTAAAGTACTTCATGTGATTTCAGAGGTTTAAACTCAATTTTATGAAGTAACATGAGTGCTTTGTTTGCACAAAAAACATAACTCATGACTTTATTTACAAAATATTAATCTCCAATGCACATTCGCATGACAGTGTCTGCTCTCAGGTCAATATAAGTCGAGGATAAACCACTGGAGTCACATGGATTATTTTAATGATGTTTTTACTAGAGTCAATGAGAGACAGAAAGCTCTCTGATGTTATTAAAAGGATCTTCGTTTGTGTTCTGAAGGTAAACAAAAGACTTTCTGGTGTGGAACGACATGAGGGTAATTAAGTGACAATGTTCATTTTGGGTGAACTAATCCTCTAACAAATGAATGTATGTTAGCATGAAACATTATTGCATTGTTGCAGATCTTTAGTTAGAAGTCCAAATGATGAAGTTATTAGAAGCACATGAAGAGTCACACAGTATCCTCTCAGTCCTTCAGTTCACTCTCTTACAATCTCCTCTTTTCTCTGTTTCTGTGTTCTGCTGTGACATGAAGTTATATCAGTCAAAGAGGGAAAATATTTCACTCTAACCTCTGGCATTAAAATAAACAAAGATGATCAGATACAGTGGCTGTTTGGAGATAAAAAGACTCTCATAGCTGAAAAACAAAGAGGGACTGGAGAGATCACTGTTCCTGATGGGAGATTCAGAGACAGACTGAAGGTGGACAAGAAGACTGGATCTCTGATCATCACAGACACCAGACCTGAAGACACAGGAGTCTATGAACTGAAGATCACAGGCAGCAGACTTGTACAGAACATGTGCAGAAGACATGTGCAGAACTTGAACAAAAGATTCATCGTTTCTGTCAGGGGTGAGTCGCTCAATGTAGTAATTATTACATTTTTCCACATACATTAATTTTTTATATTCACACATTACTTTTTTTCTGTAATTTAGTGATATGTTGTGATGTCATGTCCTTTAAAACGGCATCAGTTTTAGGTACACTTGCACAGGTTCAGGTATTTGGTAGACATTTGGTTTGTATGTAATTTATACATTATTTGAATTACATTTGTTTTCCATGCAGCTATGAGGAACAATGTGAAGTGTGTTTAGTCAAGCTCTTAATTTAGCAGTGCTAAACAGCAGTAAATTAAATTTGAAGCTTGGTTTGTTTTGGATATGTACAGTAGAAACCAGTATTGGCTCCTGGCCATAAATTTAGCTGGGGTAGATTCTGGGTTATAGCGTTAGATAAAGCTTTTACATTGTAATTGCTCTTTTATAGTCATCTGTCCTTGCATAATTCAGCCTGAGGGTGGCGTTCTAATGCGGATTGACTGGCTGTAAGTGCACACACACATACAATCTGCAAGTTTCTATCTAAAGTTGTGAAATAACTTGAAAAATTGCAATATTTCTTAAAACATTTGGGAATAAAGCACTGTTTCCATCCAACGAGTTAAAGAGAACAAAATTGTCACTTCCTGATTAACTGGCACTAAATACCACTAAGTAAAGTATAAGAAGCCACTGAATATAATATTTTTCATAAATAATAAATTATGTGCACCACAATAAATGTGGTCATTACTTTCGGAGGGGGATCCTGCTGTTTGGGAACACAGTTGTGTGAGGCAGTTCACAGGTAACCATGGCGCTGAGAAGACTAACGGTTAATTGCCTTTCTCTCAACTGATCATTTAACTCTCTAAGGATACGCTCATGATTCTCTTCGACACATGTCTGCAATCTATGGAGAGATTCCTCTACTGACTGATTCAGCTCATATAAGCGATCTAATATTTCAGGAACCAATGCATTAACCGGCTTCAATCTGTTATGAACTTCAAAAAACTCTGCCGCTATTCTGTCACAATTTATTTGAAAGTGGTAATCCAATTTGTTATGAATCGCTAAAAATTCAGAGGCGTCTCTGTTTTGATTCTCTTTGAAGTGGCAGTCCAATCTGATAATAATGTCATCCCATCACTGTAAACAAATAACAAATTGGTAAATTTCATTTTGTATAAATAAATAAAATAAATAAAATATACACTTACAGAGATTTATGGCGGTGAATGCGTCCTGTTCAGCATTTGATCCTATTAAATATATAAAAAGCCTGCTATGAATTTACACAAATAATAAGATTCATATTCAAACAAACATTACAATTAAACCAGAATTTATCTCAATTAAATGTTTAAAAAAAAAAAAAAAAAAGCAGCACTTTGTCGACATCTCGTGGTTCAATGTAGAAACAACACTACAAAACCCAAGCATACTTTAAAGGAGCTCTCTGTAGGAATGACACCCAGTCTTCAAAATAGGTACTGCAGTCCAAATTCAAAATATTGTTTGGCCCGCCCCCTTGTTCAAAGATGCGGGTTGCCAGCTTTTACAGCATATGGTTGCCAGCAACAATAGGGAGTGCAATTGACAATGAAAGCTGAGGAGATTTAAACACTGTAAGCTGATGAGTTGATTTATCTGTTTTGATATGCTGTTGTTCATAGAGATATTTAGATGGATTCAGAGGCTTTTTAGTAGAGATGCACCGATTGCAATTTTCTTGGCCGATTCCGAGTTCCAATTTTTTGTCAGTGTGATCGGCCGATGCATATTTTTTTCCGATTTTCTTTCTAAGAACTATAAATGACAACATATACAAACAAAAATCTACTTTTCTTCAATGCAGAGTTTTATTTTCATTAAAAAAAGTAAAAGTCAGTAATAAAATATAAACAGCTTAAATAAATGCAATAGAATAAAGAGAGCTATGAAACTAAGTTTTTCGGGTTAACTGGGTTTTTATTCAGGTAAGAAATACTACAGAAATTAAAGTAATCAAATGTAAAATAACACATTGTGTTATTTTGCATTGGTTACCTTAATTTCTGTAGTCTTTATTGCAAATAATTCTTACCAATTAAAGTTATAAAACGTATTCAGTCAAGAGCAGAAAGTAATTTTCTTTGTCTTTTGTTCTTTGATTAACATGACAGACAGCAGCAGGAATATTGGACTGCTGTCCCTTTAAGAGTCTATGAACGGTGTTCAACGGACCCAATACTGTTACACACGACATGAGTTCACTTTCTTAGCTATTTAATGATTCAAAACTGACAGTGTTTATCTGTATACTCGCCAAGATTGCCTGTGCCTGACATACTTTTGCTGATTGCTGGTTTTGACATACTTTTGTATGTATTTGACAGTTTAAGTGCAGGAAGGCGCTTATTTTGGTACTTGTGTCTCTGTTTGACTTCTGTCTCTGTTTGAGACTGAGCGTTCGCTCCACTAATATAGATCAGTGGTGCGCGCGCTTTTAATGTGAGCGCGAGACCTGCGGGAATGACTAAAATGTATGCGCAATACAAGCACTACTTAACCGGAGCGAATGAGACAAGGGAGAGAGAGGAGGCGCCTGCCCGAGTGTGTGTCACTTCACCGTGACAGAGAAGAGAGCGGGAACGCGCAGCTGACGTTACTGCCTGATTCTCTGACCCAGTTTGTTTGCTGGTTTCCATGGCTGCAATACGCGGTGTTTTCCGCCAACTGGCAACCTGTGATGTCGAAATACTATTGGATAAACTGCAGCACGAGGTTTCGCACAAACCAAAACAAAAACAGACATTCCGACACGGAACACACACTTTCAAAGTAGAATATCTGCCTGTAGCATTGTTTTTCTGAGAAACAAGTAGGTGAGCTTAGCATGTTTCCTAAATATCTGCAAACATATTAGGGTATTTTTATGCTTTATTAAAGTAAAAATCTTACATAGAGCCCCTTTAAACAGAAACAAAAATGTAATTAAATGTATAGTATTATGTTTAACTTTTACAAAAAAAAAGAAAAAGGTAGAAAATAGTATGTGAAATATATAACATTTAAAACAGATTAAACCAGAATTTATCTCAGTTAAACAATTAAAATAAGTGTAATACAACTACAGAACCACAAACAAACCCCAAACAAAATAAATGAAACAGTTTTTGCGTCATCTAGTGGACAATGTGTGATTTAAACACAACTGTAAAATCACAGGATCATTAATCCCTGCTTAGCGTGTATGAGAAACTACATGCACAAGTCTGCAAAGCGTAATTGGAATGAAAAAACTACATTTTGTCTCATACAATTATACGTCAGCATGCTCTACACACGCAGAGTTATGACGTTGCGTTGTCTTGGTTGCCAATAACAACTGAATGGGTAATTTGTGACAAACATAACATTGCAATCTTAACAAGCTAGTCCATAAATATCAACGCATAAAAACAGAAAAGTCAAACAGACAACAAAAAGATGAATAAAGCTTTCGCCAATTATGAAAACTGATTCAAATGCCAAAGGTCATTGGGGTGATACTACGGTCAACCATGGGAGGGGGATGGGAAAATTTGTGGGTGGCCCGTGGGGGAGGGGAACGTTGTGGGTGGCCCCAGAGGTCAGAAAGGTCAATGGTCACGATCCATCATTTTTGACAGGAGGTGTAGGGTATAACTACTAATATGCCATAATTTAAAAGTTAATAACATTTGAAGGGAATAATTTACAGTCATAAAACCAACTGTAAAGTGTTCATCTACATGTGAGCTATGATTCACACCTTTTATTATTTTCATATTTATTCAAATAAACTGTCAAATCATGTGTAAAAATGGTTATTTTTCACTACTGTATATATGCTCATACATAAATAGGCATGTAGAAATGCTGTCAAACAGAAGAATTCTCTATCAAAGGTTGTAAATAACTGCAGTAAAGTATTGGGTGTGAAATTGCCAGGGTTGTCAGATTTGTTTGATATTCAGGTGATAAAGAAAGCACATCACATCATATCTGACACATCTCACCCTCTTTATGAATCATTTCAGACACTCCTCTCAGGATCTTTGTATAGGGTCCCTTTAGCTAAGACAGTAGTCTCTGTAGTCGCCACAAGCTCCGAAAATGCCAATAAAAACTACCTGGTGCAGCCTGGACCATAAAACATAATAAACACGCTCCAGCCAATAACCACATCATTGATAGTCAGATGAGGTAGATCTTGAAGACAGCGAGTGTAAAAGAGAGCCATGTTTGTCAGTTGTCGATCAAGTGAGCTAGAATTTCGCGGTCAGTCTAACTGGAAGTGTGTCAGCCGGTATAAGCCAATCCGGAACTTTGACGTGCATTGAGCGCATTTGTAGCTTTACTCCCTAGATGTCGCCTGCCACATTCGGATGAATAAATCAAAAGTAGGGCTGTACGATGAATCAGATATCGATACGGACTAGTGTCTGTGAATATTAAAGCTAAAAATGACTGCTATTGAAATCTGAAGTCTGTATGAACGAGCGCCGCATTTTCGTCTACTACACATACTGACGCACGCGTGACGCTCGCGATGATTTCAGTGTCTGCTGTATCACTCACTATACATGAACTTCATCTGCAGAGCTGCTCTTAGAGTCACTTTATGAACATTTCATTTGATAAAAATACCAACATTTGTAATATCATATACACAGGAAGTCAAACGTCTTCACAATCCTGTCAAAATAAAAGTTCGGTATAACTTGATATAACAGAAATATACTATTGTGCAATCGAGTGTACTTCGATTAATAGAGATAATAGCCTAATAATAATAATAACACCGTTTATTAAAACACAAACTTAAAGGTCTTCATTGAAATTACAGCTATTGCACAGTAAAAATGTAGCCTACTTATTAATATTATTAATTTAATTTCATTAATTTGATTTCGTTTTAAACTAAATTGTTAGCTTTATAAACTGATTTGATTACATTTAAAAAAAAAAAAAAAATTTGTCCTTACAATGTTTATATAATATATTCCCTGTACTTCTGACAGTAAAATATGTAAAAAAACAAACAAAAACAAAACAAAAACAAAAAAACATACCATGAAACCACCAGAATCTTAAAAAAAAATGTCATACAGATTTTTGGTCATACCGCCCAGCACTAGTTTGTTTGTTTGTTTTTTGAACCGGTTCATTGAAACGAACTGTCTGAGAGAACTGGTTCCTGGAAAAGAACCGGACTTCCCATGGAGCGCACAAGCCGCCTCTCAGTCTCAAACAGTTTGTGAGTCACTAAAGTACCTTTCAGGGAAATTCTGTTCACTTGGCGGCCATATTTGCAACACCTCATAGCAGCTATTTCAGGCATCCAAGACCAAGTCCTATCTGTTTGAATGAAGGAATCCTGAAATCTCGAAAACTGCTTGGTGAACTCACAATTAAATAACATATTTCAAATCAGCAACAAAATCTGACATGTATTGAACTGGGTCATGTTTTTTGTCTTGTGGACTTTATGTAAACATCTGTTATGTGAAATAGTTTATTCAGGACAGTACTAAATAAAAAATAACATGCAATTTTCATGATCCTTATTTTGTTAAAATGGTTAACATTTTTGCATATTCTGAAACTTTTGAGCTCAACTGTATGTCAGTTACCTGTCGTCACAGTGTGCAGTTGACACACACATCTAACAGTTTCTATAAATCGCTTATCTTGCCTGAACATGCCATAAACAATATAGATAACGTCCAAAGTAACAATTAATTAACACACAGATATCCTAAAAACTGACCTGTCCACGCTGCAAATCAGGTGATTTTTGAAGTATCAGATAATCCACATTATTGTAAAATGTATTTGGCTACTTATATTTTCCTGTGGTTTGAGTGACAGATGTGGAGCAAATGATCAGTGTTGATTTTCTGATTTCTGATGTTGTCGGTTTTCTGTTTCTAATTTCTGATCTATATTTCTCTGTTTCTGTGCAGTACTTCAAGTGAATGAATCAGTGCTGAAGGGAGATTCTGTCACTCTGAACTATGATACTGAAATACAGAAGGATGATATAATACAGTGGAAGTTTGGAGAGAAACTCATAGCTGAAATGACTGGAGAGAACCGTGAGAACCTTCAATGGTCTGATGATGAATTCAGAGACCAAATGACGCTGGACCCTCAGACTGGATCTCTCTTCATTCAACAAACCAGACCTGAACACACTGGATTATATAAGATAGAGATCTATAGAAATGATTATTCAACATTCAGACTCTTCAGGCTTATCGTCTGTGGTGAGTAACACAAAGTCTTTCAGTGAAACAGCAACAGTGTATATGACAGACCTTGTGTCAAAATATGATTATAAAAGTGTTCCAGTTGTGTTATATTAATGATGGAGAAACTCTGACCTGTTCATCATATCACTGCACTGCTTCCATAGCAGATCTATACTGATGTAGAAATCAACACACTGTAATGTCAGGATCAAGAGCTTCTAGTGGAATTAATGGACAGAGTTCAATCATTCTGTTACAACACAGAAGGGACAGAGACAGTCTTTCACAGGAGATGGAGCTTTATTGAGAACCAGTATGAGTTGTGGTAGAAGTAATACGTGATACAGTGCAGATTCTTGAAGTGCTGGGTGATGATGGATTCCTTTGTGGTTGCAGGTGGAGTCGAACTTGGAGTTGGAGACGAAGGAGACGCTGGAGACGAGGAGCACTCACACAGAGAGGAGATAACACACGAGGAGAATTCAGGAGACAGGTAGATCACTGGGAGTCCTTAAGGTAAGCATACAGGTAAGTTAATGCAAACAAGACCGGACATCGAGTGGTGTGTGTGAGTGCTCTTTATGCTGGCTGTGATGAGGTGCTAAATGAGGTGCAGGTGTCTGTGATCAGTGTGCAGGTGTCTGTGATCAGTACTCTGGTGACTGGGTGCGCTGTGATTGGTGAGCGGTGGAGCCTGACGTGTCTGTGACAGTAACCCCCCCCCGTCCGATGGTTCCCCGCTCCATGGGAACAGTGTGGGTTGGTAGCCGAGCACGCACTGGAATGGAGTGAGTCCGGTGGATGGCTGACACAGGGAGTTCTGTGCCTACTCGGCCCAACCCAAATACTGGTTCCAAGAGTCCTGGTGGTCGTGACAGAAGGTACGGAGGAAGCGGCCGATCTCCTGGATCTTCCTCTCCGTCTGCCCGTTTGACTGCGGATGGTAGCCAGACGATAGACTGACGGTCACACCTAGGAGCGAGTGGAAGGCCTTCCAAACCCGGGAGATGAACTGGGGTCCCACTCCTGTGGTGGAGGCGTCCACCTCCACGACGAAAGGGAGCTCTGGATTGGGGTGGACGAGGAGGGGAGCGGTGGTGAAGGCTTCTTTGAGGCTTTCAAAGGTGTTGGTGGCAGCTGGAGTCCAGGACAGAGACTTGGGCTGGTTACGGAGCAGGTTGGTGAGTGGATGGGTGATGGAACTGTAATTCTTGATAAACCGTTGATAAAAGTTTGCAAAGCCAAGGAAGCATTGGAGTTCTTTGATAGATGTTGGAGTGGGCCAGGTCTTGATGGCGTCCACCTTGCCCTCGTCCATCCGGATGCCACTGTGATCTATGATGTATCCGAGGAAGTGGACTGAAGACTGATGGAACGAGCACTTTTCAGATTTTAGGAAGAGATGGAACTGACGAAGCCGTTGGAGGACCTCCACAACGTGGTGGCGATGTTCGGCCAGGCTCCGGGAGTATATCAAGATGTCGTCGATATATATACCAGCACAAACTTGTGGAGGAACTCCCGGAGCACCTCATGTATGAAGTCCTGGAATACGGAGGGGGCGTTGACCAGGCCATAGGGCATCACAAGATATTCGTAGTGGCCGGTGGGAGTGATGAAGGCGGTCCTCCACTCGTCCCCCTCGCGTATCCGGATGAGGTTGTACGTGCTGCGGAGGTCCAACTTCGTGAACACAGTGGCACCACGGAGATGTTCCAGGGCCACTGGGACGAGAGGAAGGGGATAACGGAACTTAACTGTGATCTTGTTTAGTGAGCGATAATCAATGCAGGGCCTCAAGCCTCCGTCCTTTTTTGCCACAAAGAAGAAGCTCGAAGCAGCAGGGGAAGTAGACGGGTGGATGTATCCTTGAGCAAGGGCCTCTTTGATGTATTCCTCCATGGCCTTCTCCTCTGGTATGGAAAGGGGATATATTTTACCCCTAGGCACTGGCTCACCCAGAAGCAGATCGATGGCACAGTCCCATGGCCGGTGTGGAGGCAGCTTGGAGGCTCTCTGCGGGCAGAAGACGTCGCTGAAGGGGGCGTAACACTCTGGAATGTCGATGGAACGTTTCTCGACTGAACTCTCTATGGAGGTGGCACAAACGGAGATGTCATGAGAGGTTGGTACTCGAGGGACTGGAAGGTCGGAGAAGCAGTTGGAGAAACATGTTTCTCCCCACTTCAGGATCTCGCCGGTTTTCCAAGAGATGGTTGGGTTGTGCTGCTCCAACCAGGGGTGCCCTAATACCACGTCAGAGGTGGATTCCTCCAGAACCAGCAGATGTATATCTTCTAGATGGAGTACACCGACTCGCAGTTGGATGGGGCCCACACATCGGCGCACACATCTTCGGCTCAGAGGCTTTCCGATTATTGAGTGGATCTGGTAGATGGACGGAGAAGGCGTAGTCTTGAGCTTGAGCTGCCGGCATAGGGCGCCGGAGATGAAGTTGCCGGCTGACCCTAAATCGAGGAGCGCCACCACTGGAAGGGAGACACCAGCGGCAGTAAGATTAACAACAGTGGTGAGTGGTTTCATTTTATTGATAGAGGGAATAATGGCACTCACCATTGGGCGAGGTGGACGAGTTGGGCAGGCAGAGATGATGTGCCCAGGTAAACCACAGTATAGGCAGAGATTCAGGGTCAGCCGTCTTTGTCGCTCGGAGGGAGTGAGTCTGGAATTGTCGACGTTCATGGGTTCGTTGGCTGGTTCTAGAGGGCTGACGTGTTCAGGCCGGCGGAGGAGGTGATGGAAGAGTGACTGGTCCTGGTGTTCTTCAATACACGACTGCATACGGGAGGCGAAGCGGATGGAAAGCTGGATGAAGCGCTCGAGGCCGATGGAATCCTCGTATGCAGCGAGATGCAACCGCACCCGAGGATCCAACCCTTGTCGGTAGGTGGTGATGAGAGCGTCAAAGAGCTCTTGGAATGGATCCGGGGAACTCATACTGGCCTCGCGCTGTTAGGGTCCGGTCTTCTGTTACAACACAGAAGGGACAGAGACAGTCTTTCACAGGAGATGGAGCTTTATTGAGAACCAGTATGAGTTGTGGCAGAAGTGCAGGTGAGTAATTCGTGATACAGTGCAGATTCTTGAAGTGCTGGGTGATGATGGATTCCTTTGTGGTTGCAGGTGGAGTCGAACTTGGAGTTGGAGATGAAGGAGATGCTGGAGACGAGGAGCACTCACACAGAGAGGAGATAACACACGAGGAGAATTCAGGAGACAGGTAAGTAGATCACTGGGAGTCCTTAAGGTAAGCATACAGGTAAGTTAATGCAAACAAGACCGGACATCGAGTGGTGTGTGTGAGTGCTCTTTATGCTGGCTGTGATGAGGTGCTAAATGAGGTGCAGGTGTCTGTGATCAGTGTGCAGGTGTCTGTGATCAGTACTCTGGTGACTGGGTGCGCTGTGATTGGTGAGCGGTGGAGCCTGACGTGTCTGTGACACATTCTTGACTGAACATGTGTTCAAATGTGTCTCTATTTTATCAAAGCTGTAAGACTCAAAAAGGTCAACTGAAGTCAACTGTAAAAACAGGCAGTTGCAGATTAATTAATGAATAATGAATAATAATTCATTTATTTGCTTGTTTTTGTCTTTTGTCAGACCTGGTTTGTGGTGTTTCAGACAGATCTGGTTCCTCAATGAAGCAGCTTCAGACAGTCTTCTTTCATATGCTGTTGTCTGTTCTGAAACTGTTTTTCACACAGACTGTGTTGCTTCTGTCTGCAGGATTGTTTGATCAACTTTATCAGTCACATTATCAGTCACATTATCCTCCTCATTATTCCTGATCATTATTGAACTGCAGTACAGTCATTATCTGATCACAAATCAAACATTCATAACCGCTTCTTCACACAAACACAATTCAACACACTCATATTTCATGTCATTTGAGAGGATTTTTACTCTTAGAAACACAGACTGGAGTTCAACACAGTTTCATCAGTCAAACACACATGAGGTGTAGAGATTTATACTTACATTCAGATTTCTACAATGACAAGTTGAGCTCTTTTCAACTTAAAATAGAGTAAATTATATGTTTGTGATACAGTATGTCAGGTGTGATATGACAATGTTTCTTCTGTTTATTTCTGCTGCTGTTGGTTTTCTGCTTCTGATTTCTCTTCTGTATTTTTCTCTGTTTCTTTGACAGATGAAGAGAAGTCAGTGTCAGTGATGATGTGGGCGGATGTGACTCTACGTGTCAATCCTGAAATACAGACAGGAGATGAGATATTCTGGATGTTTGGAGATGACAACCGTCTCTTAGCTAAAAACACAGAAGAAGAGTGTGAAGAAGAGTCTGAGTACAGTGATTATAGATTTAAACCTGATGTGGATCTGAATCCTCAGACTGGAGATCTCACCATCAAGACAATCAGTATTTCCAACACTGGAGAATACAAACTAAAGATCATCAGAAATGGCAAAGCCTCATTCAAGTTATTCAGAGTTACTGTTTCTGGTGAGTGAAATATGTACTTTCATTGTAATTATGATTTTATTTTAGATCAGTATTGTGTCGTTCTTAAGGGATAATTCAGCCAAAAATGACCTCATGTCGTCCTGAACCCACAAGACTTTTATTCATCAAAACTGAGAGATTTCTGTCTATCCATTAGAAGTCAAGTCAAGTCGTCACCTTTATTTATATAGCGCTTTTTACAATGCAGATTGTATCAAAGCAGCTTTACATTGATAACTGGTACATAATTTTGGCTGCACAGCAGCTCTTAAAGAATAGTGTCAATGCAGGCAGATCAAAGCACTGTTGAATAAATGTCAAGAATACTGTTGAATATCAAATGTCAAGTCAAATGTCAAGTGTCCCCAACTAAGCAAGCCAAAGGTGACAGTGGCAAGGAACCCAAACTCCAACAGGTGACATCAGGTGGCAAACAAGTGGCAAATAGGCGTTAAAATGGAGAAAAAAAAAACCTTGGGAGAAACCAGGCTTAGTCGGGGGGCCAGTTCTCCTCTGGCGAACAGTGCTTTGTTACGAATCAGGTTGCTATCATAAATCTGATAGGATCGCAACATTCAAAGTATTTATTTCAGTTCCATCCAGTTGAGGATCGTATTCATCATGCCGGTATGGACGGTCTGTTGAGGAACTGTGGCACTGGCTGTCATGCCGATGAGGCCTTCACAGTGGATGATCTAGTCGACTCAATCTCTGCTGATACTTGCATGCGTTGTGGTCGTGTCCAATTGAGGACAAATTGTCTGGGGAAACAAAACTTCAAAGCTCCAAAAAAAAAAAAAAAAAAACATGAGAGTGGACGGCAGTGCAGCTCCTCAGGTTTGGAATCAAACATTTTTCAAAATATTTTCTTTTGTTCTTTTGTTTCACAGAAGAAAGAAAGTCATACAGGTTTGGAATTACATGAATGAGCTATATATATATATATATATATATATTTAATTTTTAGGAGTATTAAAACCCTTTCCATCCATTTAACAGTTCTTGTCTAGTTTCTTTATCGATATCATGCTCAAAATTGTGCTGATTCTGAGTTGAAGGTGAGTTAAAGGGATAGTTCTCCCAAAAATGAAAATTTGATGTTTATCTGCTTACCCCCAGGGCATCCAAGATGTAGGTGACTTTGTTTCTTCAGTAGAACACAAATGATGGTTTTTAACTCCAACCGTTGCCGTCTGTTAGTCTTATAATGTGGGTCAATGGGAACTTCTTTTATAAGAGTAAATACAACTCATTTAGTGAGGTCTGATCGCGCTCTGACAACGGCAGTGATGTCTCGCACTTATACTTCAAACATCCGCATACTGGATGTTTTTCCCTTTTCACACCGTTCTTTGTAAACCCTAGAAATGGTTGTGCGTGAAAATCCCAGTAACAGCAGATTGTGAAATACTCAAACCAGCCCGTCTGGCACCAACAACCATGCCACGCTCAAAATTGCTTAAATCACCTTTCTTTCCCATTCGGACATTCAGTTTGGAGTTCAGGAGATTGTTTTGACCAGGACCACACCCCTAAATGCATTGAAGCAACTGCCATGTGATTGGTTGATTAAATAATTGCATTAATGAGAATTTGAACAGGTGTTCCTAATAATCCTTTAGGTGAGTGTATACTTGTTTATTCAGTGACACTTAGCCTACATTTTAAAATCTTTATTTGAATATGGCAACATAACTCGTTCTACAATATTTCTCTGATTAAATCACTGACAGAGACTCCTCCTCATCAGCCAATCATAGTTAGTAAGCGTGATGACATCATCCATAGCAATGAGGTTAACCCCACCCTTTCTTAAGACTCTCTCTTTTAAGAGAAACTCTTTAATAAAAACTTTTACTGTTATTTAGGAGAACTCTTAGTGTTAAGATAACATGTTTTGTGAATAGGGCCCTTGACCTCCAGATCTGCAGAGAGATTTTCAATTTTTTTTTCAATTTTTTTTTTTTTTTTTTAAATTAGGACATTTCCATGGTAAATACTGGCAGTAGCTCAGTTATAACTTCCCTAGTCGTGCTTCAGTCTTAGCCTGTCTGTCCTAGTGTACACTACACTGCATTATCAAATCCCTGATGCGATACCTTGCTTGTGTTGCATTCATGTCACCTCCTGTTCTGATCAGTGTGTCGCTTTTAAGTGACCATGAAATAAAAATTCCCTCCATCGGTTTTCTGAATGCATCTTATTGATCTTATTGTGAGTAATTTATAGGTTATTTATTTCTTGACCTTGTAAATTATAACTCATCTTCCAGTGAATCTGCTGACTTCTCTCTGGTGATGAACGCAGGACTTCTCTGATCATTTAATTCACTCACATCCTGTTCCTGCAAGCTTTTATACGCTTCACTTACTCGTCTAGTGTGAAACAGGCTGATGTTTGCTTGTTATCTGTCTTGTGATCGACAAAGAAAGTTTTTCTGAATGACCAGAAGAACATGTCAGATGCTCTTTGAGCGAATTATTGTTTGTTTGAGGTGAATTTAGACTTTTTCACACATTTTTCGTCTATTTGCTTCTTTTAGTTTTAAAGAGGATCTTTAAATAGTCAAGCTCAACAAAATATGTGCGTTTGATGTTTGTTGTGTGGATTTCAGGCTGTTCTGTTGGTCAAAACACACATTAGATTTGAGGTCGACTCATTTAATACATTTACTGTACATCTTCATGTAGATTTCTATAATATGGCAGAATCAGAGAAAGCTGAGTTCATTACTGATATTTATAAACTGAGTGAATGAAACATTTGAGATGTTGAACAATTGATCTGTAATGCTTTGTCAGATGTTGTTAGTTTTCTGTTTCTGATTTGTGATCTCTATTTCTCTGTTTCTGTGCTGCTGCAGAACATCAAGTGAATAAATCAGTGTTGAAGGGACGTTCTGTCACTCTGAAGTGTAATACTGTAATACAGAAGGATGATAAAATAAATTGGATGTTTGGAACTGAAGAGAAACTCATAGCTGAAATGACTGGAGAGAACTGTGAGAACCCTCAATGGTTTGATGATGAATTCAGAGACCAAATGAAGCTGCACCCTCAGACTGGATCTCTCATCATTCAACAAACCAGACCTGAACACTCTGGATTATATAAACTAGAGATCAAGACCAGAGATTATTCAACATTCAGACTCTTCAGTCTTATCGCCTGTGGTGAGTAACACAAAGTCTTTCAGTGAAACAGCAGCAGTGTATATGACAGACCTTGTGTCAAAATATGATTATAAAAGTGTTCCAGTTGTGTTATATTAATGATGGAGAAACTCTGACCTGTTCATCATATCACTGCACTGCTTCCATAGCAGATCTATACTGATGTAGAAATCAACACAACTGAAGTCAACTGTAAATACAGGCAGTTTCAGATTAATTAATTTTAATTGAATAATAATTCATTTATGAATGTATTTAGTCAAATCTGGTTTGTGGTGTTTCAGACAGATGTGGTTCCTCAATGAAGCAGCTTCAGACAGTCTTCTTTCAGATGCTGTTGTCTGTTCTGAAACTGTTCTTCACACAGACTGTGTTGCTTCTGTCTGCAGGATTGTTTGATCAACTTTATCAGTCACAATCCTCCTCATTATTCCTGATCATTATTGAACTGCAGTACAGTCATTATCTGATCACAAATCAAACATTCAGAAGCGCTTCTTCACACAAACACAATTCAACACACTCATATTTCATGTCATTTGAGTGGATTTTTACTCTTAGAAACACAGACTGGAGTTCAACACAGTTTCATCAGTCAAACACACATGAGGTGTAGAGATTTATACTTACATTCACATTTCTACAATGACAAGTTGAGCTCTTTTCAACTTAAAATAGAGTAAATTAATGTTTCTTCTGTTTATTTCTGCTGCTGTTGGTTTTCTGGTTCTGATTTCTGTTTGTATTTTTCTCTGTTTCTTTGACAGATGAAATAAAGTCAGTGCAAGTGATGATGTGGGCGGATGTGACTCTACGTGCCAATACTGAAATACAGACAGGAGATGAGATATCATGGATGTTTGGAGATTACAACTATACCTTAGCTCAAAACACAAAAGATGAGTTTGAAGAAAAGTTTAAGCACTATCATTTGAAATTTGAAGGTGAAGTGTATCTGAATCGTCAGACTGGAGATCTCACCATCAAGGAAACTGAAACTAACCACACTGGAGAATACAAACTAAAGATCATCAGAAATGGCAAATCCTCATTCAAGTTATTCACTGTTACTGTTTCTAGTGAGTGAAATATTTACTTTCATTGTAATTATGATTTTATTTTAGATCAACATTGTGTCGTTCTTAAAGGATAATTACCCGCAGCATACTATCAAACTCATTCAGAATCAAATGTAAACATCCATAAAAATAATTACCATACTTACATGATCTGAAATGCAGCATCACAAACACTTTGAAAATATCCATTTTGAGGGTTATATTAGATGTGTGAACTTTGTTTATGCAATGTATTAGAGTTGCAAGCTTGGGGGCGGGGAGCACGAGCATTTAAAGGGGACACGTGCTGAATCAGCGCATATTTAATTATGCCCCAAAATAGGCAGATAAAAAATTGAATAATAAAAAATCTATGGTGTATTTTGAGCTGAAACTTCACAGACACATTCAGGGGACACTTTAGACTTTTATTACATCTTGTGAAAAAGGGTTCTAGGGCACATTTAAACAATGTAAATGACACAAAAAGAGGAAACCATTGAACAGCCAGTCAAGCAGCACATCAGCCTGGAGAGAGCTGAAGAAAGATGACAGTACACACTTCATATGTGAATTAAGTTGATAGTTGCAGTTGTTCAATAATAATTGTTCATTTATGATACAGCATGTTATTAACTTGTACCTATAATTGTTGTTCAGTTACACTGTAAAAAATAATCCAGTGGCTTAGTAAATTTCACAAAAATAAAGAGCTATATTAACTTAATAAAATCTTTTGAAATCATTTAAGTGATATTTTGAGTGGGTCAGGTTAAAAAAAATAATTAAAAATCCAACAGGTAATTTCTCTAAAATTTACATATATTATTTAACTTTATTTAATGAAAATAAATAAGTATTTAACTAACTAATTATATTTTTAATATACACTCAATATTTCTGGTGAATTCTAATAGAAATATTTGATAATTATTTACTTGTACTGATCTGTTTTAGAAACTAAAATTATTAAGTATTTCCTACCAATTTTCCTAAATAAAGTTCCAGCTTAATAAACGACAGTTTAAATAAATTGAGTAAATTTCGCGGCTAAAGTGATCACGTGTGCAGCTCCGCAGAAAACAAAGACAATCTGCTTTCCTCAGCAACGACGTCGACCATACTCCTTGCAAATCCTGGTAAGTAACGTTAGTCAGCTAATCCTACTTACGTTTGTAACACTTTATTAAAAAAAATAATAATTATTAAGCATTTCCTAACAATTGTCTTTGTATTTTACGTCATCTTAAACAAGTTTCGCGGCTTAATCGAAGCCACCTGAAGGACGGCTGTCCCCAGCAACGGCAAGGCCCGCACTCCTCGCATATCCTGGTAAGTTACGTTATGTAATTTAGCCAGCTAATACTACTTATGTTTGTAATACTTAATTCAGAAGTTAATTATTAAGGATTTCCTAACCATTGTGTTTGTATTTTGCATCATTTTAAAAAGTTTAACAAATTTCGCGGCTCAAGCAAGAGGCACCTGTCACTGAAGGACTGCTTTCCTCAGCAACGACATAAACAGCATTACTCGAATATCCTGTAAGTAGTCATTTTATAACTATGTATATTTGCAATACTTTATTCAAAAGTTGATTTAACGTTGACCGTGTGTACGTGTACACAACAGTGGTAACGTTAGTTTTCTAAGTAAGTTACGTTACTGGCGCAGCCATATGTATGTTAGCTAGTAAGTTACCAGTTGTTGTTGTGTTTTTTTTTGTTTTTTTTTTGGAGTGGGTTAACGTTAGTACTAAAGGCTACGTACACACTGTAAGTTTCAGCAGTGACAACCGCATTTAAATGCGGGAGTGAATCCCCTAAATTATCGTTACGTGTGTGTACGGCACACGACTCACTCTCGAAACTGCGATGATTGACAGCTTGGAAACCATAGCGACGTTCTGGCGTCTCTCATGTTTGGTATCCGTTATCGTGACCAAAGTAATATTAAAGTGACAAAACACTCGTTATTTTCAGCAATTTAAACACACTAACACTGTCGACGGAGGCGTCGTGTTTTATGCATGGACAGCCTGTTTCACACGGCGCGCGGTCTTTCTGTGTTGCCATGGTCACTCACTATATGCGTTTTGGGGCTTGTTGTTTAAGCTCGTCTCATAAAGCAAACGGGTTAATGGAGTTATTAAAGTGAGCAAACATGAATCGCGATTTTCAGCATAAAGCATTTGGATAGGCTTGTGCTTTCCTTGTGATTCGCCGTGCATACACGAGAGACACATGTTACCAGTGCACGTAAACGTCATTAACAACTAGTTGTTCAGTTCGGTTCCGTACACACTGCATAGAATTTCTGTAAATGCGGTTGTCACTACCTGTATTTTTCGGGAGTTAATACGGTTGTAGAATGCGGTTGTCACGCTATTTTACCGAACTGTGTGTGTACAGAACGCGATTAAGCACTAAAAGGTGAACTGACAACCGAATTTAGCTGTAGTGTGTACGTGCCCTTTGTATCACCGTTTATTTCAACCGCCATTTGAAAGTCTAACGATTAAAGTTAGTGTAACTAACTTGGTCCGTGGTCCGGCATCTATAAATATACATGCCCATTGGAGAACGATTTTGTACAAATCCCAGTTCCCCTTTGGCGTCGGTGGCTTGCCAAAAGAGAACAGATTTATGAACGTTCAAATTACAACATTCTGTCTTGTAAAAAGCGATCACGTCTTTGTAAAACATACTACATAAACTCAAGTATGAGCTCTTAAATCACCACTACAAATACGTCATGCTAGCACTAGTACTGTTTGAGCTACAGGAAAGCTATCTTTTGTACAATCAAGTAAACGATATTCAGAGATTTTATTACTTTAATAAAGTTAAATATTACTGTAATATTTGCTAAGCCACAGAATTATTTAGAGGGTTAAGGGTTGAGTGTGAGGGTTAATGCAATGCATATTTTTATTTTTTTCAAGTAGTGCAATTAAACAAGCTTTTTTTTTTTCAAAACCATTTGTCATTTTATTTCCATATTAAACATGTTTATTTAAAAAAGAAATTGGTTGAAATAATGCGGACCTCAATAAAAACATATAGCATTGATTTACATCATTGAAGCTCGCAGTTGGTCTCTCTTCATTTTTCTTTTAGGTTTATTGTTAAAAATAAATTTCCCTATGTAGAAAATTAACCTGTCCTCTTGTTAAGAAGAATGCTGTTAATTTTTGCTGTTAAACTCCTCCCCCAGTAAACTTTGTTTGAGATTTTACCTGTCATATGGTCCAACAGGATGTTTGCTTCTTCAGGTGCTATTTGTTTTGTGTATTTGTCACTTTCTTGTAACATTCAGGTTTGAATGTTAGCTCTAACCAGTTATCTTTACAATTTGCCTGTAGGATTCAGCTGATCTACCCGTCTTTGTACAAGCGGAGTTGGCAGAGGAGGTCATAACAATCTACATCCTTCGGGACAATGATGGGGCAGTCAGCGATGTAGGAGTTGTGATTGAGGGCATCACTGTCCTCCGCAATCTTGGGAATCTCAGCAGAGCCTGCTGCTATCTTTTGGGACTCACGTACGCATTGGATTTGAGATATCCCAAGACCCACAAACACTCACTTGAGGTGTTTCAAAAACTGTTTCTTGTCCTGGATCCTTCAAGACTCTCTGTTAAGGTTCAGAGGTTAAATTATCTTCTTGCATAGTTGCTGTTCAAGATCATCCCACAGAATGGGCATTCCTGATGGAAGTGTTTCTGTTATCTGATTAATTCTGTTGAAGGGATAGTTCACCCAAAAATGAAAATGTTGTCATAATGTACTCGCCCTCAAGTTGTCCCAAACCTGTACGAGTTTCTTTCTTCTGTTAAACACAAAAGATATTTTAAAGAATGTTGGTTAACAGACAGTTGAAGGTTGCCATTGACTTTTCATAGTATATATTTTTTTCCTACCATGGAAGTCAGTGACAACCTTCAACTGTCTGTTAACCAACATTCTTTAAAATATCTTTTGTATTCAACAGAAGAAAGAAACTCGTACAGGTTTGGGACAACTTGAGGGTGAGTACATTATGACAACATCTTTTTGGGTGAACTATCCCTTTAATATTGATTTAAGTGTTGCTTTTATGGTTTAATGTTGAGTGTGACTGCAAATGGCTGGTATGCACCAGGAACAAAGTAAGATGTCATTTCTCTTACGGCTATCATATTTTGCATGCAGTCTATTTGAATATTAAGATGGATGAAATGTTTCATAAGGTTTAGTCATTTCTCTTATGGCTACTTTACATTTTTGAATTTTGCAATCTACTTGAATATTAAAATGGATGAAATGTTTCATAAGATGATTTTAGACTGTCTAATGTTTAATTGACAAATAAATGCAAATGTAAGTAAATTAAAAATTTGTTTCTTTCTTTATTTGGTTTTATTATATTCATTGTAAAGGGTAAATAGTGTAAAAAAGTGAATGCAACATTTTGATAATTTATAGTCCAATATTAAGTTAAATTCACTTTTACAATTAGTAAATATAGCACATTTGTTTGGTTAAAATCATCTAATATTTCAATTATATCTACTCAATATTTTTAGTTTATTTGACATAAAATTACAGGTGTTGTGTTTTATAATTTTGATTATATCTAATTAATTTTATTTCTCATATAAAGTAATTCAGTTATTCAGATTTACATTTTTTTTTACTGACATTTACTCAATTTATACAGTATATTTAATTGATTTTGCAGCTTTAAAATTTACTCAATTTTTTTGAGTGTAAAAATGTTTCACCAAAAAAATTGAGTAAATAATAGTTAAACTTTTTACAGTGTAGGCACACTGTAAATTGTAGAAAAACAGAAAAGGTTCTGGTAATTTTCTGCCAGGACAAGATCTGTTAAGTTGTAACCCTGTGTAACCCTACAACACAGAATGCAATGTGAAAAATCAAAACTGATAATTCCTTCATATTAACACAGTACATTGTGCCCTATTTTTAACTAACTACCTATACACTGCTTGAAACTATATATTTTTAAAATGTGTAGTTTTACTAGTTAATAAGAAAATAAGAAAATGTAATTGTTCAAAATGTGTAACTGTTCAATAATTCGTATTTAAAAATAAAAATATCTGATCAAAAAGATGTTGTTTATATTACTTTTGAAAATAAAATAGGTTTTTATTATTATATTATATTTATATTATGAACAAATCTAAATTAACAGTTGATTTCATATAATATTTTTATGTGTATTCTATACAATAATGCAGATGTTGAACAATTGATCAGTAATGTTTTGTTGTCTGATGTTGTTAGTTTTCTGGTTCTGATTTCTGATCTCTATTTCTCTGTTTCTGTGCTGCTGCAGGACAAGTGAATGAATCAGTGCTGAAGGGGGATTCTGTCACTCTGAACTATGATACTGATATACAGAAGGATGATAAAATACAGTGGAAGTTTGGAGAGAAACTCATAGTTGAAATGACTGGAGAGAACCGTGAGAACCTTCAATGGTCTGATGATGAATTCAGAGACCAAATGATGCTGGACCCTCAGACTGGATCTCTCTCCATTCAACAAACCAGACTTGAACACTCTGGATTATACAAGATAGAGATCAATACCAGTTATTATTCAACATTCAGACTCTTCAGGCTTATCGTCTGTGGTGAGTAACACAAAGTCTTTCAGTGAAACAGCAGCAGTGTATATGACAGACCTTGTGTCAAAATATGATTATAAAAGTGTTCCAGTTGTGTTATATTAATGATGGAGAAACTCTGACCTGTTCATCATATCACTGCACTGCTTCCATAGCAGATCTGTACTGATGTAGAAATCAACACACTGTAATGTCAGGATCAAGACCTTCTAGTGTAGTGGTTCCCAACCTTTTGTCCATGAAGGCTGTCCGGATGACTCATAGGCAAGAGAGATGGCCTCAACCACCCACTTGCTCATCCTCTGCTTAGATGCTGGGCCCCCTTTTTTAGGGGACCCATAACAGACAAATAGTTGATCAGTTTTTCGCCACAGGGCATCTCTGTGGACGTAAGTGTCTAAAGCCCTCACTGGGCAAAGCAGGTTTAATTTTTCCTGATCCGAGTTTATAAAAGGTGGAGGACAGAAGGCCTGCAGTACAATGGGCCCTGGGACATTCGTGGGGACCTTGGGTACATAGCCAGGTCTATGATGCAGAAAGGCTTTGACCATTCCAGGTGCAAAGTCCAGACATGAGGGAGCAACAGAAAGTGCTTGTAGATCTCCAATTCTCTTGAGAGATGATATGGCTACAAGAAATATAGTTTTTAGAGTGAGGAACTTCTCAGGTACTTCCTCTAGAGGTTCATAGGGGGCCGCAGCCAACCCTTCTAATACAATAGCCAAGTCCCAGGATGGAGCTCTTGTACGTACAGCAGGCCTCAGCCTCTGGGTACCACAGAGAAAACGTATAACTAAGGGATTTCTTCCCATGGAAATACCCTTGAGAGGAGCATGATAAGCGGATATAGCTGCGATATAAACCTTCAATGTCGAAGGAGTTAAACCATCCGAGAATTTTTCTTGGAGGAATTGCAGTACATGACTGATAGAAGAGTGGACCGGATCCACTTGAGATTGGCTACACCAAGTAGCAAACAGCTTCCACTTATATGTGTACAGTTTTCTCGTGGACAGAGCTCTGGAGTGGAGTATGGTCTCCACAACCTCGGTTGGGAGACCGGATTCTATTAGCTCGGCCCCCTCAGAGGCCAAGCCCACAGTTTCCATAACTCTGGGCGGGGGTGAGTAATCATGCCGCCCGCTTGAGACAGAAGGTCCTGCCTGATTGGGATCTCCATGGGGGAGCCGTCTAGAAGAGACACTAGGCCAGAACGGGGCTACCAATATGAGACGGACCCCGTCCCGCCGAACCCTCTCCAGAACTCCGGGGAGCAGAGCAATCGGGGGAAATGCGTACAGATGCAGCCTCAGCCACGTCTGTACCATGGCATCCAACCCCAGAGGGGCTGGATGAGTTAGAGAATACCACAGCGGGCAATGAGTCGTCTCTTTCGAGGCAAATAAGTTGACTTCTGCACAACCGAAGTTCTTCCATATCAACTCCACCACCTCGGGGTGGAGTCTCCATTCCCCGGGCCTCGGCCCCTGCCTCGAAAGGATGTCTGCCCCCACATTTTGGTGCCCCGGGATGTAAGCTGCTCTCAAGGAGAGGAACTTCCCCTGGGACCATAGGAGGATCTGATGGGATAACTTGCACAACTGGCGAGACCTCAGACCCCCCTGATGGTTGATATAGGAGACCACCGACATGTTGTCTGTACGAACTAGCACGTGGTGGCCCCTCAGGTCTGGGAGGAAGTATTTGAGTGCTCGAAATACCGCCATAATTTCCAGCCGATTTATGTGCCAGGAATGATGATGGTCCTCCCAAAGACCCTGAGCCGAGCGACCACTCATGATCACCCCCCAGCCTGTGAGAGACGCATCCGTCGTTAGCATTACGTGACGACAAGGAGCTCCCAACACAGGACCCTGGGACAGGAAACAGGGCTTCTTCCACATGGCTAAAGCACAAAGGCATCGCCGCGTGACCTTGATCATGCGGAAAGGATTTCCCCTCGGAGAAAACCCCCTGGTCCTGAGCCACCACTGTAAGGGTCTCATGTGCAGCAGGCCAAAAGGTATCACGTTGGACGCAGCTGCCATCAGACCCAACAGTCTCTGAAACTGTTTTACAGTGAGTGACTGGCCTAATTTCACCCCTTTCACGGTTGAGAGAATGGAATTCACCCGAGCAGGAGACAGACGTGCCTGCATCGTAGTGGAATCCCAAACCACCCCTACATAGTTGGTAGTTTGAGCTGGTAGAAGTACACTCTTCTTGGCATTGAGTCTCAACCCTAACCTTCTCATATGTGACAGAACTACATCTCGATGTTGAACTGCTTGTTGCTCTGATTGAGCTAGAATCAACCAATCGTCGATATAATTTAGCACGCGGATGCCCTGGAGTCTCAGGGGAGCCAGAGCTGCATCCACGCACTTCGTGAAGGTACGGGGTGAAAGAGATAGGCCGAACGGAAGAACCTTGTATTGGTAAGCTTCACCCCCGAAAGCAAACCTGAGGAACTTCCAATGTGAAGGATGGATTGATACATGAAAGTAAGCGTTTTGCAGATCTATTGTCACAAACCAGTCCTCGGACCTGATCTGTGTGGTGATCTGTTTGAGTGTAAGCATCTTGAACTTGAGCTTTTGTACTGAGCGATTTAACTTGCGTAAATCTATTATAGGACGCAACCCTCCATCCTTCTTCGGAACAATGAAGTAACGGCTGTAGAACCCTGACTGTTTGCTGGCTATAGCTCCTTTTTGCAAAAGTGTCATAACTTCTTGTTCCATAACCAGAGACTGCTGGGGGCCCACCACCGTAGGGAGGACCCCGTTGAATTGGGGCGGGCGAGACCCCAACTGTATTTTGTAACCCTTTTTTATCATTTGCAGCACCCATTGAGAAATATTGGGAAGACGTTTCCATTCTTCCAGAAATTCTACTAAGGGAACCAGTCTCTCGAGACTGGCCTCTGGTGTTTTTTGGGCATTTGACCCGGCACCCTGAAGCGGCGTACCGGCAGGGAACAGCCGAATCAAACGCTGGCCAGCCCTCCTCAGAGGGTCGGTGGAGACCGCTGCGCCCTGAAGCACATGAGGTGGCAGGGTTGGCAGAACGGCCCCCTGAGGGCACCGAAGAGGAGTCAAGATTATAGATTTTGATATAGGACTCCCTCTGGGGGGGGGCTGCCCTCGGAAGTCCTGATCCCTTGGCGTCAGGACTTCTTCGAAGCCTTCCTGGCGATAATGACAGTCCGCAGATCTGTCTTACCCCTGGAAGGCTTCGACTGTGTCGCCCGTCCCAGTCCCCAAGCTCTTTGCGGGGGAGCACGGGCGGCGACACTCTGTTTTTGTTGCGCTCTATGCGCTGATGAGGAGCTGCTTGATGGCCGAGGCTGCTCCCACTCAGCAGCCTCGGCGGGGGAGAGAGCGGCGAGGGAGGAACTTCTGAAAGGCCGCAGATTGCTTTTTGGCCTCTTGGAACCTCTCGACGACCGTGGTAACTGAGTCGCCGAAGAGGCCACGGGAAGACAGCGGCGCGTCTAACAGAACACTTTTGTCTCTTTCTCTAATGTCGGAGAGATTCAGCCATAAATGTCTCTCCGTGGCCACCAGGGCTGCCATAGAACGGCCGATCGTTTTTGCTGTCTCCTTGGTGGCACGGAGAGCTAAGTCGGTGGCTTTACAAAGTTCCTGAATCGTTTCAAAAGACGCATCACCGCTCTGATCAATCTCCCCCAGCAGGTCAGCCTGATAAGCTTGCAGGATGGACATTGTATGTAGACATGCTGCAGCCTGACCTGCTGAGGAATAAGCTTTGCCCACCAGAGCTGACGTTGTTCTTAATGGTCTGGTGGGCAGCGTCAGGGATTTAAGGGGCGACGCGGACTCGGGCGAGAGATAGCTCGCGAGCGTCTCTTCAACCCGAGGCATCGTCCCATAACCATATTCTTTGAGCCCCATAATGTTTGAATATAGCGATGTTTGTGGGTTATACACACAATATTGAGCCGGCTTCTGCCACGACCTTGACACCTCGGTGTGGAGGTCGGGAAAGAACGGCAATCCCCGACGCTGAGGCTGTGACCGGGCGGGAAGAAAGCGCTCATCAAGTTTGCTTTTATGATGCGCTTCAGATTTTTCAGCTGGCCATTCAATATTAAGCTTTGCCACTGCCCTGGTCACAACCTCTAGCAGCTCCTCATATGCTGGAGATGAGGATGGCGAGTCTCTCCAGCCTCGACACTCGCCCTATCCGCCTCCTCAGAGCTAGATAGGTGAAGCGCCGGTGTCTCTCTCTGGGGGGAAGAAACCGCAGCGCGTGCTTCCGCTGCCCAGGGAGAGACACTGGGTCTGGCGGGTGAGGGCTGAGATAAGGCAGAGCCCGTCTCAAACCCCTCCGCCAGATGCATTTGTGAACCCCAGGACTGAAGACGCCGCTGTGCCTCAGCAACAGCGGGACCAGATCCCTGGGGAACACCAGCCGCGGCGTCCTCTTTATGTTTTTCAAAGAACGCCCGGCGTGAACCGAGTTTACGGAGCATTAGTTTTTCACAGTGCACACAGACAGCTCTCTCAAGAGCTGCCTGGGCATGCTCCACTCCCAAACAAGCAATGCACATCTCGTGTGTATCCCCACCCGTGATGAAGCAAGGGCAGGGATGAACACACTTGATGAACTGCTGTTTGCTTGTGCTCGCCATAATATGTGTCTTTTGAAATTATATATATATATATATATATATATATATATATATATATATATGCTTGGTGCAACAGAAAATACTCTTGCCCTCGGACTAAGAGATATTTTCAAGCTGTATATGCAAGGGACAGACAACACCAAATAAGACACACGATATACACAGAGTGCTGCTGAAGATACAGAAGCTAGCGTTCTTTGTTCTCAGGGGTGCTTTATAGTTTCCTGGTCCGTGACGTCACCCGCTCTGACGTCCCATCACACTATTGGTTCGATTGCACGAGTGCTTCAAGACGTAACACGCAGAGGCGTTCCCAAAGCGACTATGCAGCGTCGATGTTCCCATGAAAGGGAACTACCAGAAGGTGTTGCTTATGAAACAGCAGCAATACACTGCAATAAAAATGGTTTTCTTACTTTGTATTTAAATATCTAAAAAATCTTAAAGCTGCAGTCCGCAACTTTTTTTGTGTTAAAAATTTACAAAAATTATATAATGAGAATATACAACAAGAATCCATTTTCCAAGCCGTGTTTTTGTCTTATCCTGAATCATTATGGTACACTTATAATAAGTGTTTATATTCGGACTATTTCAGACCGGACTGGTAGGACCTGCCGCAGAGTATCACAGTAACTGCGTGACTCGCCATAGACATACACGGAGAAAAGTAGCTCCGGCTAGAATGTTCCTCCGCAAGACGCGTGCAGTTCTGATTATTAACCGATAGAGGGCCAAAAATCGAGGACAGCAGCTTTAAAACAAGATGCTTTCACTAGATTGAAGTAAAATGACATAAGATATTTTTTATTGTTTTCTGGGAAAAAAATCAAAATGATGTGAGTTTTTACTTAAAACAAGCTAAATAATCTGCCAGTGGGGTAAGAATCTTGTTTCTGATTGGGACAGTAACATAAACCAGAAACAAGAGTATTTTCTTACCCTATTGAAAAAAACACTTTTATTTTCCAGAAAACAAGACAAAAATTTTCTTATGTCATTTTACTTATCTAGTAAAAACATATTGATTTGAGAATTCTTAGATATTTAGTATTTTGTCTTGTTTGGTCTATAAGAAAAGCATTTTTGCAGTGTAGAGTTTCCTTGGTTACCTCTGTAAACAAAGCAGCACCAGCGCTCCACTTATCTAAACACTACTTTAATAGGCATCATATGGAGGTAAGATTTAGGGGCCGTTCATATATCACGTCTAAAAACACATGGAAAGCGCGGCCGCACCGCTTTCCCCTTCTTTCCAAAGCATTTGCACTCCCGTGGCGTCTGCCGTTGCTATGCATCCATAAACTGCGCTCTCCATGAGAAGTAGAAAGTTTCAGCAAAGGATAACTTGATTTCTAGCCCTTGCATTAGCTTTACTACTAGATATATTTATAGAGATAAGATATAAAAACCACCCTGTACAGATATGATCAGCTCTTCGGCTGAGATTTTGATGCTTTGTTACGGAACTGATCAGTTGGTTCTTGTCACATGACCTGCGGTGCACTTGAGGCATTCTGAAAAGTTGAGATGTTTTAATCTTGATGTGCCTGGAAAAAGCATGCACGTTGTGACCGCGTCGATTCCATTGAGCACGCCTGCCGCGCGGCTATATTTGAAATAACAAATTTGAGCGCGCAAAAGACGTGATATGTGAACGGTCCCTAAATTAAAATGTCATCAAAACGTTTGTGAAGTAAGTCAGTTCCTTCAGAAATGCATTCACATAAGCCCCCACCCTAATTTAATGTGTAGAATTGTCTTCCAATATTCTGAGCATCGCAACAGTGAACTTGCTCTTCCCAGTACAGTATTTTCTCTGCTCTTCTCTTTGCGTCTGTCTTCAGCGTGTCCCATCTCTAGCCTCTGTTAACATCCACACAAATTACATTTTGGGAAATTATTGCAATGCATTTTGTGTGCAAGTCCGGGACAAAAAATGGAACTGGCAGGTTCTGATAGATGGTCGGTAGATCAGTGTATCTCTACTACTGGCAACCCTTCACCTGAAGCTCTAATGAGGAGAAAACGCTCCCATGTTAGGGAAAAAAGAGAGTGGAAAAATTCTGGATTTTTTTTAATAAAGTAGTTTGAACCATACACTGACACACGAGGTGTAGAGATTTATACTTACATTCAGATTTCTACAATGACAAGTTGAGCTCTTTTCATCTTAAAATAGAGTAAATGATATGTTTGTGATACAGTATGTCAGGTGTGATATGACAATGTTTCTTCTGTTTATTTCTGCTGCTGTTGGTTTTCTGCTTCTGATTTCTCTTCTGTATTTTTTTCTGTTTCTTTGACAGATGAAGAGAAGTCAGTGTCAGTGATGATGTGGGCGGATGTGACTCTACGTGTCAATCCTGAAATACAGACAGGAGATAAGATATTCTGGATGTTTGGACATGACAACCATCCCATAGCTAAAAACACAGAAGAAGAGTGTGAAGAAGAAATTTCTTATCGTGAGTCTGAGTACAGTGATATTAGATTAATAGCTCAAATGGATCTGAATCGTCAGACTGGAGATCTCACCATCAAGACAATCAGTATTTTCCACACTGGAGAATACAAACTAAAGATCATCAGAAATGGCAAATCCTCATTCGAGTTATTCAAAGTTACTGTTTCTGGTGAGTGAAATATTTACTTTCATTGTCATTATGATTTTATTTTAGATCAGCATTGTGTCGTTCTTAAAGGATAATTCAGCCAAAAATGCCCTCATGTCGCCCTGAACCCACAAGACTTTTATTCATCAAAACTGAGAGATTTCTGTCTATCCATTAGAAGTCTGGGGAAACAAAACTTCAAAGCTCTAAAAAAAAAAAAAAAAAAACACTGCCTGTTCACATGAGAGTGGATGGCAGTGCAGTCCCCTTTTTGTATGCGTTGGGGATGCATCTCTATGGAACACTAACATTTTTTGTTTTCTTCCATATAATGGTGTCCAACATTGTTTGGAATCAAACATTTTTCAAAATATTTTCTTTTGTTCTTTTGTTTCACAGAAGAAAGAAAGTCATACAGGTTTGGAATGACATGAATGAACTATATATATATATATATATATATATATATATTTTTTTTTTTTTTTTTTTTTTTTTTTCTTAAAACCCCTTCCATCCATTTAAGAGTTCTGGCCCGTATGTATAAAACTTCTCAGAAATGCTCTAAAGAATAGTCTTAAGTTTTGACTGAAGTGTCAAAAATTCTTAGTAAAGAGTAGGAGTTTTCTAAGAGTAGAAGACTTTTATAAAGAAGCTAAAAGCAACTTTTAGTAAAGTGTAAGACGGATTCTTAAGTGCTGACTTAAGTGTTGTGAACTAAGGACTACAATGATGTCAACTCAAATAAAAATATTATTTTAAAAATATATTTTTAAAAATAGCTTTGCATTGTGCAAAATCATCACAAATTAGTATTGATGATGTGGAATCTTTTTCTATTTAGATATGTCTCCTCATTTACAGTTAGAGCAATGATGTGTCATGAGTTCATCAATGCTCCAACAACTGCAGGGAAGCCCACAGTCAACATAAAAGTGGCTTGATTTTGCCGCATGGTTTGATGGTCAGTTGGAAAGTCAACAGGTGTTTTTGACATCGGCTGCGGCTGGATGTAACCGATCAGTGAGAGTAGCCATGTGCAGGTGGGAAGGAGCTGAAAACAGAGTGAAATAGTGAAATAAATATTTGACTAGTACACTGATGTTTCAGAGACATTTTCCGTCAGTACTGTCTTTATGTACTGCTTACAGTGTTTGTTTTTACAAGAATAAAGTTCAACATAAGCATATATTATTTAAATACCAATGTAGTGGGGTATAAGTTTTTTATCAGTTTTATTTTGATAAACATGACACAATATAACATTGCGACTACATGAAAAGAGCTTTAACTGTTATAAAAACACAGATTTTTGAGCATTACTGGAACTGAAGGTTTTAGAATAAACACGAAACACACGTGATCGTTGTCATGCGGCGAATCCGGCCAATCGTGAAACAGCTGTGTCGTCATCGCAGCTCGTGCAGCTCCTCTTGAGAAACTGCTGGCTGACTCAGGCGGCTGATCTCGAATCACACTCGCGGTACTTTGATGCCACACGTCACATGGCGTCAGCGCTGTCTCAAGTCGGACATGCACTCCTTCAAGTCAGCCGCCGATCCGTCAGTGCGATGCTGCATCAAGACGAACAAGCCTAATGAACTGCCATAGAGTAGTGGCCAAATGTGATGTCCAGCCATATGAAAACTGACATCTTCAACCTTAATTCAAATATTTTTAAAAAAGTGTTAAAAGATGTAAGCATATCGTGTAGCTGTGCTTGGAGTCAATTGTTTCATGTGTGATAATTAAATGACATTTCAAATTATTTTTGGCCAGTCTGTCATGCAAAGAAATTATGAATATGCAAAAACAAGAGCACCAATAAAATATTAAAAACTGATTATGTTGTAGTCATTGTGTGTTTCTTTCTGAGCTTCTTTTGTTTTTCTGAAACCTGTAGCTGTAGTTTTCCTTTTTTTTCCCTTTTTTTTGCCAAAAATTTTGTCAGATAAATACATTTTAGAATTTGGCTTAGTTTAGTGTTTTATTCTTCCCTCATATTTTAAAACATTTAAATAAGGTCAAGTTTATATCATTTTATCAACTCCATGTCATCATATAACTCATTACATCATATCTTCATTGGAGAGTGTGTGTCTCCTCCTCTCTGCTGCCATCTTGTTACTCCAAACTAGATTAAGAGACCCCTTCAGCTCTCTTAAATAATTTAAATAATTGTTTTAGGTGAATTCAGACTTTTTTCACACATTTTTCCTCTATTTGCTTCTTTTAGTTTAAAAGAGGATCTTTAAATAGTCAAGCTCAACAAAATCTGTGCGTCTGATGTTTGTTGTGTGGATTTCAGGCTGTTCTGTTGGTCAAAACACACATTAGATTTGAGGTTGACTCATTTAAGTCATTTATATCTTCATGTAGATTTCTATAATATGGTAGAATCAGAGAAAGCTGAGTTCATTACTGATATTCATAAACTGAGTAAAATGAAACATTTGAGATGTTGAACAATTGATCAGTAATGCTGTGTTGTCTGATGTTGGTTTTCCATTTCTAATTTCTGATATTTCTCTGTTTCTGTGGTGCAGAATATCAAGTGAATAAATCAGTGCTGAATGGAGATTCTGTCACTCTGAACTATAATACTGTAATACAGAAGGATGATAAAATACAGTGGAAGTTTGAAGAGAAACTCATAGTTGAAATGACTGGAGAGAACTGTAAGAATCCTCAATGGACTGATGATGAATTCAGAGCCCAAATGAAGCTGGACCCTCAGACTGGATCTCTCACCATTGAACAAACCAGACCTGAACACTCTGGATTATATAAACTAGAGATCAAGACCAGTTATTATTCAACATTCAGACTCTTCAGTCTTATCGTCTGGGGTGAGTAACACAAAGTCTTTCAGTGAAACAGCAGCAGTGTATATGACAGACCTTGTGTCAAAATATGATTATAAAAGTGTTCCAGTTGTGTTATATTAATGATGGAGAAACTCTGAGCTGTTCATCATATCACTGCACTGCTTCCATAGCAGATCTATACTGATGTAAAAATCAACACACTGTAATGTCAGGATCAAGACCTTCTAGAGGAATTAATGGACAGAGTTCAATCATTCTGGACTGAAAATGTGTTCAAATGTGTCTCTATTTTATCAAAGCTGTGAGACTCAAAAAGGTCATGTGGTATTTTTTCATGAAATTAACTGTAAAACAGGCAGTTGCAGATTAATTAATTTGAATTGAATAATAATTAATTAATTTATTAATGTATTTAGTCAGAGCTGGTTTGTGGTGTTTCAGACAGATGTGGTTCCAATAAAAAAACACAAACATTTTGTTCTCCTCATTTACAGTTGAACATGTTCATCAACTGCAGTTGATTCAGTCAATGAATTTTTCGAGTCAATGAATTTTTCAGTTCAACTGTATTTTTCATGAACCATTTTGTTTTGCGTCAGCTGTGATAAACAGACATCCACTCTCATTAGGTGTGTAACAGTGGCCAGATAGTGAGAGTTTTTCAGGTAAAATACTGCACACTGACGCCCACTAGAGAATGAGGTGTTTAGCGTCATTGATAGTGCATTCGCCTCACATGACAGCAGTGATCGGGCCGGAGTTCGAGACAGACTCAGAGCAGGGTGACAACTCAGAGGTTAGGATTGGAGTGTGGGTTTTGGAGGTTGAGCAATGAATAGAGGGGGCTGGGTTTGTTTGGGTTGATTTCAAATATCAACAGTGTTCAACAACGAATTTGAGAAATTGCATACAGCACCTTTAAATGTATTAAAATACATTAACTTTTGTTTAAGTAATATTTATTACATTTATTTAAAGTTATTACATTTCATATTAGGTCAGTTACAAAAAGAATTGACAATCAAATTTATATAATTTTATCAACTCCATGACATCATATAACTCCAATACATCATATCTTTGTTGAAAAGCGTGTGTCTCCTCTTCTTTGCTGCCATCTTGTTACTCTTAACTAGTTTAAGACACCTCTCCAGCTCTCTTAAATAATTTAGGTGCTAAGACCTAGTCTTGACACTTAGGAACTTTTATGAATCACACTTATTCTTAAGTCTAGGAATGAGAGTAAAACGTCATTCTTAGAATTTTGACAGACTTAAGACTAAAATTTGACTCTGAACGGCTTTATACATTTCTGGTGTTTCGGACAGATGTGGTTCCTCAATGAAGCAGCTTCAGACAGTCTTCTTTCAGATGCTGTTGTCTGTTCTGAAACTGTTCTTCACACAGACTGTGTTGCTTCTGTCTGCAGGATTGTTTGATCAACTTTATCAGTCACAATCCTCCTCATTATTCCTGATCATTATTGAACTGCAGTACAGTCATTATCTGATCACAAATCAAACATTCAGAAGCGCTTCTTCACACAAACACAATTCAACACACTCATATTTCATGTCATTTGAGTGGATTTTTACTCTTAGAAACACAGACTGGAGTTCAACACAGTTTCATCAGTCAAACACACATGAGCTGTAGAGATTTATACTTACATTCAGATTTCTACAATGACAAGTTGAGCTCTTTTCATCTTAAAATAGAGTAAATGATGTGTTTGTGATCCAGTATGTCAGGTGTGATATGACAATGTTTCTTCTGTTTATTTCTGCTGCTGTTGGTTTTCTGCTTCTGATTTCTCTTCTGTATTTTTCTCTGTTTCTTTGACAGATGAAGTGAAGTCAGTGTCAGTGACGGAGGGGGAGGATGTGACTCTATGTGTCAATACTGAAATACAGACAGGAGATAAGATATTCTGGATGTTTGGAGATAACAACAGTCTTGTAGATAAAAACACAGAAGAAAAGTGTGAAGAAGAGTTTTGGTACAGTGATTTTAGATTAATAGCTAAAATGGATCTGAATCGTCAGACTGGAGATCTCACCATCAAGGAAACTGAAACTGACCACACTGGAGAATACAAACTAAAGATCATCAGAAATGGCGAAGCCTCATTCAAGTTATTCACTGTTACTGTTTCTGGTGAGTGAAATATGTACTTTCATTGTCATTATGATTTAATATTAGATCAGCATTGTGTCGTTCTTAAAGGATAATTCAGCCAAAAATATCCTCATGTCATCCTGAACACACAAGACTTTAATTCATCACAAGATTTCTGTCCATCTATTAAAAGTGGGGAAAACAAAACTTCAAAGCTCCAAAAACTCTTAAGAATAGAAAAAACACTCACTGTTCACATGAGAGTGGACGGCAGTGCAGCTCCTCAGGTTTATATAGTGATAATGTCCCTATTGAATGCAGTGGGGATGCATTTCTGTGAAACACTAAAGTTATTTTTTATTCTTCCATCGGACCTACACCAGAGCATCTGCACCGTAGGCTATGCGTCTGTTTTCATTTTACTTCTGCGTCGTTGTCCGCGTCGACATGCATGCAGACCACTAGTAGGCAGTGTCCACGGTCATGTTGAGGATCAAAACAAAAGCCTAAGAAGAAGCAGCTCGTCATGTATGTTGTCAGAGAGGCTTACAAATAGAAACGGCAGAGAAGCGGCAAATAGGTAATGACTTTTGTTGCAGTTTGACTGTATGTGTCCCCTTAAACAGAGCGTTTGTTCATTCATATGGAAGTTGAAATGCTCACTCTTCTCCGAATGCTCCGTCAGCAGTTTTTTGACCTGAGGGAGGAGCTCTAGCAGACCAATCACAGCGCTTGTGGTCCGCGTAGAATTGACGCATTGTTACATTTTTTAAGAGGTGCACATCAGTCTGCGACGTAGCTACAGCGTACACTCAACACAGAAGTATAAATCAGCCTTGAGGTGTCTCTGTTGGGTTGTCTGTGATTTCTCTGAGCATCACACGGTCTGATCTTGGGGAGAATCTGCTGGGACGTCCACTCCTGGGAAGATTGGTGTCTGTTTCAAACAGCTTCCATTTGTGAATAATCTTCCTTCTTCCTGCTTTTATAGAGTTGATCACACGTGCTGATGATCAGTTAATCAAAGTCATTTGATGACCATTACTTACCCTGATTCCTATGTTACAGTAAGAGTGTCCTTAGTTTTCCCCCATGGCTTCTTCATTTTCTCCTAGTTTTTGTTAAAGGCACACTATGTAGTTTTCACCTCTAGAGGTGAAATTGATTTCACTGAATCATGGGAGGTGTTGTCTTCATGTCTACAGCTGGTGGATAAGAATCGGGCCAGGACCCGGGCAGAAATCATGTTCATGGATGAGCTAATGTATTAAGGCGAGACACGGCAGGTGAAAACATCATTTTTTCATGCAGTGGTCAATTTTGAGATTTTGGGCCAGTTTGCTCCCTTAACATGTAAGCTTTCATGTCAAAATAAAAAATATGTCAACATTACACTTTAAGGTGGTTATTTCATTATATTTTGTCAACTTGCGCCTTTAGATTTCTATCGGAAATCACCAAAAGTTAGCATTCTAACGTGAGCTCCCGTGCCGTCTCCATTCATAGAAACATGTCATGCCTGGTATCATTGTAAAGCTCTCAGTCTCATTAACAGCGCTGTCTAATCCAAATATGGGCATTTCCTTTGTAGAAATAACCAACCGCGAAAGTTTGCCGGGGAATCTACAGCCGAAAACCACACCTGATTGATCGATGTGAATTTCCGACTACGTGATTGGTTCTCAGGCGTCACGCTTCCTTGTTTATTCTGCGCCTGAGAGAAAATGCGACAGCACCGAAATCAAGTCATAAAGTTTCACTGAAAATACGGCAACAGCTGTCACTTGCAAGAGCTAGTAAAAAAGAAAGTAAACAACAGATTAGACGATGAAACCCCATCAGCGAGTGTCTCATCGCGTAACCTATTGTTTGGAAAGAGAAAGAGTGTGTTGGAGAGATTGGGAATGACACGTCACACGATTGTATGAATTAGTCATGTGTTTGTGTTGTCCTAACTGTGCTGGATCAGGGCTGAAAATTAACATCGATCCACAGAATCATGGGTTCTGTAGCAGTGTGTTGCTGGAGTGTAGTCTGTGTGAGAGAGATAGGTACTGCAGAAGTTTGCAGTTTTTGTGACTGCTGTTATGTGTGTTTATTAAGGTAGTTCTCTTCAGCTTAAGGCTATTGTTATTAATAATTTATTCATTTATCAATTTCCATGTGTATTATATTACATAATACTGATATTAATAAACTGAATATATATTTTGTTTGTAGGTTGGGTTTCAATAGAAATAAATGAAATTATACAATATAAAATCTTTAAAGGCCGTTTTCTCAAAATGAGTTTTTTCTCACACTCAGAGTCAGATATCTCCACTTCAGTAGCACCTACAAACACCAACTTTTCCAGACTTATACTTAGCTATATTCTGAAGGCTTTTACAGAGGGATTTGTTGATATATCATTCCTATCCTGAGTTACAGGTCATTTTACTCAAAACAACATGGCGAAAATAGGTTTTTTAAGGCTATTGTCAGTATTCTCTAATTTACTAAAGCACAAAATAAGATATCCAGAATCCCTTCTGTAAAAGCTCTTTCATCTAATATGTCAACAAATAGAACCAAAAATTTTAAACCTGGACCTTTCCAATTTTCAGATTTTGTTTTTGGAAATGTATGCAAATTAGCATATATTTAAGTATATAAGGCCTCATTTGCATATTAAAACTTAAATTTACACAAAACTTGTAATACATTTTTTTCTTATGTTTATGCCAGTAATAAACTGGAGAAGTTTCACAGTGATATCTTCTAATTTAAAAAAAATCCCTATTCACCTGTAGTGTCTCGCCTTAAAGATTTATTAACATTACTGTAGTATGAAACAGAAAGCCATTTGAGACACTGGAGCGATTGCTAATGAGAGACGAGTGCAACACACGTCTCGAGATCAGTGGAGCTTTTATTATGCTGCAGGTGTCACTTCTGCTTCTTCTGGTCAAGCGTATCATATTAGATACATTTGTGTGTTGAAAGTTGTTATAGGTAGGCGATGTACGGACACGCTTATTTCTCTGGATTTAAACATTCTTGGAAACTTTTGGGCTAATGTACACGAGTCAACAAAATATATAACACTGTTCTAGTGGTTTTTGGATATTTTAATCTAATAATCTTACATATTGTGCTAAATTATTTTAGCTCAATATGTAAGTATAAATAATGTATTAAATATGTATTAAATAAATAATGAGACAGTTTGATATGTCATGTGGTGTTGTTCAACTGAGGTTTTATTTTGATTGGGACACTTTTTCCAAGTCATCTCAATGAACGTGAATTCACCCTATATATAATGCTGAATCTACAATGCTGAATTAATGATTAAAGTTTCAGAATGATTTAAGTTTCTGCACCTCAGTGAATTTGCTTCAGCATTATTTATATCAGTGCTCTGTAGATGAAGCACAAATATATATTGATTCTGTCGTTTGTGCTGAATATATTTAAAGTGTGATCATGATATGATGTGAGATGTGGCTTCATACACTTTAGTTTTTAATTCAGTTTAAAAATTTCAAACTTCAAACAGTTTAAATGAACTTTACATTTTAGTTTAGATGCACGAGTTCACAAGTACAATAAATATTGAACTAGTCAAATAAGTGAGATAGTCTGACAGTCTGTGTTAAATGATTTTGTACATGTAAATGCTTGACTTTAGATTTGATGTCTCGTATAATATGACTGAATCCAGATCAGTACATCTCTTTTAATTTTCCATTGTCTGTTTCTGACAGATTCCACAGAAAAACAAAAGAATGAATCAGTGACTCTAGAGATGAACGCAGAGGATCGGGATGGAGTGAATGAGCAGGAGGGGACGAGTTCACTTTAATGAGATTAGACACGCCCACCAGCGTCAATCACTCTGACATCATCAACACTTCAGCTCCAGCTACAACAACAAAAACACATTTCTGCTTTCATAAGCCTCTAGAATCCGTCCAGTGAAAGAGAGAAATGAACTCGTGTCTGTTGAGATGATGAACCTGCATGTAGGGGTGTTCGATTTCAGGTTTTTTGGAGTCGACTCCGAATCCCACTGTAAGACTCCTCGACTCCATTTACTGTACCTTAAAACAGGGTCGTAAATAAGCCAAGATGGCAGTTCTTACACACTTAATTTATTTTTCCCCGACGCAAAGCCTTAAAATCCCCTCATAAAAACAACATGCGTTTAGTGAGACTGTCCAAATTAGTCCAATTTAGAGATGATGAGTAGCCTATCAATGTTGCTAATTGCCGAAAAGTCACGAAAAACATCTGCGGTCGAATATTATGTCAATATTAAATAAACGAGAAAGCAGGGATTCTTTAATGAATTCATCTCATTATAATGGTCGGGGGATGGCGCTAAACGCACATGATCATTGTCTTAAAAGTGCTTGGACACGAGAGTTAAAGATACTAAAATTAATACAATACATACAAAAATGCATACAATATACACTTATTAACATGTTAATTGTTGATGTGAGTTTTTATTATTTTTTTATTTATGGTTAGTTTAATGAACATGGTTAAATATGGAAAACCACATCTATTTATTGCAATAGCCTAATATAAGCTAGCCTACCATCAATAAAGCTGACACGGAGGTATGTAGCCTGGTTTCTCCCAAGGTTTTTTTTTTTTTTTTTTTTTTCTCCATTTTAACACCTATTTGCCAATTGTTTGCCACCTGATGTCACCTGATGGAGTTTGGGTTCCTTGCCGCTGTCGCCTTTGGCTTGCTTAGTTGGGGACACTTGACATTTAACTTGACATTTAATATTTAACAGTATTCTTGACATTTATTCAACAGTGCTTTGATCTGCCTGCATTGACACTATTCTCTAAGAGCTGCTGTGCAGCAAAAATTATGTACCAGTTATCAATGTAAAGCTGCTTTGACACAATCTGCATTGTAAAAAGCGCTATATAAATAAAGGTGACTTGACTTGACTTGACACGGAGGTATGTATAATTACATACTATATAATAATTACATAATTACATACTATGTAATAATTACAAACTAAACTCACTATGACTCTGTTATCTATTTCTAAAGTAAGCTACAAACATGAATGTAACAAAGTTTCTGCGACAGTTCTCTGACGCGATTCGTCAATGTCCGAATTCATCGCTTCATTTCGTTCACTCCTTGCTTAGTGCACTTAACCATAGACATTATGCATTTCACTGCCATGCATTATGTAGGCTATGGATTCGAGAATCAGTAAACAAGTGAACGATTCCGGACACGGCAGCAGAGTCGACACCAAGAGTCGATTCCTGAGCTGGAGTCGACCCCGACTCTGGTGCTATTCTGAGTCGAGGAATCAACTCTTTTGGAGTCGACTCCCCATCAGTAGCCTGCATGTAAAAAGCTTCTGTGGTTTCATATGAACCAAGAAGCATAGTAATCAAACACTTTCTTTTAATCACATAATTTTAATAATGTTACTCTTCATACTTGATTGTGTGATTATCGACAGTGAGTGTGAGGAATATGATTTTTACCACAGTATTTGAATTTTATGTTTTATGTAATTAACACCAGTGCCAGATTAATGTTCATGTTCAGAACTAATCACATGTCTTTGAGATCACATGATCTTCTCTTCATGTGTAGAAATTCATTAGTGTGTTTGAGACAAACAGCTTCGACCATTCAGTGTTATTCAGTTTCACTGTAAGTGACAGTATTGTAAAAAATTAACAATAATTATAACTAACTACTTAAGTTGACATTCTTTTTTATATTTGTTTTTAAGTTGTAAATGTGTGGCTTTTTTTTTTTTTTTTTTTTTTTTTTTTTTGCTCTATGATGTAATTATGCTTGAATAAGGGTATATCAAAGATATTATGTGAATCTTCATGTTATCTGAATGTCCGTTGAAATGTGAGTTGAATTTATAGTGCCTTTATATTCATGCTGAATAACTTAAAGTAGCCTTATTGTGCTTCTCACAAAAAAAAGTTGGAAAAAGACATTTTGCATAATACCATAGTGGTGTTGTTTTTTGTGTTTTATTAGTGAATATTTGAATTTATAGTGCCTTTATAGTCATGCTGAAGCACTTACAGGAGCCTTACTGAACTTCTCACAAAAAAGATGAAGAAAACATTTTGATAAGATTTAAGTATTAAATGGAATGATATCACATGGTGTTGTTTCTTGTGTTTTATTATATTTTCATAAGCATGTGATTGATGAATATTGCTGTACTGCTGATCTTAATGTCTGATCTCTTCTGTCCTCTAGTGGACAAACACTGATACAGCTTTTGCTTCCTAATAAATCTTTTAACATGAATTATTGTCTAGTTGTGTTGATTGTAATGACAAATGCCCAGCAATAAAATGAGACTTTAATCATCTGTTGTTCAACTTTCAAGAGCACTAAATAATAACTTTGTGCTGATTTATAGTTGAAGAAAAGTACAATCTAGAATGTTTTTTTCTTTTTATTGCTAATTCAAGTACTGCATTTTCACCCAGTGCCAAGAAAAGGCTTTCCACATGCACTTCATCTTTTATCTATTGCCTTTTTTATTAGTTTTGATACTTTTATAAGAATTATGCTTTATTAGTTTTGATACTTTTTTAAGAAAAGAGAAAAAAAGAAAGAACAAAAAACAACAATAGATACGGTTAGCAGCAGATGGAAGAACAATTATGGTCATAATATTAAAAGTAAATAAGTAATAACAGTAGAAATTACATTTATAAGAAAAAAATACTCCAATGGTGGGTGAACCTCTTTCTAAAAATGTTTGTTTTCTATTGTTTTCATTTGGATACATTTTACTCAAAGTGAGGTGAGGAATTTAATTCTGTCCTGTAATTTTGTTAAAGGATATTGAGGTAAAAACAGTTGAATGAAATTGTTATTTTTGCACACAAAAACTATTCTCGTCGCTTCACAACATTAAGGTTGAACCACTGCAGTCACATGACTGTTTTAACAATGTCTTTAGTACCTTTCTGGACCTTGAAAGTGTTGATTATATTGCTGTCTATGGACGAGTCATAAACCTCTCGGATTTCATCAAAAAATATCTTAATGTGTTCTGAATCTGAACGAAGATCTGTAGAGTAATTAATGACATAAAATGTAATTTTTGGGTGAACTAACCCTTTAAATGCTTGTGCTGAGAGCGAGTGAGTCTCTGTTCAACTTTACAGAATGAGCTCAAGCAGACAAAGAGCGATAACTGACTAAAATATGCCTACATGTAAAACAAGTAAATGTACTTTTATGAAAACAACAACTGTAACTAATGTGTCATTCATTGTTTTTACAGAAGTGCTGTCATCTCTTCACTGCACAGTTAAAAATACTGACAAACCAATAAGATTCATGATTTTGGTCACAGAGCTGCTGAAGTTACATAAAACTGCCACTTGGTGGCTCACAAACAGACTGTTACTAACTGACAGCAAATTATTATTGTTATGTGCATTCATATATCTGTATTATATTTCTATTTAGTATGAGTATTGTCCATGTGTCAGGTTTTAGTGACGTAAGATTTTGGTCCACTAGAGCAAAACTCTGTGATATAATCATTGTCATCTATTTAATTCATCAGCTCCCCCAAATGATCACCCAGAGGCGGTACCCAGTCTCCATCCCTTGATACAAAAATAACACTGTCTGTGTCGGAGTATAACAAGCGATCACCGAGTTTATTCCAGACGGGCGTGCGCTGTTGTAAATGCACCAACAAACACATTAATGTCACGAGTCTCGCGCTCATCACCTTCTGCGGTATTATACTGGACAAGCGCAACATCGTCTGAGACGAATGTGAAACGTTTTACCAAAAACAACTCCGGTAAATTCTTCAGGGTCTCTCACTAGATAAGTTTGGGGTAGATTCTCTCTCATCAAGAACATTCAACATTCAATATTAACTTGTTTATTGACCTCTGAGCTGGGTTGTGGCTGATCTTTTCGGGGTCAAGACGAACCCCCTCTTTTTCAAAATATTACTGAATGTAAGTCGCTTTGTCACCATCCGTGACAACATTTGACGGGTAACCAGAGGCCTGCTGTTTCAAACGTAAAAAAGTATTTACGTAATCGCAGAACAATGTATCCGATTGTTGCGGGAAATGCCAAACTTCATAGATCCTATCTACCACGTAACCCTTCTTGATGGCTTTTGAAAGCTCAATACTGACCCAACAACCTGTGAGTGACCTCTCTTCATCAGTGTGGTTACATCTTGTTGTTTGGGTTTCAGACTGAGCACATGTTCGGCATAACGGGAACATAAGTTTTCCAGAGCATCTGAAAGGGAGAACCAGGTGTAGTAATTTGCAAGGAGGATACACGGTAGCTTTAATAAGACCGTAATAATTTTCGATCGGTTCAAAGTCATGGAAAATAATTTCTGAGTGACCAATCGGATAGCTCTTCCTAGACTGACAAAAAGGATTTTTTGACCCCCGGTTTTGTGGTAAAGTTTATAAGCGTTGGTACGACCACCAAAGATTGCTTCTCTTGGTTTCAGTCTCTCTGGCGCCGAATAAGTACTCATAAATTCTATCACAGAGGAGTCAGTTTGTTTCATTTTTTCCCATTCGCACTCCCAAACAACCTCCATTTTCAGTCTGTATGCATTCTGCAGGATTTGAATTGAATTGAATTCTGTGATAGACATAGGGGACATGTGACAAGGGTTGTGTATCATGGGGTTCAAAGTGGCATCCTTTCTCATTTATGTAAATTAGATGTTTGTATCATTAAAATGTAACGCAAAGCTATATGTAGATTAAAGATCAGACTGTTGAATAAACTCATACTTGGAGTTACATTTAAGCATAATCACTTGCGTCACAGATAATCAAACATTGATTGGATCTCAATAATGATTTAAGTTATAAAATTTTATGGTTGAAATATTTTTAGCTATTAAAATACACATGTGTTGGAAAAGTTCACCTCTTCCCTCTTCTCTGAACCAGTTTCACCAAGTTGTGAGAAGAGCTGAGAGAACCGTGTTTTGTTATTCTGTTATTCTCAGAGGTTATATCAGTCTTGGTGCTCATGTGAAGCTAAATCAAGGCACCTGAAATAGTTTTTAACTGTGTTTACATGTATTTATTTTTCAAGACTAACAGCAAAATTGTGTAAAAATCAGATAAACAGTGAGTAGAACTGCATATGAAAAGGACAAGGAGGCTGAAGAATATAAAATTGTATTAAAACGTATTTATTTAAAATTGCACAAAAGGAGGCATATGTAGAAATGTGGAAAAATATGAAATATAGATATATCTTGCATATACAGTTAAGAACTTTATAAAATGTCAGATAGAGAGTGAGAGAGAGTGAGAGAGAGAGAGAGAGAGCTGTTAGTGAAATAACATATTAGTTGTTGATTCAACAGAGACAAACAAGAGATCACGAGATGAGAAAACACATGATTTTATTTGTTCATGTCATCAGATTCAGAATTATGTGCTTCTGTCACAACACTATTAATCCCAAAATGAATCTCCAGCAGTTAGGTAGAAATTGGAGAAAATTACATATTATAATTTATGGTATAATTACGATGTAGCATGAATGCAACAAGTTGTCATTCTCATTTTATTATTTCTTGCAAAGGCAAAAGCTAAATACACACTCTATGCCAGCTAAGCTGGAAGATCCATGGGCCAGATAAATAATTACATTTTAAAGCTTACCCTCTTCTCTATTCAGTATATGTTCTTCTCTAAGAGAATCAGGTGTCTTCTTTGATCTTCTGAGGGTTGTGGTCTGGCGTCGTATGCTCTTTCTTTCTTCAGCAAAACTACACAACATCTACTACTGGCCCCTGTATTTATATTCTCTTTTGACAGACTTTATCTCTTCATTTACACACATGTGGTTTCTTCTTGCGTTAACATATTACCTGCATGTGTCAATTGCTGTGTTACTTGTCTATCACCTTTTTATTTGCGTCAATGGCTTGAGTAATACACATTTTTATTATACATTTTTATCAGATTTCTACCTTGCTAGACATTTATTTCCTAACTTTCTTCATTATTATCAGTTATACACAACAATGCTTCTCTCCCCAGATCCCATGTTCATCTACACACATAATCAACATTCATCATCTCTACAGGATGTGGTTTACACTCTCGAGCCACAGCATGTGTTTTTGTGTCACATTATGAAAACTTCATAGACCCCAGAGATTCTCCAAGTTCAGCAATTTTCTGCTTTTTATTATATCTTTTAAAATCTGCATCACATTGTCTGGAAGAGAACACTCCATTTCTCTTGACAAAGGACAACAACACCTTCTGTTTTTATATATCCAAAGTATTCCCAAACGTCTGCCTTCCCAACCAATCAGAATTTAGGAACAGATTTGATCTGTTTTTATGATTTGTGCATTGATTAAAGTCAATCTGAGGTGTTTCTGTGTTAAAGGTTTGATGAAGGGCTGCAGAATTATGATTGGTTCTTCATATGTCAAACCCTCATGTTACTGGGTGAAGATCTGCTCAAATCATGTTTATTAGTTTGTTGGTCACTCAATATCATGGGCTATTATATTTAGATGGTTCACCAGGGGGCAATAGAGACGCTTTGGCTTCACTTTTCAGGACTCGTGTGGCACGCTTGTGTACTCCACATTATCCTCCTCTGTAGCTCTCTGAAAGAAAACACTAAAGTTCATCAATGTATTCATCACATTATTGGCAAATCTGTCCATCCTCTTTCCACAAGCACAGGAAATACAGCAGAAATACTTTTGTCAGCAATTTCCTCACAACGGCTCCAAGAGTTTGGAGAATGCAGGATATCCTTATGAAAAATAAGTTTATTCATGTGTGCTATTAGTTTACTTCTTTTAAACTAAAAATAAGAGAGTATACTTTCAGTCTACTTTGTAAATAAACTTAAAATCTCATTAAAGTTTACTTGACTTATACTGACAGAAAAAGTATATTTAAAAATAAGATTAAAATCTAGAGAAAACTGTAAAAAAAATAAATCAATAAATTAGAATAACATAAATGAATAAAAATGTTATTACAATAAAATTATTAGTTATTAGTCTATTAAATTAATAATTAATATAAATAACATTTATCTATTAAATTATGTAATATAAATAAATAATACATTTATCAGTATTTCATTATAGTGAGTAGAAAATAATGTAACTTCTGAGATATTTTAAGATTTATAATATTACATTTTCCAGTATATTAAATGGGCAGATGCATTTTAAATTTCAGGATGGTGGTCCTTATTTCCTCATATTTCAGGATCCACTTCTGAAAGTGTGGAAAGCCTGATTTAGAGGATTCACTGCTGTATTTTAAAGTTGTATGTCAGCGGACTAATGTTTGTGTGTCTAAATGAAGGTCTACAGTGTAAATCCACAAACACATCTACTGCTTTATCAATATATGTTGTGCTGCTGCTGTGTGTGAATCATTAAACACACACACACACACACACACTAAAATCAGACTGAAACAACACACACACACCATACACTGAAATCAAAGATCTTACCGATTTATTTCTGTTTCTTCTGTTGAATGTGGGATCAGTGATCTCTTCTGCTTGAGTCTCTGTTTCAACAATAATGACAGAAACAAACACTCAGTGAAATGATGTTTGAGAATTATATACATACAGGAAACACTTGCCTTCTCTGTGTGTGTTTGTGTGTTTCCTGCAGATGCAGAAGATCCCGACAGCAGCAACAATCAACAGAGATCCAGCAGCAGCAGCAGAGATCAGCACTGTCCGAGAGACTGAAAGAGACGGTCATTAGTCCAGATCAATGTGTGCAGAAACACCAGATATCATCAGTGAAGTACCTGCAGCACATGTGTGACAGAGCTGAGTGATGTTGAGGTGTTGAGTCTGGTTTCTGATGGGATTGTTCAGCACACAGCTGTAGGTGTTTTTATCCTGATATTCCACCTCCAGAGGAAGAGAGAGACTGATGCTGAGATCAGACGCACTGATGCTGGACAATGAACTGTTTCCTTTGAACCAGGAGAGAGTCACATGACTCACATTCACAGCTGAACACAGCAATGAACATGATGATGATGATGATGATGATGAAGAGTCTCTGCTGATGACAGGAACAGGCAGACGAGCTGAAAACATGACAGAATGAATCAGATTCAGTAGAAATCACTGTGATCTTCTGGATAAAATGATCAGCATCATCACAGAATTCTCCATCATTTTATCATATTCTCAGTAACATTATCTGCTGAATTTAGTCCACAGATGTAACAGGATAGTAATTCTCTCCTCACCATAGACAGTGAGATTGATGGTGTTGATCGTTGTGTCTCTGGAGACTGTATAAAGTCCAGAGTCTGTGGTTCTGCTGTTGATGATGGTCAGAGATCCAGTCTGATGATCCAGTTTCAGTCTGACTCGGAAACTCCCATCATCAATCTCATAAAACACACTCTTGTTGTTCTTCACTTTAGCTATGAGAATGTCACCAAACTTCCACTCGATGTGTTCATCTCTGTGTATTTGAGTGAAACTAGAGTTCAGAGAGACTGATTCTCCCTCAGTCACTGACTCTGACTTCACTGCATCAGCAACAAACACACCTGAACACAAACACAAACACCACATTTGGAGTTTTTCATTTTCCACAGAAGTATTTCTGAAGGTTTAGTCTGATAAAACTTGACAATATTAGAGGAAAAATTAATAAAGATCAGATTGTATGTGGAGAAATGATAATATAAAGAGAACTATAAAAATACTCACCAGACTCCAGGAGAACAACCAGAAGAAAATAAACTGTCCATGTCAGATATATATATATTGGCATTTCGGTGAACGGTTTCAAAATACAACAGTTCCTGATTTCCCAAGTTCATAAATGCTACATTTAAACACAACAAAAAGCCATAAATGTGATGATAAACGTTGAAGATTTGGTGATACAGCGACAGAAGAGCTGAAGAACAGCCAGTGATGGTCGATTTCGACACACTGCTTCATCAGTGATTCAGAGCGTGTGTCAAACTGCCAAAGTCACGTGATTTCAGTAAATGAGGCTTCATTACGTCATCACTGGTTCACCGGTAGAGGGCGATGATAAAGTGAAAGTGAAAAGAGAACTATTGAACAAGTGTCGATGGGCTTTACCTGATCTCTGATCAGTTTTATACATTTGTAGATGTTTTAATTAGACATAAGAATAATTTAAAATGAATAATGGTAGTTATTAATCTCTTACTGGCCTGTTTAGCTTGAGACATTGAACAGAGAAACAAGCCTTGAAAAATGATAAAAGAACACATATTATACAGACACTTTATATTTAATCTTAGATGATTAGTTAATTGCATTTGATAGATTTTACTTTCAATAAAACTTTTGCAATAGATTTGTAAAAGGTGTTTTTATGCATGTTTTGCGTGAGTTTTATTGCATTTACACTGTTCTGACCACTAGGGGTCACCATGGAGACAGGTGTCAGATTGTCTCGAAGCCTCGACACATTATTTTGTAATGACTGAGACAAATCAGACACAATTATTTGTTAGTTCACCAATAGTTTTAAGCTCACTCTGGGTTTTGACTGTCCCCATCCCCCAAGAAGTTTATTGCACTGAGGAATGTGCTGCCACATTGAGAGCAGAGAAGAGACACAGGAAATCTGCATCTTCCCTGCATTTTCCACACAGAACAAAGACGTTACTGCATTAATTCTATAAATGAACAGGCATATTCCCAGGAAATGGTATCTATTATTATTGCGTTGTATTGCAGTCATTGTATTTACATGTTTTATGATTTTTAAGTTTTATGACATTTAAGGTAACTTCAGTCATGCCATGTTTAGTGTCTATACGTTCGTAGCGGGAAGATTTAAATGCTTGTGTATGCGGTATGTCCATACCTGTGCAACACATTAATATTACAAGAATCTTTAATAGTTCTTATTCAAGAACTCAGCTTGTTAATCTTTCTGGGTTGTAAAAGCCCTGACAGGAGTCGTGTTGTCACCCGGAATTACAACATCTTCATTGGTCCGGTCAACAACTGAGAGGTGTGACTTTGACCAGAGGTTAAAAGCCAGCGAAAAATGCCTCTCCCTCTCTTTCTCTTGCGTTTGGACGACTAAACGGAAGCCTCCTTGCCCTCGGCCTACAACCCAGCCATGTGCTCAACATAGGAAACATAGAAAAGACTGGCAACAACTTCGAACTGAATCCTCAAGATCTCTCCTCAGATGGCAGAGCCGATGCTCCTCAGCCTAAAGGCATCTTGCAAGTATTTGAACACTAAATAGCAATTTAGTATTGATGTGTAAAACTTACCTTTGTCAGCAAAGGTGTTTTATTACTGAGGAAACTGATGATTCTTTTCCAGATTGTCTTTGACGTTTCCTATAACTCTAGTAACAGTACCCCTTCCGGTTCAACTCTATCATTACCCATTCTGACCTACGTATGTGTGTGACCCTTTGTGTATGTTATGTTATGTGTTTGTTAGTTTAGTTATGTGTTTGTGAGTTAGTTAATAAAGATTGTGCACATAACATGTTTGGTTCTGACTCCGTCTGCTAATAAATTGCCTCTTAAGTGATTTAGATCCCGATTTAGATATGGTACAATAAGAATGTTATTTTTCCATAACCTGGAAATGAACATTTCTTAGAATTAATAAACAATCAACACTGAGTGTCCACTGGAAGAACAGGTTAATTGATTGTAATATTAATCTTAATGTAGCTACATCCAGTTAATACGATTAACGGATTTACATATTCATAATTAATCATAATTAATAATCATAATGAGTTATGAATAATTATTAATATTTCCCCTTTGAGTTAATTTCGCTACAATGACACATTTGCTTCAGTGTTTCACGTAAATAAATTGTGATAATAAATAAACAAATTTGATTAAATGAGAAATTAAAGTGCAAATCAACAAAAGTGCAAAAAAAAAAATATATATATATTTTCAGATATCGGGCGAGACTTAAAACAGCCAGTAAAATATCTACCTGAAAATATCTCGAAAACTAAGTTGAAAAGTCGATTAAAAGAACGAAATGTACAATGCAGAGACAATCTTCTGCCGGACGCAAGAAAACGGAACCTGGAAAAGATGATCGGAAATCTGGATCCGTATGAGAATGTACTCGAGACCCTGACAATTGACCTCCTCTGACATCTCCAGATAATTTAGTATATTTAGTCTGGGGTGTGAGGCTCAGTTATTTTAAATCTACGGAAGCCCATTCAGTTCACAAATGGCTGGTCCATGACTTGAAGCTACAAACCACCGAGTTGTGAAAACACTGTCGTTCATTCAAAAGTGTGTATCATCTCACCTACCTGTGATTAGTGAAACACACATCCTTACACAATATTTAATCAGAATATATACACTCCCTCTCCTTGCTCTTTAAAAATGGTTGACATTAATTTAGTGATCAAGTGTAACACCCTTATGGAAATATGATAATATTTTGTACTTATCTTTTAAATTCTCCAATTATTTGTCATAAATCAGCATCTCAGGAAAATGTTTCCAATCAAAATATGTCCTTCTGTTATGAAACAGGACATTTGTAGATGTCAGCAGCATCATATATGTGTAAAGAATGAAGTCTGTCAGTTAAACAAGAGCTTATTGACGCAGTTCAGTCAGTCTCTATTTTATTACAGCAGCAGCAGGAGATTCTGTCAATGTTTAGTGGATACGCAGAGTTACGCTTCAGCTACGTTTAATGCTGCAACACAAACATATTTAGTAGTGCGTAATATATAATTATTATTATATGCTGTCATAATTAACAGCAGCTTCCCTGAAATCGGAGCGTCACCGGATGGCCTGACTGTGTGTAAAAATGTCCTTTCAAGTGTCGGTCCTGCAGCGGCCAGCAGGCATTGGACATGAAGCACAACACAGACGCTTCAGATCCAGACACAGATTTATGTCACCCAATCAAATCACTGCGATCTTGTTGTTTGGACTGAAAACGATTTCACTGTGGCGCGTGTCTTTCCAGACCAGGATTTCTGGGAATCTTGTCTACAGAAAGCACAAGAATTCCTCAAGAAAGTGTGTCTCCCAGAACTTGAGACAAAATATAAAGGACATGCAGCCTCATGTTCCCAGAGAAAGAGAGCAGGAGTGAAGAAGAGGCTGTTGTTTATGAAAGAATTGCTCTTACTCAGTTAAGAGTGTTTTTATTTTTGATTCTCACTCTACAGCAATAAACACACTGAGACAATACTGTCAGAGTTTGAGGGCAGTCCTCTTTCTCATTTTATTATTTCTTGCAAAGGCAAAAGCTAAATACACACTCTATGCCAGCTCAGCTGGAAGATCCATGGGCCAGATAAATAATTACATTTTAAAGCTCTTCTCTATTCAGTATATGTTATTCTCTAAGAGAATCAGGTGTCTTCTTTGATCTTCTGATGGTTGTGGTCTGGCGTCGGCTTCCGCTTGCTTGTTTGCTCTTTCTTTCTTCAGCAAAACTACACAACATCTACTACTGGCCCCTGTATTTATATTCTCTTTTGATGCACTTTATCTCTTCATTTACACACATGTGGTTTCTTCTTGCGTTAACATATTACCTGCATGTGTCAATTGCTGTGTTACTTGTCTATCACCTTTTTTTATTTGCATCAATGGTTTAAGCAATACACATTTTTATTATACATTTTTATCAGATTTCTACCTTGCTAGACATTTATTTCCTAACGGTCTTCATTATCAGTTACACACTACAATGCTTCTCAGATCCCATGTTCATCTACACACATAATACAACATTCGTCATCTCTACAGGATGTGGTTTACACTCTCGAGCCACAGCATGTGTTTTTGTGTCACATTATGAAAACTTCATAGACCCCAGAGATTCTCCAAGTTCAGCAATTTTCTGCTTTTTATTATATCTTTTAAAATCTTTATCACATTGTCTGGAAGATAACACTCCATTTCTCTTGACAAAGGACAACAACACCTTCTGTTTTTATATATCCAAAGTATTCCCAAACGTCTGCCTTCCCAACCAATCAGAATTTAGGGACAGATTTGATCTGTTTTCATGATTTGTGTATTGATTAAAATCAATCTGAGGTGTTTCTGTGTTAAAGGTTTGATGAAGGGCTGCAGAATTATGATTGGTTCTTCATATGTCAAACCCTCATGTTACTGGGTGAAGATCTGCTCAAATCATGTTTATTAGTTTGTTGGTCACTCAATATCATGGGCTATTATATTTAGATGGTTCACCAGGGGGCGATCGAGACGCTTTGGCTTCACTTTTCAGGACTCGTGTGGCACGCTTGTGTACTCCACATTATCCTCCTCTGTAGCTCTCTGAAAGAAAACACAGAAGTTCATCAATGTATTTCTCACATTATTGGCACATCTATCCATCCTCTTTCCACAAGCACAGGAAATACAGCAGAAATACTTTTGACAGCAATTTCCTCACAACGGGTCCAAGAGTTTGGAGAATGCAGGATAGCCTATCCTTATGAAAAAGAAGTTTATTCATGTGTGTTATTAGTTTACTTCTTTCAAACTAAAAATAATAGAGTATACTTTCAGTCTACTTTGTAAATAAACTTAAAATCACATTAAAGTTTACTTGACTTATACTGACAGAAAAAGTATATTTAAAAATAAGATTAAAATCTAGAGAAAACTGTAAAAAAATAAGTCAATAAATTAGAATAACAAATGAATAAAAATGTTATTACAATAAAGTTATTAGTGTATTAAATTAATAATTAATATAAATAACATTTATTTTTAAATAAATATATAATATATTTATCAGTATTTCATTATAGTGAGTAGAAAATAATGTAACTTCAGATATATTTTAAGATTTATAATATTACATTTTCCAGTATATTAAATGGGCAGATGCATTTTAAATTTCAGGATGGTGGTCCTTATTTCCTCATATTTCAGGATCCACTTCTGAAAGTGTGGAAAGCCTGATTTAGAGGATTCACTGCTGTATTTTAAAGTTGTGTGTCAGCGGACTAATGTTTGTGTGTCTAAATGAAGGTCTACAGTGTAAATCCACAAACACATCTACTGCTTTATCAATATATGTTGTGCTGCTGCTGTGCGTGAATCATTAAACACACACACACACACACACACACACTAAAATCAGACTGAAACGACACAGACACACACCATACACTGAAATCAAAGATCTTACCGATTTATTTCTGTTTCTTCTGTTGAATGTGGGATCAGTGATCTCTTCTGCTCGAGTCTCTGTTTCAACAATAATGACAGAAACAAACACTCAGTGAAATGATGCTTGAGAATTATATACGTACAGGAAACACTTGCCTTCTCTGTGTGTGTTTGTGTGTTTCCTGCAGATGCAGAAGATCCCGACAGCAGCAACAATCAACAGAGATCCAGCAGCAGCAGCAGAGATCAGCACTGTCCGAGAGACTGAAAGAGACGGTCATCAGTCCAGATCAATGTGTGCAGAAACACCAGATATCATCAGTGAAGTACCTGCAGCACATGTGTGACAGAGCTGAGTGTTGTTGAGGTGTTGAGTCTGGTTTCTGATGGGATTGTTCAGCACACAGCTGTAGGAATCATCCACACACTCCAGATGGAGAAGAAGATCAGACCGGCTGCTGAGATCAGACACACTGATGCTGGACAATACACTGTTTCCTTTGAACCAGGAGAGAGTCACATGACTCACATTCACAGCTGAACACACCAATGAACATGATGATGATGATGAAGAGTTTAGTGAAGAGTTACTGCTGATGACAGGAACAGGCAGACGAGCTGAAAACATGACAGAATGAATCAGATTCAGTAGAAATCACTGTGATCTTCTGGATAAAATGATCAGCATCATCACAGAATTCTCCATCATTTTATCATATTCTCAGTAACATTATCTGGTGAATTTAGTCAACAGATGTAACAGGATAGTAATTCTCTCCTCACCATAGACAGTGAGATTGATCATGTTGATCATGTCTCTTTCACTGCTGGAGACTGTATAAAGTCCAGAGTCTGTGGTTCTGCTGTTGATGATGGTCAGAGATCCAGTCTGATGATCCAGTTTCAGTCTGTCTCTGAATCTCCCAGCAGCAGTATTATAAAACTTGCTCTCTTTGTTTTTCTTCACTTTAGCTATGAGAAACTCAGCAAACCTCCACTCGATCTCTTCATCTCTGTGTATTTGAGTGAAACTAGAGTTCAGAGAGACTGATTCTCCCTCAGTCACTGACTCTGACTTCACTGCATCAGCAACAAACACACCTGAACACAAACACACACACCACATTTGGAGGTTTTCATTTTCCACAGAAGTATTTCTGAAGGTTTAGTCTGATAAAACTTGACAATATTAGAGGAAAAATCAATAAAGATCAGAATGGGGTCCGTGTAACTTCGGATAATTTGTTTTCTTGTTTTTTCCTATGAACGGAAAAATGAAGAAAGCATTCATTTATCACATATTCGACCCTCCTCATGAGCATAAATAAACAAATCTCGAGTCGTTTTTTCATATTTTTACTTTTGTTTTCATCACACTTTGTTCTAATCCACCAAATGGAGAAACAATAAAACCAAAATGGATAAACAGCTTGAATTTTCGATCTCTACATGGGCGGGAATAAAACGCCCCTTTCCGCTGATTGGTCAACCAAAGATCAAGCCGTCATCAGTTCTTCAGCTCCAGAATCAGCTCCGCGCAAAAGAATTGTTCATCAGTTACAGTTTGTTAAAATATGTTTATTATGTCCTCAGTTGTATATTAATGTAATGCTGTACTGTTCTGTATTATGCATATGTGTGTGCCACAAGGGGGCACTAAAGTGTAAACTACAGAAGACGCGTTTGTGTTATTATATTTGTCCCAGTTGATTTACGGTTGTCTCTTACTGAAGTCTGTCTGACCGTGAGACTGATGTGTCGGCAGCTAGAAAAATAAATATGCCAAGAATGGCTAAAGATGATTGATCTCTATCATCTACTCTTTTCCTCCGAATGCGGTGGAATTAGTTTATCACATTAAATATTAATTAATTTACATTGCATCTGCTGTCAAAACTACCCCTAGCTTATTTGGCACACCGCCTGTTTTATTTAGCTGATCAACTCTTGAAATCTGTGTGCCAAAAATGTGCGACTCATTGAACAGCGCAGAGAGAATGTGGTTACACTGTAGTGAAGTGCAGATCTGCAGTCCTGACAGTTGTTTTGAGCAACACACCACATTTATTTAATTAACACTGAGTATGTCCCTCAAAACAATGTTTTATTTTTCCTTCCAGCTAAATTTCTAAAGCAGAGTCACAGATCATTGTGCGACTCGCAACATAAGGCGCACAGATAGCCTATAGTTAATTCGTGAATGAATCCGAGTCTTTGAACAAATCGGCTGAGTGATTCACCAGCCATACAGCCTTTTATTACTGAATGAATCAGCGTTTCGAGCGAATCGATTGAATAAAATGACTCATTCATTAACACAGTAACTTGCTGCCACCTACTGGCAATATTTCATATTCGTTTCATCTCGTCATCGTAATTTATTTCATATTTCTGTATTCAAAGCATTTTGTATAAAACATAACATTAATGTCATTCCATTATGTATTTGCTCTGCTGTGTAAATGTATTTACGGACCTCTCTGAGCAGCATTAAATTGTGTAAATACATCTAAAAACAACTTCAGATGCTGCATTGCTACCTCTGGTGGCAATTTAATCTGTGAATGTAATCTGGTGAATTTAGTCAACAGATGTAACAGGATAGCAACTAGAAACTAGAGTTCAGAGAGACTGATTCTCCCTCAGTCACTGACTCTGACTTCACTGCATCAGCAACAAACACACCTGAACACAAACACACACACCACATTTGGAGTTTTTCATTTTCCACAGAAGTATTTCTGAAGGTTTAGTCTGATGAAACTTGACAATATTAGAGGAAAAATGAATGATGGAGACAATAAAGATCAGATTGTATGTGGAGAAATTATCATATAAAGAGAACTACTGTATAAAAATACTCACCAGACTCCAGGAGAACAACCAGAAGAAAATAAACTGTCCATGTCATATATATATTTTTTGGCATTTCGGTGAATGGTTTCAAATTACAACAGTTTCTAATTTCGCAAGTTCATAAAAGCTACATTTAAACACAACAAAAAGCCATAAATGTGTTGATAAACGTTGAAGATTTGGTGATACAGCGACAGAAGAGCTGAAGAACAGCCAGTGATGGTTGATTTCGACACACTGCGTCATTAGGCTCCGCCTCCGAAGCTTCATGAATCTTTTGATAGGTAGAGGGCGATGATAAAGTAAAAGTGAAAGAGAACTATTGAACAAGTGTCTATGGGCTTTACCTGATCTCTGATCACTTTTATACATTTGTAGATGTTTTAATTAGACATTAGAATAATTTAAAATGAATAATGGTAGTTATTAATCTCTTATTTGCCTGTTTATCTTGAGCCATTGAACAGAGAAACAAGCCTTGAAAATTGATAAAAGAACACATATTATACACACTCTATATTTAATCTTAGATGATTAGTTAATTGCATTTGATAGATTTTACTTTCAATAAAACTTTTTCAATACATTTGTAAATGGTGTTTTTATGTATGTTTGGCGTGAGTTTTGTTGCATTTACACTGTTCTGACCACTAGGGGTCACCGTGGAGACAGGTGTCAGATTGTTTTGAAATCTCGACACATTACAACACATTTGCTTCAGTGTTTCACGTAAATAAATTGTGATAATAAATAAACAAATTTGACTTACAGTCACCTGAAGAATAGCATAAAAATTAAATGAGAAATTAAAGTGCAAATCAACAAAAGAACTATTATATTTTCAGATATGCCACATCGGGCGAGACTTTAAAACAGCCAGTTACTACACGAAAATATCTGGAAAACTATGTTCAAAAGTCGAGTTGTGAAACACCGTTGTTCATTCAAAGGTGTGTATCATCTTACCCTCCTGGGAATAGTGAAACACACATCTTTACACATCGTCACCGGATGGCCTGACTGTGTGTAAAAATGTCCTTTCAAGTGTCGGTCCTGCAGCGTCCAGCAGGCATTGGACATGAAGGACAACACAGACGCTTCAGATCCAGACACAGATTTATGTCACCCAATCAAATCACTGGGATCTTGTTGTTTGGGCTGAAAACGATTCACTGTGGCGCGTGTCTTTCCAGACCAGGAGTTCTGGGAATCTTGTCTACAGAAAGCACAAGAATTCTTCAAGAAAGTGTGTCTCCCAGAACTTGAGACAAAATATAAAGGACATGCAGCCTCATGTTCCCAGAGAAAGAGAGCAGGAGTGAAGAAGAGGCTGTTGTTTATGAAAGAATTGCTCTTACTCAGTTAAGAGTGTTTTTATTTCTGATTCTCACTCTACAGCAATAAACAGACTGAGACAATACTATCAGAGTTTGAGGGCAGTCCTCGTTCTCATTTTATTATTTCTTGCAAAGGCAAAAGCTAAATACACAATCTATGCCAGCTCAGCTGGAAGATCCATGGGCCAGATAAATAATTACATTTTAAAGCTTACCCTCTTCTCTATTCAGTATATGTTATTCTCTAAGAGAATCAGGTGTCTTCTTTGATCTTCTGAGGGTTGTGGTCTGGCGTCGTATGCTCTTTCTTTCTTCAGCAAAACACAACATCTACTACTGGCTCCTGTATTTATATTCTCTTTTGATGCACTTTTTCTCTTCATTTGCACACATGTGGTTTCTTCTTGCGTTAACATATTACCTGCATGTGTCAATTGCTGTGTTACTTGTCTATCACCTTTTTTTATTTGCATCAATGGTTTAAGCAATACACATTTTTATTATACATTTTTATCAGATTTCTACCTTGCTAGACATTTATTTCCTAACGGTCTTCATTATCAGTTACACACTACAATGCTTCTCTCCCCCAGATCCCATGTTCATCTACACACATAATCAACATTCGTCATCTCTACAGGATGTGGTTTACACTCTCGAGCCACAGCATGTGTTTTTGTGTCACATTATGAAAACTTCATAGACCCCAGAGATTCTCCAAGTTCAACAATTTTCTGCTTTTTATTATATCTTTTAAAATCTTTATCACATTGTCTGGAAGATAACACTCCATTTCTCTTGACAAAGGACAACAACACCTTCTGTTTTTATATATCCAAAGTATTCCCAAACGTCTGCCTTCCCAACCAATCAGAATTTAGGAACAGATTTGATCTGTTTTTATGATTTGTGCATTGATTAAAATCAATCTGAGGTGTTTCTGTGTCAAAGGTTTGATGAAGGGCTGCAGAATTATGATTGGTTCTTCATATGTCAAACCCTCATGTTACTGGGTGAAGATCTGCTCAAATCATGTTTATTAGTTTGTTGGTCACTCAATATCAAGGGTTATTATATTTAGATGGTTGTCTATCCTACTTATATTTGGACATGATTCAGACACACACTGACTTCGGCTCAAGCAAGGTTTGAGGACATTTAGATTTCAAAAGCATATAAATGTTATTCCTGCAAATAAAAAAGAAATATTAGTTATGATTAATTAAAAAATTCCATCACATCATCTAATAGTTTTTCTTTTGAATGGTCTGGTAGTTTCTCTAGTATTTATTATATGGATAACAGTGTCTGCTAAATGATTAAATGTAAGTAAATCCAGAAACAAAACGAAGTGGTTTAATATGTTAAAAGCAGAGCATGTTATTGTCAGTGGGATATTGTGTATGGATCTGTTATTCTCAGAGGTTGCAAGTTGCAAACGTCTTTTCTCCAGTGTTGTGACGTTTTCCATGTAAAACGGAATATTGAATAGAGTTTTACTTTAGCGCTCCTCCTCTCCATCTCTCGCTCATAGCAGACGGTTGCAGAGGAGTGGTATGCGTGTTTTCAACCCAAGCCGTCAAACTGACGTTATCAGAGAAGGAACGCCTTTCCAGACCACAAGTAACATTTCAAATTTTGATTAAAGATTACAGCAACAATTTTTTTTCTGTGTTTTAACTTGCATGGATTAATTGTTCACCACAAGACTAGTAATATGCACTAAGAAAGGAAATATGGTCGATTTTGATTTCATCTGTACTTTAACTGTGTTTACATGTATTTATTTTTCAAGACTAACAGAATAATTGTGTAAAATCAGATAAACAGTGAGTAGAACTGCATATGAAAAGGACAAGAAGGAGGCTCAAGAATTTAAAATTATATTAAAGCATATTCATTTAAAATTGTACAAAAGGAGGCATGTAGAAAATTATGAAATATAGATATATCTTGCAAAACACTTTTTTTGAGATGTAAACAGATATGTTACATGTCTTCCGGTTTGAAAAGCTGAGTCGGACGTAATCGTGTTCTTTCGGCCCAAGTATGGGCATGGTCGAACATGCTGACGTAGACCGTTTCGAGCGATTCTCGACATATATATTCATGACATAAAGCTCATTTAATCCAATCACTGCACTGTAGTATGTATAAGATTATAATTGCAGTATTATGCATCTCTCGCCTCAGTCTCTTGTCATTCAGAGACATATTGTTGGTGTTCGTTTCCTCAGTGCTACAACACAATGTGTTTTCCTGCGATGTGACCAGAGCAGAGGTTTGTGTGCATGTGGATTGTTTTGCTGTAATCTACCAGCACAAATGGAAAATATGTTCGCGTGAGATCGCATTACAGCGGAGAATTCAAATGTCACAAAAGTGCTGTTCATTCACCTCTGCCTGCTCTAGCTGCGTTCAAACACGCGAGCCGTAGGCTGTTTCCCTCAGCACAGCAGCACGTGAGTGTTGTTTGTATTTTGCTCACGATGCGGTCAGAACTGGAGTTTGAATACGAACACATGAAAAATACGACTGTTATGATATAGACGCGGAGCGCGCATATGCTCGGTTTCATCGCGAAGCTCCGCGATGAGTTTAACAACACTAGCCACGTGACTCATAGCTCATACAGAATAAAGTATCCGTGTTTAAAGTTTTTATTTCACACATTCTCCTGCACCAAACATTAACCAGCACGGTGTAGTTATCCACACATATTTTATCAAGTCTTCTTCAAATGAATTATATGTGCAAACTGGACATGATACAGTGGTGTAGCCTATCTGAACGCGACGACACGATTATTCTAATAGACAAAAGACTGATTTTGAGACTGCAAATTACTCGTAAACGTAATCAAAGTAGCCTATTATTAGCCCTATTAAATATTCTTTCGCATTTCTCCCTTGTGCTTGGGAGTTTGTTGTCATATTCTCCGTGCTCATATATTAATATTCATTATTCTGTATAATGAGTGTGTTCTATGTCTGTGCTTCATTGGTTGTTCTCTCCCCTCTTCCCACCCTCTACACTCCCACTTTTCCAGAGCTTTACCAGGGGTGGAGACAGGGGGTGGCCACCCTTGGCCTAAGCTTGGCCACCCTGCTCACAACTGCTGTTTCTGTCTACTTTTTTGGTGAAAAGAATTGCGTTTTATTTAAAGGCAGAACCATCTCTTTAAGACCACAAAAAACGGGAGACTTTTCAGCCGCGCACTCCAACTTCGCCTCAGCGCCAGGCGCAAGTCAAACACGCGCGGAAATGATACAAGTGCCGAATGAGCTTCAGCAGAACAACAGTAAACAGAGAACATTATATATATAGGCTAAATGTTTCTCAACTGGTGGGTTGCAAGACTGTGCACTTTTCAATCACGCGCAAATATGGCGCGCTGTAGGCTATATCACTATAAATAAAGCGCAAAATAAACTATGAGCATGAAACGTCATAGTTCTGTCATCTATTAAGTCATGAAATAACCAAAAAGGCGATTAAAGCTGCGTTAAAACTGTGCATGCATGTGTATAGGCCCATTTATATATGTGTATATATATTTATCTGGACTAAAATATTCTGCTATGTGATCACAATAAGGCACAAACTGATATGCATAAATAAATGTGAGAACTGTGCATTTGTACTAGAAGATTCAAATTTTGCGTCAATTTATAAAGTACAAACAAAAGTGTATCACATTTAAATGCATAAAATAATTAATTTTACATTCTGGCATTTATGTGCTGTTGACTTCCACATCAGCAAATGGGAATTCAAAAGAGAACACATTTGTTTTCTTTGCACTGAGTTTAATTTAGGTATGATAGAACTGTTGCAATCATTTATTTTGACAATATAGAAAGTTAAACATTTAGCGTTTACTTTTTTGGTTAGTTTTTGAAACAGACAAACTTTATGTATTGATTATACATAAAATTCAATGAAAGTTGAATAATCTTTGAACTACAGTATGTTATCTGCATGTCTTATCCATGGAGATGCAACAATGGAGAACAAGCTATTGGGGGTTTTGAGAACCAGAACTGACTGAACAATTTAGCTATAGAGTGAGCCCCTTTATTAATATGCCTGCAAGTGAGGAATGATTAAAAAAAAAAAAAAAAGGCAAATTCACTATCTCATTTACAATTAAGTAGGCTAAATTAACTGTATTCAGTTGTGTTGTAGGCACAATCCAGTACATTATAGTCAGACTAATTTTTATGTTGAAATAATGAAGATTTCTGTGCCACCCCAGACCCTGCCTGGCCACCCAAAATCCTGGCTCCGCCGGCGCCACTAAGTTTTACACGCCCATTTTAACAGACTTTTTTGAGCTTTAAGGTGTGAACAACCAGGGTAAAATGGGGGATTCATGACCCTTTAACCCTTTGAGCGGTACGGTCCCACATGTGGGATTTTTATTTCTGTGCCTCTGGGCGTACGGTTCCACATATGGGATTTCGAACGTTCAGCGACGTCACATAACTGCCAAATTCAAACTGTGTTTTCGCGCTCTGGCTGCGAGACGGACGCGCGCAGCTCTTGTCATATATCACAACTATGCAGTGTTTTCAGCCACATAACGTTTCTTTTAAGGTTTCAGACATTTAAATACACATAAGCACCATTAAAACAATATATTTAGAGTTTATAAAATACACACTGATGTCAGACATCAGTGGAAGGAACAATAACAATCCATTCAAATATAATTTGCCGACATTTATTCATATCAGACACACATAATGGGCCCAAGTAACTATAAAGTTTACTCTATTATTCTTCCAGTTCACAAGCAACTTACTTGCATATATTTCGGGAGAAACGGATGAATTCACCTGCTGTAAATCCGACTGACAGGACTCTGTGAACTGCAGCGCAAACTAAGATGGCGGCGCCCATCTCGCGTTATAGATCAAGATAAAGATCATTTATAAAGGCTTTTAAACGACAAAACACACTCACTTACACATATTTGAGGATCGGGATATCAGATAGTTGATGACATGGTAAGCAAGTTTGTGAATATTTTAAATAAACAAGGAAAAACAAAATAATAGCGATCCATCTGTCATACAGTGTTATTGTGGCTGCGTTCAGCGCTCGTGACACGCAAAACGCGTCGCTTGGAAACATTAAAGGCAAACGTTCTAAAATAACGGTCGCCTTAAAAAAACTCACTCTGCGGGGACAGTTAGAATATTTTAAACTCACGCTCGAAAGGGTTAAGAACTTTATAAAATGTCTCAGAGAGAGAGAAAGAGAAAGAGAGAGTTACCGTGGTTACGATGGCAGTTGGCAGTAAAAATATCAGCTCCTGATATCAGCATAATTTTGCCAGAGAATGTATGATTTTTATGACTCAAACTGTAATTAATTAATTAGATACTTAATTGTGAACAATAGAGGCAGAAGATTTTTAAGGTAAGACCTCTAAAAAGATTTTTTATTTTTCTGTCATCACCTAAAACTGGATATAAACTCAACATATCAAGCTAACTGCTAGCCAAGCTAACATTCCGTGGCAGTTAATTCAGTTGAGAACAACATGGGCCTACCTAAAGCAGAGGCATTTTTCAAAAATGAAGAGGAGTTGGAGGTAATATATCCAACAGAAGTTAAATCTGCCAAAGATAAGAAAAAGATGAAAGAAATTATCCTGAGAGAGAACCCAGAGATACTGCTGTCTGACTACACTGGACCAGAAGACAACAGAGTCGGGTGTAACCTGCTCTTCTTCACTGAACACCCATCAGTCTGGCACACCATCCTCTGCTCTGCCATGACATGCAGAAGAAAAGGAGGCATCAGCAAAGGCAGACAACTCACTCTAGAAGGAGAAAATGACACAAAGCTGACTGTGAACCTTTATCATAATGGTACAGTCATGGCCCAGGGACCAGAAACCAGCCTTAATGAATTCCAGAGGAACTTTAAAAACCTTAAACTGGAAGTTCAGAAGATTAAGAAAGATCCTGAAGTAAAGAGAAACACAGAGGATGGACTCTGCAACACAATAGGTACCAACATAAACCCCAGTTCAAGAACTCCTATAACAAACAGACACATCAGCACTCCTGCATCTCCTAAGATAAAGGCCTTGAAAGACAACATCGCTGAGCAGGAATTCTTCCTGTTTAAAGAGGAAACTACCAACAACCTCCACCAGCTCCTGAACCTGAACAGCCACCACAGCATTCAACAACTTCAACAGCTCTGCTCCGCTGTCAGACAACTGGAGGAGGACAATCAAGAGCTGCGCCAGGAGCTGAGGAGGGTGAGAGAGGTACTGGTTATAAGAGAACAACACGGCCACTAGGGATGGGACGATACACTTAAACTCACGATACGATGCACCTCGATATGCCAGGGTCACGATACGATACGTCACGATACGATATCAAAAAAGAAAAAAAAAAGAAGAAAATAGTCCGCTATGAATTCGCCAATGAGCCTGGTTATCTGTTTTGCACGCGGACTTGACGGAGGTAGAGTTGGTGTCAGCGCTTGTTTCATGGTCAGCTGTCCCTTCGGTAGGCTCGTTTTCTCCGGGGCCGTCTTCACATTTTTATGGTGACGTTGAAGGTGGTGGTTCATGTTTGATGTGTTGGATGTGGTGTACGGAATGACAGCATGGCATAGCTTACACACAGTCTTAGTCTTGTCAGTTACTCTATTGCCGTCTTTGTCTTTTTTAATGAGAAAGCCAAAATACTGCCAGACATATGACTTGTATCCAGGCGGAGCGTCCTCAATTTCGACCTCATTTGACTCCATGGTCGGCTGTTTGGGGGCAAGGCAGTTGGTGCTAATGCTAATAATATTTGTTAGCTCGCTGCAGTGTTGTTATTGCAACATGCGCTGTCTTGACGTTACGACGTACCGCACCGTTCCCCGGATATAATTTTTTTTTTTCATTTAGTTTTTTTACCCTGCCACCATAGACTGTATGTCTGCCCCATATACATACACACAAATATAATACACTAAATTATTTATATACTACGCAAATCATGCAGCAGTGCCATCTATCTTTATTTCGCGATCCATTTTTTTCGACCTCGATGCGTTTCGTCACGTTTTGTATCGCGATATTTTGTCAAACGATATTTCGTCCCATCCCTAACGGCCACACTCTGGAGAGACTGCTGGAGGAGACCAGGAACCAGCTACACACAAAACAACATCAGCAGTGTGTCAGCACACAAACACACAGCACCTCCTCTCCTGAAAGAGTCCCAAACTCAACTCCACATCAGAAGAGTGTCAGCACTCAACCTCAGAGCTCCTTCACTCCTGCAACCCGTCAGTCTCCTCAAGCCCCTCAGAGCCTCAAGAGGAAAGAGAACAGCAACACCACACAGAGTCACCCACCACGAACAACAACAACATCACCCATGAGCACCAGCAGAGAACAGAAGAGTAAAGACAACATCGTCATCCTCTGTGACTCCAACGGCCACCATCTTGACCCCAGGCGACTGTTTCCGGGGAGATCTGTGAAAAAGTTCTGGTGTCCCACCTCACACTCTGCTTTAAGACTGCTGCAAGAGGGTGTTCTGGGTGTACCGTCACACATCATTCTTCACACCGGAACAAACGACCTCAGTGCTAGAAGGGTGGACGTCACTAAAGCCCTGTCCAATGTGGTGAAAACAGCCAGCAGGATCTACCCCAGAGCCAAGATCATCATCTCAACCCTTCTAACTCGCAGAGACGTGCCACACAGGATCATCAGCACAATCAATGCAGAGATAGCTAGAGTCTGCGCTCCAATGCCGAATGTCCACATAGCCAACCGTCCGCACATCACCCACAAGCATCTGTACGACCACATCCACATCCATCAAGAGGGCATGAGACCATCAAGGAGTCAGCCCTGAAAAGCCCCCAGAAAACACATCCTGACCGCGAAGAGAGGGTCAGTCAGACAGACAGCTACGCCGCTGTAGTGGCCAGACGAGGTAGAACAGACACCAGTGACCTGGTCCAGATAAAACACATGCTGAAAATGATATGTGACAACCTGTTAGCCTAAGGAATCACAATGTGTCTGTAGTCAAGTATGATCATTATTTCTTAATGATTTCATTATTTCTTTTTATTAGTTTATTTTTAAATGTAACATTTGTAAAATTAATTCACTCACTATATTTCTATATACCTTTTATATTACTTTTTTAATTGATTAATCTATATTTTAAAACATGATTTGGTCATAAATTCATAGTTCAGATATAATTATTTTACTTGAGACATGGAGTCATTTAGACTCCAAAACCCGCACTCCTTTAAACTACAGAGAGCTACAAATACCCTCAATCAAAAAGCCTAATGTTAAAATTGGAAGAGATTCAGGAGGAATCATAGTTTGGTTCAAAGACCATCAGTGGCATCATATTCAACCTGTGAAAAAAGGGAAAACACATATTTGGATAAAACTTAAAAAAGAGCTTTTGTGTTTAGACTGTGTGCCACATATATCCCCCCATATGAGTCACCTTATTATAATGATGACATCTTCTCAACCCTACAGTCAGAGATCAACTACTTTCAGTCTCTAGGATCAGTTCTGTTAATGGGGGATCTGAATGCTAGAACGGGGAAGGAAGTGAACTACATCAGCTCTGATGGAGACAAATATATAAACGGTCCACTTAATCATCAACAAAAACGATATACTAAAACACGTCAGAATTACGACAACACAATAAACAGACATGGAAAACAAGTCCTGCAACTCTGCAAAAGCCTGGGTCTTTATATAGTTAACGGCAGAACAAACGGTGATTCTCTGTGTCGATTTACCTACTGCTCACATTTAGGCAGCAGCACGGTAGATTACGCCATCACAGATATAGACCAAAATAAAATCAATTATTTCACAGTGATGCCACAGCTACCGTTATCAGACCACAGTCACACGGTCCTCAGTCTAGTATCCACTCCCCCCCAAATTTATATGGAGTAAAGACAGTCCTGCCCAGTATGAAGCTGCGCTCCAAAGCACTCATGTTCAGAACATGATAGACTCATTTCTATTGACTTCTTTTAGTGAAGAGAAGACGACAACCAATTTAGCAACTGAACAGTTAACAAAAATATTCTCTACAGTGGCCAAAAAAGCCCTGAGAAAAAGAAAGAATTATAGAAGCAAAAAAGAAATGGCTAATGCTGGTTGGTTTGATAAAGCAGAGATGGGCATAAATACATGGAAATGTATTTAAAATACAAATACAAAATACTGTGTGGAAAAATGTATTTAAATACAAATACAAAATACTGTGTGGGAAAATGTATTTAAATACAAATACAGTATTTTGTATTTTGAAAATACACAAAATACATGTGAAATTGAAGATTCAGTGCAGGTATCCCTATTAGGCTGAAATCTATCTGGGCCTATTCTGAATGCCAAAAAGCATTTAGATGTGTGCAACTACTTAGAAACTTTCGTTTTAATTTTATATACCTCTTCCCTTCCCCTGCCCTGTAGGAAATAAAAAACTACAAAAAAACCCCCAAAAAACTAATTTTTAACTTTTATTATGTTTTATCACCATCATTAAAAGCCAATGTGACAATGTGTAATTTGTTAAACTAATTATAAATAGTCACAGTGAATTAAGAAACTACATAGGCCTACTGACTTTTAATTCCTTACCTCATTTCTGCACTCTCTGTCATTCTCTCTCTGTCATTCTCTCTCTCTCTCTTTCTTAAGTGCTTGCTTCCTTGCTGGTAATTACAAATAAACTTATGTAGTGCAAAATAGCAGCCATTTATATACTTACTTCTGACAAGGTTACAATGTAATCTATTACTTATGGTGAACACTATTAAAAAAAACTGTAAAACTGTGGGAACCTTTTCTGCTATATAGCAAAGAATAGGGATGGGTGATATGACAATATATGGCATGGTTTCACAATTATCAATATCAGTTTTGATACCACAGCAAAAACTGAATTTCAAACTCTTTTGATGCTTTTTTTTACGCAAGTAGTATAGTAACTTTTATATTTATTTAATGTAAAGTTTATTTGTTTCTATATACATAATTAGAAAATATAAAGTTTATCTAAAATAAAAAAAAATTTAATTAGAAATCATTTGGCACTTTTTTTGGTCAACAATAAAACTAAAAGTGTAGTGTATCTTTCATCATTGTCATCACAAATGCACACAATTACTACACTAAACTGATGGAGACAGACAATGATTAACCTAATTATTTTGTCTCTACATAAACAAACATTTGCATAGATGGGTAAACACAATCACAATTTGGAAATGTGTCCAGTTACATTTTCATAAATCACCATGTTTGTAAAATTTAAAATGATTACATTTACAAAATGAGCCTGCATAGCAGAAATAATGAATAAAGTAATGGTCGGTGTTTAATACAATCGTTAATTGAAATAAAATAATTAATGAATTAAAAAACATATATAACACAGTATTGTTCAATTTAGTGTTATACATATGTTATCATATTAATATGTTTTGTTCTAATGTCTTAAGTCACAATTTCAAGTTTACTGGGTTTAACTTGATTATTTGGGTAGGGTTTAAGAAGTGTACTAAAAAACTTTTTCACATGTGTCGTCAAAATGACCTACAACCTAATCAGTTTACATGTGAAGAAATCCATTTATTCACAAACTTCTCACGAGACGAGTGTTTGACATAGTATAAGAGGTGTTTGACAAATTATTCGGCAAACTACTTCCTCTCATTGCTGCTTTTTGGTGGTTTGGAGAACAATTACTCAGAGTCGCCCTCTGTCGTTTTTCACAGAATTATACAATGGAGAGCACGTCAAGCATAAAAGCCTAACTGTGTGTTCACACCGCCGGCGGCGAGAGCGTCAAAGTGACGCTAGTCATTCATTTTCAATGAGAGCCGGCGGCGAGCTCCGGCGAGAGCGGCGCGGCGCGTCTTGGACGGTGAGAGCGTCGAGGAGAGTTGAAATCAGGTTAACTTTATGGTAATGAGCTATGACGCTGTTCGGAGGCAACCAATTGGAATGTAGAGGTCCTCGCTTGAGAGGCTTCCGATTGGTTGACGCGACTTGTCATTTACTTTGACCCTCCCGTCGGCGGCGGTTTGAACGAACAGGACAGCGTTGTTGGCAGGGCGGCCAAGGCGATTGTTGACGCTCTCGCCGGCGGCGGTGTGAACGCACGGTAATAGGTTTACTGAGGAGCGCGCGCAGTAAGCAGGTAACAGGTTCATGGTGTAGAGCCATGCGAATTGCGAAAGTATAAACAAGGCTTCAACTGCACAACGCTAAAGAGAAAGCGGAAAGTCCTATCTAAACATTGTAATGTTTATGTGTACGAAGCCATGCTTGCTGATATTGTGGTCTATAACTCCTCCCCGAACTCACGTGAACGAGCAGCGATTTGCCTGTGATTTCGGGCATTTGTCTGCGATTTCTCAAAACCTGTCGGCGAGCCAAAATCGGGGCTAAAATCGTGCAGTCTGAACTCGGCTTAACATGCAGTAACGTTAAAGGGATAGTTCACCCAAAAATGAAATTTTGATGTTTATCTGCTTGCCCCCAGCGCATCCAAGATGTAGGTGACTTTTTTCTTCAGTAAAACACAAATGAGGATTTTTAACTCCAACCGCTGCTGTCTGTCAGGCAAATAATGGGAGTGGATGGGGACTTCGGCTAAAAGAGTAAAAAAAGCTTGCTTAGACAAATCCAAATTAAACCCTGCGGCTCGTGACGACACATTGATGTCCTAAGACACAAAACGATCGGTTTGTGATGTCTGATCACGCTCTGACAGCGGCAGTGATGTCTGATCACGCTCTGACAGCGGCAGTGATGTCTGACACTCATTAAAGTAGGGGGTTGGTCTGAACCTGGTCTGAACTAGTTGATGCATGAAAACAACACCCTGATAAAGAGGTTGACTGTCTCAAAGTATTTTGAGTATTTTGAAAATACAAAAATACTCATCTTAAATGTATTTAAATACAAATTACATTTGATTTTTTCCAAAGGCTTTAAAATACAAAATACAAAATAGTATTTTGTATTTCAAATACGTATTTTAAATACATGTATCTGAAATACTGCCCATCCCTGTGATAAAGAATGCCAAAAAGTAAGAAAAGAATTACGGTCATTATCAAACAAAAAACACAGAGACCCAGCAAACCAACAAATACGAGCCACATATCAAGAAACCCTTAAAATGTACAAGTCATTATTAATACAGAAAAAAGCTGATCACACGAAAATAAAACTAAACAAGATTGAGGAGGCAGTAGATCAAAATTGTTTTTGGGAATTATGGAACAATTTAGACAAATCCAAAAAAGCCAAACACCTTCCCATCTATGACCCTAAAATCTGGACCGAACATTTTGGAAATCTTTATTCACCAAACCAACCAACCCTTAGCCAAAAACACCTGACCTCCCAACTACATAACCTGGAACACACTATAAAAGACCAGCTAAATAATTTAGACCAGCCCATAGCATTAAATTAACTGACACACAAGATGAAATCCCTAAAAAACAAAAAATCCTGTGGCGTGGATGGAATATCTAATGAGATGCTGAAACACAGCAGCCCCAAACTGAAAGATGCCATTCTAAAATTGTTCAACCTGTTATTAAAATCAGGAAAATTTCCTGAAATATGGAAAGAAAATTTGATAACTCCAATTTTTAAACAAGGTGAGAAGTACGACCCAAATAATTACAGAGGCATCACAGTGAGCAGTAACCTCGGAAAACTATTCTGTTCCATTATTAATGACAGATTAGTTCAGTTCATTCAAGAACACAAAATTTTAAAGAATTGTCAAATTGGATTTATGCCCAATCAGAGAACATCAAATCACATTTACACACTTCACACACTAATTCAAAAATATGTTCATCAAAAAAAACAAGGAAAAATATTCGGCTGCTTCATTGATTTTAAAAAAGCCTTTGATTCTTTATGGCATGATGGGCTTTTTCTAAAACTTATCCAAAGTGGAATAGGAGGAAGGACATATGATATCATAAAGGACATTTACAACGGGAACAAATGCTGTGTCAAGATCAATGACAAACGAACTGATTATTTCAGTCAAAATAAAGGGGTCCGTCAAGGCTGCAGCCTCAGCCCGACTCTCTTTAATATATATATCAATGAGATGGCATCAGCATTTGAGAAGTCCTCCTGTCCTGGTCTGACCCTTGAGGGCAGAGAAATCAAATGCCTCCTGTACGCCGATGACCTTCTGCTGCTGTCACCTCATGAAGAGGGACTGCATGAAAGCCTCTTAATTCTAGAGCAGTACAGTAGCGACTGGGCCTTACCAATTAACATGGAAAAATCCAAAATCATGATCTTCCAAAAAAAACCTCGCCTTACTGACAAAAAATATAATTTTACAATCAATTACAATTTACAATCGGAGGAACACTTCTCAATCATGTCACATATTATAATTATTTGGGTCTCACAATCTCAGCTTCTGGACAATTTGAAATGGCAATGAAAGATCTGACCGATAAGGCACGCAGGGCTTATTACAATATAAGAAAATCATTGTTCAAATTCAACCCACCCATAAAACTGTGGATGAAAATTTTTGATGCCATCATCAAGCCCATTCTTTTGTACGGCTGTGAAATCTGGGGCCCCAAATTTAAATTAAACTATGAATCGTGGGACAAAAATCCTGTTGAAATTTTCCACCTCGAATTCTGCAAAAATATCCTGGGTCTTCACAGAAATGCCCCTAGTCTGGGTTGCAGGGCAGAACTGGGCAGATTCCCTCTCTTATCTGAAATCCAGAAGAGAGCAGTGAAGTTCTGGTTTCATCTGTCAGTCTCACAGGCAGATGTCTACCATCACTGTGCTCTTTCATACAGGGCAGGACACCCAGAGAATGACCCTTGCACTATTTATCCACGTGTGTCTTCCATATCCGTAGCGTCGAGTTGATCTGATTTTAGTGAATGCAGGAATTTTAACTTCCGCGCACATCATTCCCACGGTGTCTTTAGCCCTTTCATGCACGAATTATGATAGGCTACTTTATTCACTTCACTTTTATTACTCTTTAGGCATGACAAAATAATCACCTTCATTTTTTTCAAACACGCATTTTTCAAGGACTTGGTGACATGCCCACTAGGGTGGACAACGTGCATTTGAACAACGGATGAAATATGTGTTTGAGAAAACAATTATTAAATATAAATATTGTAAACACTATAAAAACATGTTTGTTTGTTTTTTGCTCTTTAACATTGTATTCATGTATTTTGAACATATTCCAGAACTTTTAGCAGTCTCTGTTATATTTTTTTTTGCACTTGCAAAAGTTGACCAGTTGGTGGCAGTGTATTGCATGACACATTAGGGTCCACTGCCACTGTATTGACTAAAAAAAAATGAGGACATCAAGGAGCAATATCATTTTTAAAATATCCAAGTATTAATTTTGTGATTTGAGGAAATTGATTAATTATGTGTCCACTCAAGTGGACATCATGCATCACTGGCTATATTTAGACTACAATTTATAGTATTGCTGTGTGTTTTTTTCAAGGATCATCACTCACATGATAGAACTAATATCCACAAAATATTGCTATAATAAAAATTTAATTGATTTTCAGCCAAAACATTTCTGCAGATGGCGTATTTTCAAAAAAAAAAAAAAAAAAAAACAGCAATACTATAAATTGTAGTCCAAATATAGCCAGCGATGCATGATGTCCACTTGAGTGGACACATGATTAATTACAATTTTCTCAAATCACAAAATCAATACTTGGATATTTTAACAATTATATTGCTCCTTAGTTGTTGCTTGTTCTCATATTTTTTTTTACCTGCAAGGGTCCACAATAGAAGGAATGGACAGACATTCCTCCCCTGCAAGGCACAATCCGCTCATCTGTCTGCAATCATGTTTTAGATAATTTTTTTTTGCACTTGCAAAAGTTGCCCAGTGGGTGGCAGTGTATTGCATGACACATTAGCGTCCAATGTAGTGACTGATGTGCAACTGTGACATTCAAACTCATTTATATAGGAGAAAACAACTATTGAATAGCTGTCCACTGTAGTGACCACTATGCATGTTAATATCCAAGCCTCAATCCACTAACACTAATCACAGGCAACAGTTTAAGAAGTCCAAAATTCTCGGTTATGCGCTTGTCAGATGCTCCTCATCCCTTTGAAATAAATGAAATCAGGCCTTGGGCTGTAATTCCTATCAAGTGTTTCTATTGTGTGTGTATCATTGTAGTGGGAAAAGGATTGTGCGCACCATTAAATCTCACGACCTGTCTCTATGTGTTTCAAAACAGTCGACAATAATCACAACACGCTTTCCAAAATCTTCCAAACATTGATTGTGGCTTGTCAACAGGGTCTCTCAGGCCAGTACAACAAGGGAGAAAGGCGCACATACAGCACATCGATGGTGTTGGCAAAGGTAGCAGAAAGAGACACATTAAAAATGTGTGGAAGATGCTGGATTGGAAGATCAAGCCTTAGACGAATGAGTGTCAGTAATACCGTATGAAATTGTGACAGCTTCTTTGAAACCGGCAGGAAGGGCTTACAGTAGCAAACATTGCCAACAAAATTGCAAAACAAGGAATTCCTGTATAATATCGTACCTTCTCTGTATTATCTTTGAAAAACTCTTCATCCATTTTTAACAGCTGTGACTTCAGACTGATCCAGGTACAGGGTTGGAGCCCAGTCTGGTTGAGACTCATCCATCTCATATGCTGGTTTATCTTTGATTGAGACAAAATTATCCATATTGAAACAAATATTGCAATCAACAGTGGGAATACTATATACTAGCCTAACTTAGTTTGCTCACTTTGCCGCAATGTTGACAGAATAGTGCTAGGTTACAAAATGCAGAGGAACCCGTGACTACTCCTCTCGTGAACAGAACAAAATGAGATATAAATACTGTTTCCACCTGGTATTAAGATGGGTTTTGATCGATCGGATCACAAGTGGACGACGCTATACAGGTGTGAAGGGGGTGTAAAACGTTTTGAGCTTTCGACCACTCCCAGAAGAAGTTGAAAACGCATTCAACCAGGATTGCTTTCGTGTAAACGCTCATGTGGTTGAATGTGTTCACTAAAGACGCCTACTCTCCACCTACTGACCTAATGAGTAAACATTATAAGAGCTCTAGCCGGACGGGATTTAAACTTTGTCAGCTGAAGACCCAAGTTTGGTTTGAAGTAACCAGCACAATGTTTTCTCACTGTTCCTGATTTCTAACACACACTCACAGCTCGACTGGTCTCACGGCTGTCAGAGCAGAAACTAAAGCTGCTGCTCTCCGCATGTTTTTCCGTCATCTCTGGGCACGTCCATATATCATTTGACTGAGCTTATTTTTATTAATTAGATCGAAAGATCTGAAGAAAAAAAAACACACATTTACAGACTCATAGACCCTCCCCTCGAAGAAATCTGGAGAAGTGGGTGAAAGTGGACAAAAGAGACCAAAAAAAAAATACCAGGTGTTAACATGAATGTGTCTTCCTCGTCCACTTGTGATCCGATCAACAAAAACACATCTTAAAGGATTCATTTTTCAGCAAATTTGGACAGCACCCTTTCACCCCTCCTTAAACGGGTAAGCAGAAAGAGCCCTGCAGACCTTCAAAGCTGGTCTCAAGAAAATGAAGGGAGAAACTTTGGAGACAAGAGGGAGCAGGTTCCTGTTCAGTTATCGGATTATGCCACAAACAACAACTGGTGTGTCCCCTGCTGAAATGATGATGTCCAGACGTTTAAGATCAACTTTTGATTTGCTTCTACCAGACCTGGCCACCAAAGTGCAAAAGAAACAGATCAAACAGAAAGAAGAGCGTGACAACAATGTTGGCTTGTGGACTTTTTCAGTGAAATTATAGCTTTGGACCACAATGGATTCCTGCTGTGGTTAAAAAGATGTACCAGTCCACTATCTTATGCGGTCTTGACAGGAATAGGACAGACATGGAAAAGACACATTGACCAGGTTCGCAGCAGACACTCACTCACAGCACCGGAGTCTGCAATCATGCAGGATTCACCAAGTATTGAAGAGGGAATCATGCAGCCTGTGAGCAATGTACCTGTAGAGCCAGGGGAACAGAAAGAACTGTTGCCAGTGTCACAAGAGCTTGAGGCTACTACTGAACAATTTCAGAGGGGGGGAAACAGTGGCGTGTTTAGGTTATTGGAGGTCCTAAGCAAATATCCAGGAGGGGGTCCCATGATCACGCTCACAGGGGTTTATCAGCTGGAAATTTTCAATGCACATTTAAGAGTGCAGGTTACAACTATTAATAACAATAATGGAAAGATTAGGCTTATCAGTATGTCAATATCACCCTGTATCACTTTGTTTTCTGTTTTGCATAATTTCCTGCCAGTTTGTCATCATAGTTATGCATTTTGATTCACAAGCTTGCAATTTGATTCATTATCAGTTATTTTGGATATACTGTATATCAGTTACAGTACATGGCAAATTTTCTCAAGAAAAAAAAATCAACTAATGCTGTAAAATATACATGGGAATCAGTTGGTACTACATTCATATTGTAGGCTAAAATCAACTTATTTGTATACAAACTTAAATTACACTTAAGGGACATTTTTATAATAATAAAGTTGGTTGTACTAACTTTAAAATTAGTTTTACTCCAATTCGTTTTTTGAAATATAAACATTTAAATTGGCTATCAACTTGATAGATTTATTCAAACATGCATTATATGTTAAAGAACATTAAAAAATAAAATATGTAATACGGTGAATATATTAAGCTAAATGCTCATCTCTAGGGTTCATTTTTCTAGCTGACTAATGAGTTTATGGTCATGATGAATATGTTTGTTCTGAGGTAAATGTGACGTTATGTTTGTTTGTTTACCACCCAGGTGAAAAAAAAGTACACTTCTATAATATACTTAAAGTGCTCTATTTTCATGCACTAATTTTGTACTTAATATACTAAAAATTCATCTTTAGCACTTCTTAAGATCATCTTAAGAACATCTAAGTGTACTCAACTGTGCTATTTTGAGACAGCATTAAATATGAACTAAAATGTGCTTTTAATATACTATCTCTGTATTTAAAAAAATGTATTTAGATACTACTTATAGTACATTTGAACTGAATTAAATGTTTTAAATGTCCTGTACACATTCTGTAGCATCAATATTATTTTTTTAATATATATGGGGGGGGGGGGAGATATGATTGAGGATGTTATAAATAATACATAGTAATAATAATAATAATAATAATAATAATAATAATATAACTTGCTAATTATGCTAGTGTTATGTATGCTGGTGCTGAAGAGATGAGACATAAGGAAATCCACAAATAGGGTATTTAATGACCGTGGCAGCCATGGCGGGTCAGATGCTGTGGACTCGTTCGCAGCTGGAGCGGACTCGTTGGCAGCAGGAGCTGGCTTGTGGATAGCTGGAGCATGCTCGTGGAAGGCTGGTGCAGGCTCGTGGAAGACTCGAGAAGGCACGTGGAAGCCTGGAGCTGGCTCGTGGAAGGCTGGAGCGGGCTCATGGAAGACCGGAGCGGGCACGTGGAAGCCTGGAGTGGGCTCGTGGAAAGCTGGTGCTGGCTCGTGGAAGGCTGGAGAGGGGTCTGGAGACGGGGTCCGGGACATGCCCTCGTATTCGATTAAAATCCCCACTGGTACCAGAGCAGGCTCGTGGAAGTCTAGAGCGGGCTCGTGGAAGTCTAGAGCGGGCTCATGGAAGACTGGAGCGGGCTCGTGGAAGACTGGAGTGGTCTCGAGGAAGGCTGAAGCGGGCTCGTGGAAGACTGGAGTGGGTTTATGGAAGACTGGAGCGGGCTCTCGGGGTGGAGCAGTCACTGGAATGGTGGACTTCAGCGCTGACCTCACTGATTTTATCATAGGGTCCGCCACCTTGGCTCCCAGGTCAGCGCTGTTAGAAACCCAATTCCTCCCCCAAGGAAACACTGGCGTCCTGGAATGGATGGGACCGTTGAAGCGGTATGTGCAGGGCTCCGGCCTCCAGAAACTCCTCCACATACCTCTCCAACGGCCTGCCCTTCTGCCGCAGTCAGCATAGCCGGTCCTCAGCCTGGCGAGTTGTCGGGGGTACAGGGACCAGGAATATACCCATAGTAAACTTGTGGATATCGGGCGGTTAGGGTCCGATCTTCTGTTATGTGTGCTGATGCTGAAGAGATGAGACGTATACAGAAATCCACAAATAGGGTATTTAATGACAATCGCAGGAGAAACACACAATACACACATTCAAACTAACATCAAGATCGGACAAGCAGTGAAGGGAGTGAGTCCATTATAAAGGGAGTGCAGATGATGAGGTCCAGGTGCAGGTGATGAGTGATGATGGGGAGATGACGAGGAAATGAGTGCAGGTGTGGAAACAGGAGGATCATGGGAAATGGAGTCTGGGAGACGAGGGAACTGTGACAGCTAGCAACACCCTAGTAATTGAACTGAGTACCTTAGTGACTGCATAACAACACCTTAGCAACCCCCTGAGTACCTTAGATACCCTAGCAACCACATAGCAACACCCAAGCAAACAACCTGAGTACCCTAGCAACCACATAGCAACACATATTAACAACCACCCTGACTACCTTAGCATCTCCATAACAACACCCTAGCAACCACTCAGAATACCTTAACAATCGCACAGCAACACTTTAGCAACCACTCCAAATATCTCAGCAACTGTAAAGCAACACCCTAGCAACCACCCAGAATATCCTGGAAACTGCACAGGAACACCCTAGCAACCAATCTGAGTACCCTGGCAACTGCATAGCAAGCAACTACCCAGAATACCCTAGTACCAGCATAGCAACATGCCAGGAATCACTCAGAATACCATAGCCATACACTAGCAATTGCATAGCAACACCAGTGCAACCACCCAGAGTACCCTAGAAACCACATAACAACAGTCTAACATGCTACCAACATGTTAAATCATCCTAACCTGTTAATCATGCTAACGCCATTTTAAATCAAGTTATCAATGTGCTATTCATGTTACCTACACGCAGTGTTGGGGAGTAGTTAACTACATGTAGCTTGTCAGTAGTTCAGCTACTTTTAAAACAGTGTAACTTTTCCAGTAGTTAACTACCTTTTCCAGCAAGTATCGGTGTAGTGCGACCAAAAGCTACAAGCTACATTCAGTTTGCGTTCTGACGACCCTGCGATGCATTGAAGCAGCACAACATCTTCAGATCACAAACTAAAATTGTGCATTACCACCATCTATTGTTATAGCACACATCTTGCGGCTTTGCAGTTCATCGAGAAGAGATTGTCTGATGATTATGTAAAGGATAGGAGTGGGTTTCAACTTCACACAAATCGATTAATAAAGGTTACACAAATTATAAACATGATTAAAACGCTTTCTGTGTTGAAGACTTCAAGCACATACAGGTGAATAATAGCCTTTTTAAATTGATTGCCCTCTTTATTGCAGTCAGTTTTTAAGTCATTAATTTTACAAATAATTGAAATATAATTTAAAAAATTATACAAAAATTCAAATATTTTTCTAGTCTGCATATTGCTTATTATTATTATTATTATTATTATTATTATTATTATTGCATATTTTTGTCCCATGTTATGGTTATGGTAGCAATTTTGAGCGTGAATCCTGCATTTATATGTAGATATCACTTCTGAAACTGCAGAGTGCAATTGGTCGTCTGTCCTCTTATAGCATGAAAAACAAAACTTATATTAAAATTCTGACTGTATTATATATAAAGAATGCAAATGAATATCTTACAGTGTGTCTACACTTTGTTAATTAAAGGCTTCATGAGAATTCAGTGCTGAATTAAAACTTTCAAAATTCAAAACTAACTTAAACACCCCTGATTTGCCATTGCGTTCAAGAGGTCAACATCTATGTCTGTGATAGGCTATGTTTCTCACTGCTGCAAAATCATGTTGTAAATAGAAACATTTGAAATTCACCAGAGCGCGAACACAAATACGCACTGGAGCATTTGCCAAATCTGTTTCGCCAATATGATATTATTACAGTATCAACTCAGGGTGTTTTGCTTGCATTTGAGGGTGCTTAGGTGCGTAGAACCGGGCCTGCATTGGTGTGACATTTGTAGCAATTTTGCACTTTGACAGTCAGTGTGAGATTAAGTATTGCATCTTGTGATATACATTACAAAATAAAATGGTATGCTTTGAAATCATAATTGTAATGCATTGCGTTGTTTTAAACCCCAAACATTTACTTAAACATTCTTCATTAACAGTTATTCAGTTATTTGTAATAGCCTATGTCATTAAAAAAAAGTAGTTTCAATGTAGCTAGCTACTTTTTGTTAGTAACTTGTAGTGTAGCTAACTGACTGTAGTTTAACTACTTTAATTTATGAGTAGCTTGTAGTTTGTCAAACTACAGTTTTAGAGTAGCTTCCCCATCACTGCCTACATGTTAAATTATGCTAGCAGCTGCTAATCAAGATAGAAATGTGTTCAATTATGCTAGCAACATACTTTTTTTATTTACAGGGCTATTCACATCCCTGTAAACATGTCCCTGCAGGGCCCATGCTGGCTTTTTGCGAGCACAGTGGTCTAGGTCCAGCCCACATCAAACCTAAACAGGCCCAGTGTGGGCTTTCCCAGGCGAGGCCTACAGCTTTGGGCTCACTGCGGCCTCTCTGTGATCAGCCCACACCAGCGAACTGCCCACAGAAAACCATGATGTCCCAGTATGGATCAGCCCAAAAGGGCCCAGAGCAACTTTAAAAATTACAAAAATAATCTGTAATTAATACAATAACAAACCAGTTAGATGATAAAATGGTCAAATGACTGGCAATAAAGTAAAATCTCCTTATTTACAGTGTCCTCCACAAATATTGGCACCCTTAGTAAATATGAGCAAGGGTGGCTGTGAAAATAAATCTGCATTTTTTATCCTTTTGATCTTTTATTTAAAAAATTCACAAAATTCTTACCTTTCATTTAAGTAAACAATTGAAAGTGGGGGGAAACTCACATTATGAAATAAATGTTTTTCTCTAGTTCACGTTGGCCACAATTATTGGCACCCAATTAGTGCAGCGTCCCTTTCCCAAGATAACAGCTCTGAGTCGTCTTCTATAATGCATGATGAGTTTGGAGAACACCTGACAAGAGATCAGAGATCATTCCTTCATGCAGAATCTCTCCAGATCCTTCAGATTCCAGCTCCATGTTGGTGCTTCTTCTCTTCAGTTCACTCCACTCATTTTCTTTAGGGTTCAGGTCAGAGGACTGAGATGGTCATGGCAGAAACTTCATTTTGTGCTCAGAGACACATTTTTGTGTTGGTTTTGATGTTTGTTTTGGATAATTGTCCTGATGGAAGATCAAACCACGGCCCATTATTGGATTTCTAGCAGAAAAGGTCAGGTTTTGATTTTTTTATCTGTTGGTATTTGATAGAATCCATGATACCAAGTATCTGAACAAGATGTCCAGGACCTTGATCTTGTTCTGATACAGCAGAAAAATAGATCCACAACATTAAAGATCCAGCAGTATATTTAACTGTGGGCATGGGGTACTTTTTATCCATGTGTGCACCAAGCCCATCTGGTGGGTTTGCTGCCAAAAAGCTCTTTTAGTTTCATCTGACCATAGAAGCTGGTCCCTTTTGAAGTTCCAGTCGTGTCTGACAACTGAATATGCTGGAGATTGTTTCTGGATGAGCAAGGAGGATTTTTCTTGAAACCTTCCCGAACATCTTGTTGGGATGTAGGTGCTGTTTGATCATTTTTTTAAGCTTTCTGAGACTCAAGACTCAACTAATCTCTGCAATTCTCCAGCTGTGATCCTTGGAGAGTCTTTGGCCACTCAAACTTTCCTCCTCACCGCGCATTAGGGCGATTTAGACACACATCCTCTTCCAGGCAGATTTGTAACATCTTTAGTTGATTGGAACTTCCTAATTATTGTCCTGATGGTGAAAATGGGGATTTTCAATGCTTTAGCTTTTTTCTTACAGCCACATTTTATTTTCTGAAGCTCAACAATCTTTTGCTGCACATCAGAATTTATATATTCATTGGTTTTATTGTGATGAATGATTAAGGAAATTTGGCCTCTGTGTTTCCTCATGTTTACACTCCTGTGGAGCAGGAAGTCATGGCTGGACAATTTCATTCTCCTAGTCACCCTGGTGTGCTAAAAAATGTAAATATGAATGTGAAAAAAACTTCAGAGATATTTTACTCATAAGAGTTTCTAGGGGTGCCAATAATTGTGGCCAACATGTATTGGAGAAAAACATTTGACATATGATTTTCTCCCCACTTTCATTTGTATTACTTCGATGAAAGGTTAGAATTTTGTGATTTTTTTTTTAATGAAAGATCAAAAGGATAAACAATGCAGATTTATTTTCACAGTTGCCTTTGCTCATATTTACTAAGGGTGCCAATATTTGTGGAGGGCACTGTAAATAAGCTGAAAACACTGTCACATGATCAGCAGAAGAACATAAACACTAACAGATCTGTCTAGATCTCAACATCTTCACTTACTACAATCCAGTTTGACTATTTCTTCAATCCAGTTTGACTATTTCATACTAAACTTTTAGATGTTTTATTGAAAATCACTGTTGAAGTCACCGTTATGCAGGTCAGTGTTGACCCTTGACCCTTGACCCTTGGCTCTTGACTTCCTCACTTTAATGATTCTCAGACTCCTGTAACTGTGTGTTTCTGAAACACTTTAATTTAAACAAAAATTGCAAGAGAAATTCTGGTTAGATGAAGTTGATCACTTTATTGATGATTTAATCATCATGCAGTGTTCAGAATCAAAGAGATTTATATTTTACAGAGTATGATTCAGGGAATGTTTGAGTGGCACATGCCCAGGGCCAGTGCTAAGGGGCCAACGTTTTGCCAATAAGCAAATTCTCAGGGGCCCTGCGACCACCTTCCTAATATTGTGTTGGTCCCCTTATGCTGCCAAAACAGCCCTGACCCGTCGAGGCATGGACTCCTCTAGACCCCTGAAGGTGTGCTGTGGTATCTGCACCAAGATGTTAGCAGCAGATCCTTTAACTTGGGTGGAAGATGGCGCAGCACATGGCTGCCACAGTGCTTAGCTCTCCAGTGTTTGTACTGTTTTTGTTAGATTTTCCTGTTTTTTGTTTTTCAAACACCATCAGTTTTACCAGGGATGAACTGCTGAACATTAGGCAGTACACACCACAAAATCTTTTACCAGATTTTGATTATTCAGACGTTTTGTTGAATGTTGTAGTCAGCGAAGCGGCAGCACTGTGTGGAAGCTTCGGGACGCGCAGATGGGGAAAGCGCGCCGGCGCCCTCGTGAAGCTCAGACAGCGCGGATTAAGAACGCCGCTGCCTAGCATCCATCTGGCAAATCTCTGCTCTCTGCCCAACAAAACGGATGAACTCCTTCTGCTCTCCCAGACAAATAAGGATTTCTCGAACTCGGCTGCTCTGTGCTTCACAGAAACCTGGCTGAACGACACTATTCTGGACAGCATGTTAAGTCTGCCGTGCTTTCAGCTGTTTAGATCAGATCGCGACGCAGAATCAACGGGGAAATCGCGCGGTGGCGGGACGTGCTTTTACATCAACGAAAGGTGGTGTTCAGATGTAACGGTGTTAAAGAAGATGTGCTGTCCAGATCTTGAAGCACTCTTCATTAACTGCAAACCGTTCTATTCGCCATGGGAGTTTTGCTCGTTCATTCTGGTGAGCGTCTACATTCCTCCGCAAGCGCACGTGAGCTCGGCTTTACAGATACTTGCTGATATGATCACAGAGAGTGCGCAACAACACCTGGACTCTGTTCTAATCATTCTCTGGGACTTTAATAAAGCGATTCTCTCACGTGAACTTCCAAAATACAGACAGCATGTCCCACCAGAGACAGTAATACACTGGATCACTGTTACACAGCAATAAGGATGCATATCACTCTGTCCCACGGGCAGCTTTGGGGCTCTCTGATCACTGTTTAGTTCATCTCATACTGACCTACAGGCAGAAACTGAAATCAGCTAAACCTGTAGCAAGGTCTGTAAAGAGATGGACCACCGAAACACTCATTGGAGTGTTTTTGAAGCTGCTGCCAGCGATCTGGATGAGCTCACAGAGACTGTTACATCATATATCAGTTTCTGTGAGGATTTGTGCATTCCTACAAAGACTCATTTAACTTACAACAACGACAAACCCTGGTTCACTGCAAAACTCAGCCAGCTCCGTCAGGCCAAAGAAGATGCTCGCAGAAAAGGGGACAGAGTCTTGTACAAACAGGCCAAATACACACTGGAAAAGGAGATCAGAGTGGCAAAGAGGAATTATTCTGATAAGCTTCAGAATCAGTTCTCTTCTAATGACACGGCTTCAGTGTGGAAAGACACCATCACCCAGCTCTGTGGAGAATCAACAACTGGCAGACGATCTGAACGAGTTTTATTGCAGGTTTGAAAAATCACCATTCACACCTCCAACAACCGGTCGACGCTACAGAGCCCTGAGCACCAGCAAACAGGAACAGTTTCTTCCCTCAATCAATTCATCTCATGAACACTTGACAAACACAGAACACACAACACTATTACACATTATTTACTTAAAAAACTTGTTTATATTTCAAATTTGCACACATCATAACTGTACATGCAAATTGTCTATATTATATAATGTTTTTTTGCTTTTTTTGCACTTTGTCTTGTAAATTTGTATATTAATCTTTATTCTTTTTAATATGTGTCTTGTCTTGTCGCTGTCACTCTGTTGCACTGTGGAGCTTCTGTCACTAAAACAAATTCCTAGTATTTGTAAACATACCCGGCAATAAAGCTTTCTGATTCTGATTCTTTAAGTCCTGTAAGTTGTGAGGTGGATCCTCCATGGATCAGACTTGTTTGTTCAGCACATCCCACAGATGCTCAATTGGATTGAGATCTGGGGAATTTGGAGGCCAAGTCAACACCTCAAACTCATTGTTGTGCTCCTCAAACCATTCCTGAAACATTTTTGCTTTGTGGCAGGACACGGGCCAGCCTTCACTCCCCATCAGTGAGCCTCGGCCATCCATGACCCTGTCGCCGGTTCACCACTGTTCCTTATTGGAGCACTTTTGATAGATCCTGACCACTGCAGACCGGGAACACCCCACAAGAGCTGCAGTTTTGGAGATGCTCTGACCCAGTCCTCTCGCCATCACAATTTGGTCCTTGTCAAACTCGCTCAAATCCTTACGTTTGCCCATTTTTCCTGCCTCTAACATCAACTTTGAGGACAAAAAGTTCACTTGCTGCCTGATATATCCACCCACTAATAGGAGCTGTGATGAAGAGATAATCATATATATATATATATATATATATATATATATATATATATATATATATATATTCTGGAGGTTTAAGCTGCAGGGGTCTAATTGAGTTTCATTGCTCAATATTAAAAATAATTTTCTCGTGCACTGCATTTCTGCTGTGGTTTTCACACTTCCTCTCTCTCTCACACATTCACATGCAAATACACACAAACATCACCTCCTTTTTGACACTTGTGGCTCTTGAGGGCATCAGTGACGTCTGAAACTGTTTATGAACGTTTGTTTTAGCAGAAGCGTATTAAACCACAGTGTGTTTAAAGGTTAAAGAGGCTCTACACTTATAGTTCTTCTCTCTCATCTGCTCTCAGTTGATCACTTGAACTCATCTGTGGTTGTTTTGCTGTGAGTTGTTGACTGAAACACCTGACATCTGTGGTTTGGTTGAGTGTAGTTTGTGTGGACAGATAACCAAACGATCAACTGAATCTGAGTTTAACAGCAGAAAGATGAATGTAGAGACACTTGATCAGGCCAAACATCTGTGGATTCAACCGACATGTGAGAACAAATGTGCTCAAATATAGTCATGATGAGAGATAAAGATCACAGTAAGAGCAGAGAGGAATATAGACTGAAGAAATGACTCAAGTTCACACTCATCATTTTTTCCACTCCAGTGGTCAGCGTCTTCCTAGAACTGTTTGACAGAGTGTTTTTACACACAGCCACAATGAGATCAATGTTTGTCAGCTTTTAAAAGATTTTTTAAAGTTTAATTTTGAATTCACTGAATATTACACCAATTTTCTAATAGTTTTTCTTTTGAATGCTCTGGTAGTTTCTCTGCTATTTATTATATGGATAAAAGTGTCTGCTAAATGATTAAATGTAAGTAAATCCAGAAGCAAAACTAAGTGGTTTAATATGTTAAAAGCAGAGCATGTTATTGTCAGTGGGATATTGTGTGTGGATCTGTTATTCTCAGTGGTTATATCAGTCTCGGTGCTCATGTGAAGCTAAATCAAGACACCTGAAATAGTTTTTAGCTGTGTTTACATGTTTTTATTTTTCAAGACTAACAGAATAATTGTGTAAAATCAAATAAACAGTGAGTAGAACTGCATATGAAAAAAAAAAAAAAAAAAATGAGAATGAGGCTGAATAATTTAAAATTAAGGAGGCATGTAGAAATGTGGAAAATATGAAATGTAGATATATCTTGCATATAAACTTTTAAGAACTATAAAATATCACAGAGAGAGAGAGCTGTTAGTAACACATTAGTTGTTGCTTCAACAGAGATAAACAAGACTGACAAATCAGAAAACATGCTTTGTTCACACCATGTCGTGATTACTGTTATCAGGAGATGAGAAAACACATGATTTTATTTGTTCATGTCATCAGATTCAGAATTATGTGCTTCTGTCACAACATTAATAATCACAAAATGAGTCTCCAGCAGTCAGGTAGAAGTTGGAGAAAATTACAAATTATAATTTATGGTAATTACAGTAATTATGATGTGGCATGAACAGAACAAGCATAAATAAAATAAAACAAAAACACCTTTTGACCTTTTGACTTTTAACACCACAACCATTAACTGACAAAAATCCTTCACAGAAACTTTAAATAATAATAAAAAAAACCCCACACAAATAAAAGCACATTTGGAACAACAGTGTTTTTGTTGTTGTTGTTGTTGTGTTATATATATTAGGGCTGCTTCTACACCATTTATCTTGTTTAGCACATCCATTTTGCCATCACTGCCTATATCCAGCAAAGTAAACCATCAGATTGAAGTGTGATTTTCACAAAACTGTTTTCTTCAGCAATTGTCAAGGTAAATTTAGATGTCTTTCCAAAAAAGGACACCAAATAACCAAATGATATGATTTAATATAATTCTTACATTTATGTACACCAAAGCACCCATAACAAAAAAAAAAAAAATGCTTTACAGGTTTTAGCTAACAATAGTTTTTAGGTACGGAAATTGAACAAAGTAATCAAATATAAAATAACTGCTTATAAACTTCTTTAAATAATTAAATAAAGGTGAAACATTAAGTTACAAGAGTTCAGTCAAGAGTGATTTCTTCTGTCTTTTGTCTTTTGATTAACATTAAATACACAAAGCAGGAATATTAGACTGCTGTCCCTTTAAGACATATTTCAAAGATCCAGCACATTATACTGATACATATGCACTGTCTGTCTCGTTTTTCTCTTAAGACATAACCTACTATGTTTGTTAGGATACTCTCTAAGATGGGCATGTTGACAGAATTTTTGTGTGAATTTGTCCATTTAGGTGCAAGACTTGAACGAGAATTTGTGCTAGAGAATTTGCACGCTGTGACATGGCTCTCCATGTATGTGCTTCGGATGAGTACACACAAATCTCCTCACAGCGCACGCAAGCTCTCTTTCGCGTCTTAAGGCCGGAACACACCAAGCCAACAGTCAGCCGTCGGGCAATTTTCGTTCATCAGCCGACTAAGTTTTCTCAGTGTGTTCTGCACTGTCGGCTGAAGTTGGTCTTCGTCTGCTTTTTTTCGGCCGATTCGAAATGTTGAATCGGTGTTGGAGCTTATCAGTCTGTTGGCATTCTGATCATTCTGATTGGCTGTTCAGCTACTGCCACCTGCTGGTACGGAAAGTCATTTCATCTTGCGCATACACAGAATGACGTGCTACTTGGCCGTCAGGTGTCGAGCATCGGTTTGGTGTGTCAGGGCAACTTTGGACAAAGACGCTGCCAATGTGAGCCAACCCCGCAGTCTGCATTCGTCACCACTAGTTCGTCGGCTTGGTGTGTTCCATCCATTACGGATGAATGTTTAAATTGTCATGGTTTAAATGAGTTTAGTTCAAACACAGATAGCAGCGTGAGATATTCAGGTCTCACCTGCGCTCACGCACTATCAACACCCGGGTGATGATGCCGTAAATGACTGCTCATAGAGCTTTCGGCACGTCATTGAACATATTATTTGTTTACAGTGACTGTTTCACAAGTTCACATATCCATATAATTAAATAGAGTAAAGTTATGCGTATTTGGTGTGCTGTCCGGGGAGAGGGCTCGGAATTTTGGCCCGAACCCAGAGTACTCCCCCCAAAAAGCAAAAGAGCAAAAGGGACAGCCGCCAGACTAAAGACCCCCAAAAGACGAGAATTAGTGGACTGGCATTTCAAGAAGCCTGGTCACTTGACCAGGAGAGCCCATGTTGCCACTGACATTAGCGTATCACTGTACCAGGCGGACGGGCCCTACTAGCCGACAAACGATGGGTAGCTGAAATTTGGAACGACCGATCGGGAGGGCTCTCATGACATCTGATGGGAGACCAAGGCTCCAGGAGACCAATGCTCGTTGGATACGTAAAGCACTACCGGTCGATAAATGAGGAGTGCTGCCTCTGATGGGATCATGCATTGCCAGGTAGGTGGGCCCCACAGGCCGATTGATGGGGAGCACGTGATTTGGAGCAGCCGATCGGGTGGGCTCTGGTTACATCCGACAGGAGACCAATGCTCAACCAAAGCTCACGGTGTCAAATGTATGAGCCCTACCAACCAAAAGACAAGGGGCAACGTGGTTTAGGAATGACCAGCCAAAAGGGGCCCACTCAGCTTCCGCCAGTATTTTAAAGCTTCAAAATACTGGCAATGCCATTGTATTGGTAGTATTGTTGGTACGGTAGTACCATAAGGAATGTAGTATGAGCAGCATGTACACTTCGTTTGAACGCGCATGCCTGTAAAAACATTAAAAGAGACTGCCGTAAATGTTGTGTAGCGCCTTATTGTTCCCCAATGTTTCACTTTATCTTGCAATGAGATAAAGTTGCACTTGCACTTGTTTTTTGTGCAGTATTTTTTCAGGAGGTCTAAAATCTTTTTTTCATTATCAACATCATTATATCTTTATATAAGAATGCTGCTCATTTGACCACTTCTGGAACAGGTGTAATTGTTTATTTCTAAAAACATCTTTGCTAAGACGATTCAGACAAATCCAATTCCATTCATCAATATAGCTGCTTTGCACTCGTTATTTATTTATTTATTTATTTTATTTTTTAATATATATATATAAACATTATTGTATTATCTTTAGGTACTGCTCTCCAGTCAAGGTTGGAAATTTCATGCCAGAAAAATGCTCCTGGTAGTTTGTGACGCGAGCAAGAGCGTTGTTTTTGTTTAGTTTCAAAATGAATCTGTTTTGAACAAATCGGGCAAGTTGCTGACTCACTAAGTGATTCATTATTATTTTATTTTATTTTTTAATTGTAATTGAAGTGCAAATGCATAAATGCTATGTAGCTTCATGCAGCGTCTTCTACTGTATGTTGCTGAATTTGTTTACAATGATTAATTTGATTGGTAACAAAAGCCTGTTCTTATTCTCATTAATGAAGTATTCAGAGAAAAATCTGGTCTGTTTTTATATATTTATGAAAGTTCGGTCCATTTTGTATACCGCATGGTACCGAGATACTTCAGCTGAAATAGTATTATCTAATGCAGTGGTTCTCAAACCTGTCCTGGGGACCCCCCACCACTGCACATTTGCATGTCACCCTCATCTAACACACCTGATTCAAGTCATCGGCTAATTAGTAGAGATTGCAAGAGTTGAACTGGGTGTGTTAGATGAGGGAGACATGCAAAATGTGCAGTGGTGGGGGGTCCCCAGGACAGGTTTGAGAACCACTGATCTAATGGTATTAGATAATTTGTTAATAGCAGTTAACACTTAAAACAGTTGCAACTGGTTGGTAAAATGTTTTTTTCTGTGCATGCTTGAACTGACTACGGTGCATTAACCTATCTAACCATTAGACATCACTGGCGTGTTACATTCCGAGGGAAACTGATTCATTTTCTCGAAGCGATTGGTTCAGTTGATTCAAAAAGCTTCGTTTCTCCCATCATTAGGAGGAACCCTCAACAGTTATTTTCATCAGTTATCAGAGTCTTAACATCAATTATCTTATACAGATGTCGTGGAATTTATTTGAATCCATTAGTGAGAATGAATGCGTGTATGAATTTGTCTTACCAGTCTGTGCAGCATCTCTTTAACGATAGTGAAGCTGGGATTTGAGTTACTTCAAAACAGAAACAAATCGATTAGAAACTGAAAGTTATTTAGCGTTATGTTTTATGTTTATCTCCGATCAGCGCTGACGTTAAGTTCATGTGATCTGATTGCACATGATGTCCGAGCTATTTGTATGCATGCGTTTAAGATAAAAGGAAGCAGCACCTTAGATTAGAAACGACAAATTTATGTAAACGGTTCAAAACATCCATTTCTTCTGATCTAAAATTGATTATCCAGATAGCATAAACTGTGCTCGTGATTTAGCGACCAAAGCGAAGCAAAATTCAACCAGGGAAAACTAAAAGGATTTGAGCTCTCTTTTTACGGTTTTGAGCAAGCGGGGTTGAGAGAGAAAGCTGGCCGAAAATGAATCAGCAGTGCGGCTTGTTGAGGGCCTGCTGCAGCGGCCTGAATGTGGAGGAAGGCCCATTCCTTTGCGGGAAGAGGGCAGCATTGCCCGAGACACGAGCTTGGCGTTTGAGGGTCTTTATTGTCCATTTCTTTATGGCTGGAAAGATTGAATGAGCTGGAGATGAGAAAGACGGGGAAAGAGAATGTGGATATGTTGCCCGTGGTAGGCCTCAGCATGCTGGGCCAGTTTGTTTGGGCTGACATCCGTGAGATGATGCAGAGGGATTGGCGGTGGTGCCGTGTGGAGGATAATCACTTTTTAGGCCAGAGGATTGAAGTAAGATTCCTCAAGGACAAAGGATTTTTCATCGGATGGACAGCGAGAGCTCGATTTTGGACATGTTGGGAACGTAGGGTGGGGCCTAATGCTGATAAACTCTCAGATGGACAGAAGTAAGTTGAATTTATACCTTTTGACATTGGTTGAGTTGATTAACTGAATGCTCTCCACCTGTGCTAATTAGGTTAATTATCTGAACTTGCTCCTCCCGAATTTTGTTAATAAAACATCATTTTGTCCATGTTCTTTTGATCATCGCAGTTGTAACGTATTGGGAAACCAGAATGCACATCCATCAACTGAAACATACATTAGCCGAATCCGTCTGTCTGTTTTTGTGATGCACGCGTGTGCTGAACCGTGAGTGGAGAACAGAACGGTTCCATCCCTAACAGCAACACACAGGACAAATCCAAACGTTATCCTGAATGTGTGTGAAAACAATGTGAATGTACTGAAATGTGTCTGTGCATAAATACAATGTCGATCAGTGCGTCAAGAGCGCTCATTCATGATTTGTTTAGTTTCCCCATCAATATAACGCGTGCTTAATGTATGACTCCTGTATGTCACCGTTAACGTCGGTGTTAACGTCAACAGCCCTAATATATTCACACACACACAAACAAACACACTTTTTCCATAATATTTGTAATGTTCTGTTTCTGTTTGGATGCAGTAAAACAGAAAACATCTGGCTCAATACAAAACAAGTATTGGATGTCATTCAGCAAATATGATGCTCGGCGGTATTATGTATAACTTCAAACTTATTGTCTCGAGACTCCTGTGTACACCACATTATCCTCCTCTGTAGCTCTCTGAAAGAAAACACAAAAGTTGAATTGTTCATTAATGTATTCATCACATTATTGGCACATCTATCCATCCTCTGGTCACAAGCACAGAAAATACAGCAGAAATACTTTTGTTAGCAATTTCCTCACACTGGGTCCCAAGTGTTTTGGAGAATGCAGGATATCCTTACGAAAAAGAAGAGCATCCGTGCTGAAAGTGCCCTCGGTCAGGGAGAAAAACCACTGGCAATGGAATTGACTGTGGAGGCAAACAGGTCCACCTGAGCATCCCCGAAATGTTCCCAAATCAGCTAAACCGACTGGAGATGGAGTCTGCACTCCCTGGGGCGAGACTATTGCCGAGAAAGCTCGTCAGCCGCTAAATTGAGTCTGCCCGGGATATGAATGGCAGAAGCTACCTCAGATGCTTCTGACTCCAAAAAGAAGATGGCGGGCAAGTTGTGACATGCGGCAGGAGTGCTGACCACCTTGACGGTTGATGTACGCTACGGTCGCAGTGTTGTCTCTTAGCAGGGCCTTGAAGCGGTGCAGAGCAAGCCGTACTGCTAGCAGCTCAGGAAATTGACATGCCACTGGAGTCAGGGTCCTGTCCAGGAGCCCGACGCAGCATGCCCATTGCACATGGGACCCCAACCCGTGGCTGACGCATCGACCGAGTCAATTTCCATACCAAGAAAAGAGATCCTCTGCAAAGGGGAGAATTTGCTTTTTTCCCAGTTGTCCTGAAGACCCAGCGAGGGTCAACAGGCGAGGTGTCTAAGCACAAAATCCCTGTGCTCGCACAACTGATCTCGAGAGTGAGCCAGAATCAGCCAGTCATCGAGGTAGTTGAGAATACAAACACCTTGAACCCTGAGGAGAGCGAGAGCTCCCTCTGCGACCTTTGTAAAGACATGGGGAGACAGGGCCAACCCGAACCGGGGAACTTTGTACTGATATGGCTGCCCCTCGAAAGCAAAATGAAGAAATGGTCGAGGAAGAATGGAGACATGAAAGTACGCGTCCTTCAGGTCGATAGCTGCCAATATATAGGACGAATGCATTTGAAAATGCGTTTGGGTGTTAACATCTTGAACGGGAGTCTGTGAAGAGCTTGGTTCAAGGCACGCAAGTCCAGGATCAGTCGTAACCCACCTGTTTTCTTGGGTACAGTGAAGTATGTTCTGTAAGACTATGACTTCATATCAGCTGGAGGGACCAGCTCTATCGCGCCCTTTGCCAGAATTGCATAGCTGAGCCTGGTCATTCGGATGAGCCAGCGGGACTGGTTGGGAAGGTGTAACCAAGCTTCCAGAAACCGGGGTCAGAGGAACTACAGGCATACCCAACGTGGGGCAGCAAGGTGAAACAGAAAGCCCTAGCATGGGAGGCGTAGCGTCCCTTAGCAAAGGTGGAGTGAATACACTCATCTGATTCCAGAGTTTAACAGAGGGGGCATGAGAAAGCAGCACGTTCTCTGGCCGGCTCTGAGAGAAAACTGCCAAAGGAAGAGGGGGATGAGGGTGGCGAGGAGAAATGTCACTTACTGTCATCCGCGGCCTCTTGGGACCCAGAGGCAGAGGAAACAGCTCTTTTAGTGAATATTTGGTTACCACTGTCCCTGGGGGAAAACAAGAAATTCTCCTCCGGCCCTCCAACGTAGGAAGGAGAGGTCCTGCTACCCTCTCCTGAAGAACTTACAGGCTTTAGACAGGAGCTTGGGATCACAGCACCAGGTGGAAGCACTCTGGGGACACTGTTTCAACGCAACTGAATGCTCCACTGGTGGGACCTCTGCATACCCTTTTAGCTGCTCTGCCGTCGAGAGTAGTGAAGGCAGAGGAAGCACCAGAACAGTTTTCGGCAGTCAAAGGTGCCTTCCATGACCTGGTGACTTCCTAATGCACCTCCGGGAAGAAAGGAACCGGTGAGGGGCGCTGACGATCAGTGCGTGCAGCCCCAAGGAACAAATCATCCAGTCTCGAGCACTTGGAGCAGGGTGGAGGATTCCACTCAAGCTTGATGCTCTGAGCTGCCTGGGAAAGCATGGCCGTCAGCTAGGGATCAGACTCAGAAGCTCCACTAGCTGCTGTGTTTGTGAGGGGGGTGTGGCCCGAGGAGGCTGACTCGTCGGGGATGCCCACACCGTGACCCTCAGATCACCCTGGCCACCAGCCGAAGTAGTCCTCTCATGAGAAGAGGAACTAGTTTGGGGTGTGGCTGATACTGTTTCAAGTAATCGAGTCTCGATCTCAACATCGCAATGGTCATGTTCCCAAATTGAGAATACGAACCATTCATAAATGCCGCCTTAGCGTGCTGAAAGGCCAAACACTTGAGGCAGGAATCATGGCCATCAAGAGGCACCATATAGCGACCACACCCAGAAACACACATCTTTAAAAAGACACAAATACAACCCAAAGGTTTTTTTTAGAGATGAGAAATGCTCTTTCTGTGGCACTGAAGTGCTCAGGGGAAACACCAAGCCAAACAGGAAGCAGGAAGCGAGACGATCTGCTGAAATACACCGTAACACCAACAACAACTGAAGACGCATTGAAAACACTCAAAGGTGATTGGGCTCTCGGGGCGAGACCCCATTTCGTCAGCCTCTGACGTAACGTTGAATGTGACCGACTGAAAGGGAACCAGAGATTCAAGTTCTATTAAGTAAGTTAGAGATTAAGTTTTATTTTATAGTGATTGAAGAATGGCAAGTAGGCCTAAAGTAGAATAATAGGGAAAAGGGTAGATTTATTTACAGCTTATAATTAATGAAGTAAATCAAAAGATAAAATGTATAGGCAAATCAAGGAAAAAAAGAGGTTATTTATAATTTAATAATGTTAGGTCATTCAAATTTAAATTGCACACTTAAAATTACAGGGAAACATCCAGACGGGTTATGTGAACAATGTCATGTTGAAGAAACAATACCTCATGTGATTCTTGAATGTATTTAAGTATGAACAAGAAAGGAACAATATGATAGAAGAAAATAAAGAAAAAAGTACAAGATATACTGCTGGCTGGCAACTACTTAAAAAATGCTGGTGGGGAAAAGTTCAAGTAGTTAAAGGTATATATTTTTATGTATAAAATGCAATACTTAAATATTATATATTAATTATATAACATTAAATAAACATGGAAAAGTCTAGAGAAAAATATAAAGTAAATAAAAAAAAAATAAAACATTATTAAACATTAAATTAACATGATAAAAATGTAAGAAAATAATAAATAAATACATTAGATTAAAATAAGTAAGTAAATAAAGTGATAAATGTTAAATTAATATTTCATAAAAAATGTAAAAATTGAATAAAATTAAAATAATGATCTAAAATTAATTAGATATAAATAAATATATGGTGGTATAAATTAAATAAATTGTATTAAAGTAAATAAAAAGTTATTAAATGTTCAATTAACAAATGATAAAATGTAAGAATGCAGAGGAAAACTGTAAAAGAATTAAAACAACAAATAAGAATAAAATGTAAAAGAAAAATGTAGAGAAAAATGTAAAAAAAAATAAGGCAATAAATTAGATTTTAAAAATTAACCATTTATTACAATAAAATTATTAGTCATTAGTCATTTATATTAACCATTAATTTAATAAACATTTATTTTTAAATAAATACATAATGCATTTATCAATATTATTATAATGAGTAGAAAATAATATAACTTCAGATATACAGAGATATTTTAAGATTTATAATATATAATATATAATTTCTGTTTATTAATTGGGCAGATGCTTTTTAAATTTCAGGATGTTGGTCATTATTTCCTCATATTTCAGAATCCACTTCTAAAAGTGTGGAAAGCCTGATTTAGAGGATTCACTGCTGTATTTTAAAGTTGTGTGTCAGCGGACTAATGTTTGTGTGTCTCTAAATGAAGGTCTACAGTGTAAATCCACAAACACATCTACTGCTTTATCAATATATGTTGTGCTGCTGCTGTGTGTGTAAATCATTAAACACACACACACTAAAATCAGACTGAAACAACACAGACACTGAAATCAAAGATCTTACCCATTTATTTTTGTTTCTTTTGTAAAATGTTGGTTCAGCGTAAGTGATTTCTTCTGCTTGAGTCTCTGTTTCAACAATAATGACAGAAACAAACACTCAGTGAAATGATGGTTAAGAATTATATATGAAGAGTTTGGTTCCAAAATACTATAACTCCATTTTGATTAATTTGAGTAAAAAGGCATTTTCTTTACCAAGAAAGTTACCAAGACGTGCAGCTCAAATACAAAATAAAGTTGAAATTTCTTTGTTTTTGTTGTCCATAACTGGACTTTTAAGTGTATTAACTTCATCTGCAGGCTACAGCAAAATAAAGTATGGCAAAGCTATAAACACAATTAAACCGGACAAAATATAACAACGTTGGACAGGCTGGTGTGAGTTGACAGCGTAGAGGACGGAACAAAACCTTGCTGGGGCCGTAACGCGGCGCACACGCGTGCAATGTAAACGAGGCTTAACACTACATGCGCTGAGCATGCAGTACAATATTATAATCATTTGTATAGAGTTTGCGTTTATATACACTCACCTAAAGGATTATTAGGAACACCTGTTCAATTTCTCATTAATGCAATTATCTAATCAACCAATCACATGGCAGTTGCTTCAATGCATTTAGGGGTGTCGTCCTGGTCAAGACAATCTCCTGAACTCCAAACTGAATGTCAGAATGGGAAAGAAAGGTGATTTAAGCAATTTTGAGTGTGGCATGGTTGTTGGTGGCAGACGGGCCGGTCTGAGTATTTCACAATCTTCTCAGTTACTGGGATTTTCACGCACAACCATTTCTAGGGTTTACAAAGAATGGTGTGAAAAGGGAAAAACATCCAGTATGCGGCAGTCCTGTGGGCAAAAATGCCTTGTTGATGCTAGAGGTCAGAGGAGAATGGGCCGACTGATTCAAGCTGATAGAAGAGCAACTTTGACTGAAATAACCACTCGTTACAACCGAGGTATGCAGCAAAGCATTTGTGAAGCCACAACATGCACAACCTTGAGGCGGATGGGCTACAACAGCAGAAGACCCCACCAGGTACCACTCATCTCCACTACAAATAGGAAAAAGAGGCCACAATTTGCACAAGCTCACCAAAATTGGACAGTTGAAGACTGGAAAAATGTTGCCTGGTCTGATGAGTCTCGATTTCTGTTGAGACATTCAGATGGTAGAGTCAGAATTTGGCGTAAACAGAATGAGAACATGGATGCCTTGTTACCACTGTGCAGGCTGGTGGTGGTGGTGTAATGGTGTGGGGGATGTTTTCTTGGCACACTTTAGGCTCCTTAGTGCCAATTGGGCATTGTTTAAATGCCACGGCCTACCTGAGCATTGTTTCTGACCATGTCCATCCCTTTATGACCACCATGTACCCATCCTCTGATGGCTACTTCCAGGAGGATAATGCACCATGTCACAAAGCTCGAATCATTTCAAATTGGGTTCTTGAACATGACACTGTGTTCAATGTACTAAAATGGCCCCCACAGTCACCAGATCTCAACCCAATAGAGCATCTTTGGGATGTGGTGGAACGGGAGCTTCGTGCCCTGGATGTGCATCCCACAAATCTCCATCAACTGCAAGATGCTATCCTATCAATATGGGCCAACATTTCTAAAGAATGCTTTCAGCACCTTGTTGAATCAATGCCACGTAGAATTAAGGCAGTTCTGAAGGCGAAAGGGGGTCAAACACAGTATTAGTATGGTGTTCCTAATAATCCTTTAGGTGAGTGTATATATATATATATATATATATATATATATATATATATATATATATATATATATAATTCACTTTATTTAGTTTTGTAATGTCCTTTACCATGCTGATTATATTTATAACCAGTATTCAAGTACTGATTTATAGATCTAGCAGTTTATAGATCCGTGATTGTTTATTTATATTTTGTATATTGTTTATGTTTACAGAACCACACACACAATAAATCATCTACAAGTATGTGAGACGTTATGTTCTAACCAGACATCCTGTGGTCGTTCAATTACTCCGAACCAAAAAAGAGTGAACAGTATTTTTTTCATGGTCCTTCGAGCCGGAGGAGTGAACTGCTACAGCCATGTCTCACCCAGAAAGAGAACCTCCTGCTGTGCGACCAAGGAAGACGAGTTAACCCCCCAGCTTACCTTGAAGACTACGAGCTCAGTGAACCTGGGCCTCAATGACAGCAGCCATGGTTGCCTAGCTACCAGGGTGTACTGGAGGATGAACCACCACGTTGTTCTATATCCACTTCACCAGTCAGTCAAGCATCAGAGCGCTCAGAATGGATATTAAACGACCAATGGGACAGCCCTTCTGAAAAGCTGAGAGAGGAGAATGCTGCACTGCAACAGCAAGTTACCAGACAGTTACCAGAGCTTACAGCCATGTTAGAGGAGATGAAGCGGGAGAACGCAGCCTTGCAACGACAAGCTAGCCAGCTCCCTGAGATCATCTCAGCAGTCCAAGAGATGCGTCAACAGAATGCTGCGTTTTATCATGAGCTTCAAAGCCTGAAATCAGACCAAAGACTTCCACCTGAGTTATCCACTGCACCAATGCCATCACAGCTCTCTCACTCTCCAGCAGCTCACATTCAGACTCCACAGCCATGCCATCCAATACCAGCCCCACGCTCCAGGCTGCCACCTGCTGCTAAGAGACAACTGTGCTCAGTTGTGCCAGAGGAAAGCCCAGGGCTGATTGATCATCTGAGAAACATGAACATTTCGTCCACCTCAGATGAGAGACCCCCTTTTACAGCACAGTATAGTGACTCACCACAATTCAGGTATCCAGACTCTCCCCCGTATGCCCAGTCACGTCAGCTGCCTCAGTTTATGTTCCCATCACAAGACCAGAAAAGACCAGTCCACGCTGAATACATTTCAGAGCATCTCTTACCTTCATATACCCAAGAGAAAATCTACAGAGGTCCAGGCTCTACCATCCCTTACCTGACATCTCCTGACCCTAGGGAGTTTTCAAGGCTGAGAATTGCATTAGAGAACATCCTGCCTGACGACGCCACAGAACACTTCAAGTTTCAAATCCTCACAGACCATCTGAAGCTGGAGGAGGCCCTCCTGGTGGCGGACTCTTATAGGAATTCAAGGTCTCCCTTCACAAACACTATGAGAGCTCTGAATAAAATGTATGGTCGACCTCACCAATTAGCTCTGCAATGAATCGCTGAGCTGATGGATGGGGCTAACATACGCAGCGGAGATGTGAAGGCCTTCAGGATGTTTGGGCTGCAGGTGCGTTCACTTGTCAGTATTTTGCAGCAGCTGGGACACAAAGGTAGTGTTGAGCTGGAATGTGGATCACATGTTTCTTGAGTCTTGAGTAAACTGCCACGTGATCTCAAATCTAGTTTTAAGAGATACACCCACCCACTGCAAGTTGCTATTCCCACACTGCTGGACTTTGCGGATGGCTGGAATATGAGCTTCAGGTACAGGAAGACAGTAGCCAGTATGGTTTTCCCTCAAAACAAGACTACTCAGCATGCATCAGAGAGGTGAGAAGAGAACCTAAGTAGCCTCGCAGACCAACTACTATTTTCCTTGGGACTGAATTTTCCTTGTGTGCAGCACTTACAGGGGCGCAACTGGCTAAAGTCCTGAAAGCAGAGCTAACATTACATTGTTGGGACTAGAGTAGCAGAAATCCAGGACTTAACTGAATCTGATACCTGGCGCTATGTACAGTCTAGCAACAACGCAGCGGATGCTATTACAAGAGGAAAGTCTCCCTCTGATCTCACCAAAGACAGCAAATGGAACCAAGGCCCAGCTTTCCTCAGACAGACACCAGCCAGCTGGCCAGAGATGCCACCATTAGCCCACGTAACCCAAGACAGTGAGTTGAAAAGGTCAACCTTCTGTGGACTGGTAACTTCTGCTCTGTCATTACCAGATCCTCATCAATTTAGCACCTTCTCAGACTACTTAAACGCCCTCATACAATACTCAAGAAATCACCCTCGAGTGCCACTGCAGAAGACTATAAAGAAGCTGAGCTTACAGCCCTCCGTCACATCCAAACAGAATCATTCCCAGACGAAATGTTGCACTTGAAATCTGGTAAACCCCTACCTAGCAATAGTCGACTGCTGTGTCTAGTCCCTGAACTGGATAACAGCACCAGTCTCATTCGTGTTGGTGGTCGTCTCAGACAGATCAGTCCACTAGATGAAGATAACGTCCACCCCATTGTCCTCAACCCACATCACCCACTCACCAAGCTGATTATCAAAGACTATGATGATCGTCTGCATCACCCTGGACCAGAGAGGGTGTTTTCAGAACTCAGGAGGAAATACTGGGTATTAAGAGGACGAGCAGCAGTCGGACATCATCAACGCCAATGCACTGAATGCCAGAATGGCAGACCTTCCACCAGCAAGGTTGAGAATTCACCAGCCAGTTTTCTATTCGACGGGGATAGATTGCTTCGCTTCCTATCTCATAATATCTGCATAGTTATAATACGTTCATGAGAGAGATTAAAGATCGCCATCGCAGCATTCCGCCTAAATGTTTACATTGTTAAATATGATAGCACTTTATATTATCATGTAAAATTCACATGATCCTCCCATGTTATTTATCTGGACAGTATTTAATGTTATATCTGTATTATATAGTGTAGGATTAAAACGTGTTTTAAGGAACATGTTCAGGCATGTCTATTTAGTGAGTTAGACGCATGCGCTGTTAACACTACATGCGCTGAGCACGCAGTACAGTATTATAATCATTTGTATAGAGCAGTGCTTCCCAAACTTGTCCTGGAGGACCCCCAGCCCTGCACATTTTGTATGTCTCCCTATTTCTGACATACCCATTTCAGGTCTTGCAGTTTCTACTAATGAGCTCATGAGTTGAATCAGGTGTGATAGATGAGGGAGACATACAAAATGTGCAGGGCTGGGGGTCCTCCAGGACAGGTTTGGGAACCACTGGTATAGAGTGATTCACTTTTAGTTTTATAATGCCCTTTACCATGCTGATTATATTTATAACCAGTATTCAAGTACTGATTTATAAATCTAGTAGATTATAGATCCAAAAAAGAGTGAACAGTAGTTTTTTTCATAAATATTAGATCAACCACATTCACTCTGGAGTAGCTGCAGTTCATTATGACCGAAGAATTAGGCCAGTGGTGTCCCAACCATTTAACTGCACACAGAATATCTCAGTCATCTTGTTAATGTTATAAATGAATTATGTCTTTGTTTGTCATTATTACCGATTAAAGAGTATCTGGCACCAACACATGGTTAAAATAAACATTTACAAAATACATTGGTATTAAAACTGCTTTTAAAAACTGTCCATGATTCAGTTTTGTGGACCGTGACAGAAGTTTGATGCTGTCGTGGAATAAGCAACAGCTTGACCAAGTGCCTCATCTTCTTAATCTCCTCACATAAATAATTACATTTCGATGACTTGCGTTTCTTCCCCACCACAGAAACCACCACAGGTTCATCATTGCCGTCAAAATTATTAATTTTTCTGTTTTTGTTTATCACAAATTACAAAGGAAGCCGGCTGTATTCAGAGCACCGCCATTACTGTTTACAGTGCGTGGTTGAGCGGATATATCGCGTTCTGCAGAGAAAGGAGAGTGGCGTTTTGGAAAGAAGGGAAGGAAACATGACAGAATAACACAACAAATATTGGATTACAATATACAGATACAATACTGATTTTGGCGGAAACTCAATTTTTTTTTTGAACATTTTTAGTTTATTGCATTTTGAAACCAAACTCTTCATATACACATATACAGTGGCATGAAAAGGTATGTGAACCCCTTGCAGAATCTGTGAAAATGAGAATTATTTTAATAAAATAAGAGGGATAATAAAAAATGCATGTTATTTTTTGTTTAGTACTGTCTGTCACAGACACGTCAGGCTCCACCTCCCTGCAATACCCACGCACTCAATCACCGGAATTCTAATCACCGCCACCTGCACGTCATCATCTCCACAATCACCAGCACAATATAGCCCACACTCACACACACAGTAGTTGTCCGGTCTCGTTTGATATACAGACTCATGTATACTTACCTAAAGGACTCCAACCTGCTACTTACCTGCTACCAGCGATCCCAGTCTCTCCAGCGTCTCCAGTCTTCCTCCTGTGTTCCTCCCTGCATGTGTGTGAGTGTTCCTCGTCTGCCATTCTCCATCTCATCAACCTCAACTTCCATCTACAAGCAACAAAGGACAGTATCAATTCCCTATCATCACATTGAACTCTCTATCCACCATTTACTCACCTGCTTATTGCTGTACTTCAATAAACAACCTTACTTGCTTTTACTTCTGCCTCCGTGCCGTCTGTACCGTAACAGAAGACCGGACCCACAAAGTACGACAGGATATCAGCATGAGCCAACCAGACCCTTTCCAGGAGCTCGTGAGCGCGCTGCACCAAGCACTCACTCCACCACAACCACCGTCACCAGCACCTGTCGCCGCTTCCTCGTTCACTTCTTCGTTTCACACTCCAACCCTGCACGCCAGTCCCATGGCCAGGCCGGCGGCCTACTCAGGATCGGCGGAGGATTGCAGCGGATTCCTCCTGCAATGTGAGCTGGTCCTGGAGATGCAATCGCAACTTTACCCCACAGACACCTCTAAGATCGCCTTCATAATCTCACAGCTACAAGGAAAAGCTCTCCGCTGGGCTGACGCACTCTGGATTCAGAAAGGCCCCGTGGTAAAATCATATTCTGCCTTCGTCTCTCATTTCCGCGAAGTCTTTGGAAAACCCCTTTCGGATTCATCAGTCGGTGAGAAACTCTATAATTTGAAACAAGGATCTAACACTGTGAGTGATTATGCATTGCAGTTCCGTACTCTGGCCTCCAGCAGCGGATGGAATGAACAAGCCCTCATCACTTCCTTCCGCCAGGGGTTGGAACCGAAGTTGCGATTGCATCTCGCTGCATACGAGGACAACATCGGCCTCGAACGCTTCATCCAACTCGCCATCCGCGTAGGCACTCATATGCAGTCGTGTCTCGAAGAGCACCAGGGCCAGCCACTTCCTCAACACCTCCTCCGTCGGTCCGAACCCGTCAGCTCCCCAGAACCAGCCAACGAACCCTTGCAAATAGAAAATTCTCGGCTCTCCCCCACTGAACGACAGCGCCGGCTGACCCTGAATTTGTGCCTCTACTGCGCCTCTCCTGGGCATGTACTCTCCGCATGCCCAACTCGCCCTCCAAGACCTCTGGTGAGTGCCATCCTTCCCTCCTTACTCAAGATGAAACCACTCACCACTGTTGTAAACCTTACTGCTGCAAATGTGTCTGTTCCAGTTGTCCTCGATTCAGGGTCAGTCGGGAACTTCATCTCCGGGACCCTCTATCGTCAACTCAAGCTCAAAACCTCGCCTTCGCCTAGTATCTATCAAGCCCACTCCATCACCGGAAAGCCCCTAGGCCGCAAGAAGATCAGCCGCATTGTTGGCCCACTGCAACTCCGCATTGGCATCCTTCATGTCGAGGACATCCACCTGCTGGTTCTGGAGGAATCCACCGCTGACGTGGTTCTAGGGCGCCCGTGGCTCGAACAACACAGCCCAACATTCTCCTGGCATACGGGCGAGATCCTGAAGTGGGGCGAACACTGTTTCTCAAGCTGCTTCTCCGGGTTTCCTGTTCCTCCATCTCCACGTCCTCTGTCTCTGCTACCTCCATCGAGAGCCCCATCGAGAAACGATCCATCGACATTCCATCCTGTTACGCCCCCTTCAGCGACATCTTCTGCCCGCAACGAGCCTCCAAATTACCTCCACACCGGCCATGGGACTGCGCCATAGATCTGCTACCGGGTGAACCAGTGCCACGGGGAAGGATCTACCCCCTATCTGTGCCGGAGGAGAAGGCCATGGAGGACTACATTGAAGAGGCCCTAAAGCAAGGATACATCCGTCCGTCTACTTCCCCTGCTGCTTCCAGCTTCTTCTTCGTGGCCAAAAAGGACGGAGGCTTGCGGCCCTGTATAGATTACCGCTCACTCAACAAGATTACCATCAAATTCCGTTACCCACTTCCCCTCGTCCCAGCGGCCCTGGAACATCTCCGTGGTGCCACTGTGTTCACCAAGCTGGACCTCCGCAGTGCGTACAACCTCATCCGGATACGCGAGGGGGACGAGTGGAAGACCACCTTTGTCACGCCCACCGGCCATTACGAATATCTGGTCATGCCCTATGGACTAGTCAACGCCCCCTCCGTATTCCAGGATTTCATTCATGAGGTGCTCTGGGAGTTTCTCCATAAATTCGTGTTGGTGTATATCGATGACATCCTCATCTACTCCCGGAGCCTGGCCGAACATCGCCACCACGTTGCGGAGGTCCTCAAGCGCTTACGGCAGTTCCAACTGTTCCTCAAGGCGGAAAAATGCTCCTTCCACCAGTCATCCGTCCACTTCCTCTAGGGCTGGGCGATATATCGAATGCTTTTGTCACGCGCATTTCGTCAGTAAAGCCGGTTCCCTGATTACCGCTAAATCGCCATCACCTGCTTTCAAATGAAGCGGCATTTAATAGACAGAGCCGTAGTTCACTGATAAGCCACGCAATATCACGTTCAATATCGACGGCGATTCATATCGATATTGAACGCGATATTGCGTGGCTTATCAGTGAACTACGGCTCTGTCTATTAAATGCCGCTTCATTTGAAAGCAGGTGATGGCGATTTAGCGGTAATCAGGGAACCGGCTTTACTGACGAAATGCGCGTGACAAAAGCATTCGATATATCGCCCAGCCCAGCCTTCCTCGGATACTACATTGATCACAGTGGCATCCGGATGGACGAGGGGAAGGTGGATGCCATCCGGTCCTGGCCCACTCCCACAACTGTAAAAGAACTCCAACGCTTCCTAGGCTTCTCCAATTTCTACCGTCGTTTCATCAAAGGCTACAGTTCCATCGTCTACCCACTCACCAACCTCCTTCGCCATCAGCCCAAGTCTCTGTCCTGGTCCGAAGATGCCACAAGAGCCTTTGAAGCCCTCAAGAATGCCTTCACCACCGCTCCCCTCCTCGTCCACCCTGATCCCAACCGGCCTTTCGTCGTGGAAGTGGACGCATCCACCACAGGAGTGGGAGCGGTTCTCTCACAGCAGCAGGGGCAACCAAGTAGACTCCATCCATGCGCCTTCTTCTCCCGCAAGCTCAACCCGGCGGAGGTCAACTATGACATCGGTGACCGTGAGCTCCTGGCCGTCAAGCTCGCGTTGGAGGAATGGAGGCATTGGCTGGAGGGAGCCAAACACCCCTTTCAAGTTCTGACCGACCATAAAAACTTGGAGTACCTCAAAGCTGCGAAAAGATTAAACCCCCGTCAAGCTCGCTGGGCCATGTTCTTTTCAAGATTCGACTTCACTATCTCCTATCGTCCTGGCTCCAAGAATCTCAAGGCTGACGCCTTATCCCGTCTCCATGCTCCCGATGAGAAAATTGAAACTCCAGAAACCGTTCTTCCAGAATCCATCTTCGTGAATCCTATCCAGTGGTCTGAAGAAACTCTGCCCTCCTCCAATGCCTCCACCCACACTCCGCCGGGTTGCCCGCAGGGTCTTCAGTACATCACCAGAGCACGAAGCACTCAACTCATCCACGCAGCTCACTCATCACTTGGCACTGGTCACCCGGGGGTCAATGAGACCCTCTCGCTGCTTAAAGCGCGCTTCTGGTGGCCCAACTTGGCCAGGGATGTCAGAAGGTACGTGCAGGGCTGCAGGGAGTGCGCCATCTCCAAGAGCTCTCGTCATATGCCGGCCGGCAAGCTCAATCCTCTGCCCGTTCCTGAGCGACCATGGTCACACCTGGGAGTTGACTTCATAACGGATCTCCCACCTTCTGACGGTCACACCTGCATCCTTGTGGTAGTGGATCGATTCTCCAAGGCCTGCCGACTGATTCCTCTCCAAGGTTTACCTACCGCTCTCACCACTGCAGAACTAATGTTCAACCACATATTCCGTTACTATGGAATCCCCGAGGACATTGTATCTGACAGGGGCCCCCAGTTCATCTCCCGGGTCTGGAAGGCCTTCTTGTCGCTCCTGGGTGTGACCGTAAGTCTATCGTCGGGATACCACCCTCAGACGAACGGGCAGACGGAACAGAAGATCCAAGAGATCGGCCGCTTCCTGCGTACCTTCTGTCATGGCCACCAGGACTCCTGGAACCAGTACCTGGGTTGGGCCGAGTACGCCCAGAACTCCCTCCGTCAGCCTTCCACCGGATTAACACCTTTTCAATGCGTACTCGGCTACCAACCCCCACTGTTCCCCTAGGACGGGGAATCCTCCAACGTTCCTGCTGTCGACTACTGGTTCCGGGAGAGCGAGAGGGTGTGGGACTCAGCCCACCATCAGCTGCAGAGGGCCCTGCGCAGACGCAGGATGACAGCCGACCTTCGTCGCTCCAACGCTCCCAACTACAAACCTGGGCAGAAGGTCTGGCTGTCGACCAGGGACATCAGACTGCGTCTGCCATGCAAGAAGCTGAGTCCCCGCTTCATTGGCCCGTTCACCATCATTCAGCAGATCAACCCAGTCACGTATCGTCTTCAGCTCCCTCCAGAATATAAGATTCATCCCACTTTCCATGTGTCTCTATTGAAACCTCACCACCCTTCTCTCTCTCCTTCCACAGAGCCTGACGTGGCAGCCGCCGAGCCCCCCCTTCCACTTCTTCTGGAGGATGGAGCTGCATACGAGGTTCGTGAAATTCTGGACTCCCGGCGCCGTGGTGGTCTCCTGGAATACCTCGTAGACTGGGAGGGCTACGGGCCAGAGGAGCGGTCGTGGGTCCCGCGGAACGACATCCTTGATCCCAACCTGCTACAAGCCTTCCACACCAGTCACCTGGACAGACCTGCCCCACGCCCTCGAGGTCGGCCACCACGACGTCGGGGTCCTCGGCCCTCAGGAGCGGGCCGTGGGAGGGGGGGTACTGTCACAGACACGTCAGGCTCCACCTCCCTGCAATACCCACGCACTCAATCCCCGGAGTTCTAATCACCGCCACCTGCACGTCATCATCTTCATAATCACCAGCACTATATAACCCACACTCACACACACAGTAGTTGTCCGGTCTCGTTTGTTATACAGACTCATGTATACTTACCTAAAGGACTCCAACCTGCTACTTACTTGCTATCAACGATCCCAGTCTCTCCAGCGTCTCCAGTCTTCCTCCTGTGTTCCCCCCTCCATGTGTGTGAGTGTTCCTCGTCTGCCATTCTCCATCTCATCAACCTCAACTTCCATCTACAAGCAACAAAGGACAGTATCAATTCCCTATCATCACATTGTACTCTCTATCCACCATTTACTCACCTGCTCATTGCTGTACTTCAATAAACAACCTTACTTGCTTTTACTTCTGCCTCCGTGCCGTCTGTACCGTAACACTGTCCTGAGTAAGATATTTTACATAAAAGATGTTTATATTTAGTTCACAAGACAAAACAATAGCTGAATTTATTAAAATAACCCCATTCATATGTGAACCATTGATTCTCAATACTGTGTGTGGTTACCTGATGATCTACGACTGTTTTTGTGTTTTGTGATGGTTGTTCTTGAGTCTCTTGTTTGTCCTGAGCAGTTAAACTGAGCTCTGTTCTTCAGAAAATTCCTCCAGCTCCTGCAGATTCATCGGTTTTCAAGCATTTTTGCATATTTGAACCCTTTCCAGCAGTGGCTGTGTGATTTTGAGATTCATCTTTTCATACTGAGGACAACTGAGGGACTCAAACTCAACTCAAAAGGTTCAAACATTCACTGATGCTCCAGAAGGAAACACGATGCATTAAGAGCAGAGGGGTAAAAACTTTTGAATTCAAATATCATGGTAAATTGTACTTAATTTTTCTGCCGGGAAACATGCAAGTATCTTCTGTTGGTTCCGAAGGGCAGTACTAAATGGAAAAACAATGATATTTAAACTAAATAAGAAAAATTGTGACATCTTCATCCTGTTCAAAAGTTTTCACACCCTGACCCTTAATGCATTGTGTTTCCTTCTGGAGCATCAGTGAATGTTTGAACCTTTTTTAACAGTTGAGTTTGAGTCCCTCAATTGTCCTCAGTGTGAAAAGATGAATCTCAAAATCACACAGTCACTGCTGGAAAGGGTTCAAATATTAAAAAATGCTTGAAAACTGATGAATCTGCAGGAGCTGGAGGAATTTTCTGAAGAACAGAGCTCAGTTTAACTGCTCAGGACAAACAAGAGACTCATGAACAACCATCACAAAACACAAAAACAGTCGTGGATCATCAGGTGACCACACACAGTATTGAGAATCAATGGTTCACATACTTATGAATGGGGTTATTTTAATAAATTCAGCTACTGAATTGTTTTGTGAACTAAATGTAAAAATCTTTTATGTAAAATATGTTACTCAGGACAGTACTAAACAAAAAATAACATGCATTTTGTATTATCTCTCTTATTTCATTAAAATTATTCACATTTTCACAAATTCTGCAAGGGGTTCACATACTTTTTCATGCCACTGTACATACAGGTAACACTTGCCTTCTCTGTGTGTGTTTCTGTGTTTCCTGCATATGCAGAAGATCCCGACAGCAGCAACAATCAACAGAGATCCAGCAGCAGCAGCAGCAGCAGCAGCAGCAGAGATCAGCACTGTCCGAGAGACTGAAAGAGACGTCATTAGCCCAGATCAATGTGTGCAGGAACACCAGATATCATCAGTGAAGTACCTGCAGCACATGTGTGACAGAGTCGAGTGTTGAGGTGTTGAGTCTGGTTTCTGATGGGATTGTTCAGCACACAGCTGTAGGAATCATCCACACACTCCAGATGGAGAAGAAGATCAGACCGGCTGCTGAGATCAGACACTCTGATGCTGGACAATACACTGTTTCCTTTGAACCAGGAGAGAGTCACATGACTCACATTCACAGCTGAACACACCAATGAACATGATGATGATGATGAAGAGTTTAGTGAAGAGTTTCTGCTGATGACAGGAACAGGCAGACGAGCTGAAAACATGACAGAATAAATGAGATTCAGTAGAAATCAGTGTGATCTTTTCCAGTTTATTGATATTAAAAAATTGAATTAAAGGTGCAGTATGTAATAAGTCTGTCTGCTAGAGGTCGATAGAGGCCTATTCAAAACAAAGGCGTAGCTTGATTACGAACCGGTGGAAAATAATAGGGATTGGACTCTGGAAGAAATCATGTTCATGGATGTGATTATTAATGTTACTGTAGTATGAAGCAGAGCAGGAGCGAGTGTTGTGGAGCTGAACGAGGAGCTGGAGCGATTGATCAACACACGCCTCACGAGCAGCGGGACTTTATTATGACACAGTCGCCGCTTCCGCTTTTCCGGTCATGAGTGTGAAGTAACGCAGCTCTGTTTATCATATTAGATACATTCGAGTGTGTTGAAAATTATGTTATAACGTTACTCTGTGTGTTCGCTCGGAGGCTGCTGTGAGACTGTTACACACTACAGTAAGATAGATCGATTTTAGAATATCATTAAATGCTGGATGGCTTGTGTTGATAAATGACATGCAGTTCATTTTAAAACGTATTGTATGATGGAGAAAATGCTGTTACTAAAAATAAAGCTGCATCTGATTATGCTGTTAGCTACTTCACAAAATAGTATTTTTCTCTGAGGCATGGTAAAGCATGGTACTCGCAAAACATCAAGAAAATTGATTTAAACAATAAGACTAAACATGTTGAGCTATATAACAATAATTAGTTTTCTGTCTATAAATATATCTAAACAGTTGTTCCCTTGTCTATTAAAACATGTAAATATTAAAGCATCTTTGGTGTTTCCATGGTTTTTACAAAATAAAACCATAAACCGAGGGTAACACGGGTATGACGCAATTGACAGACGTCTCCTCACACGTCCCGGAGCTTTGGTTAAAACTGCAATTTTCTCACGATTTACTAATAGTTGGAAACATTTGGGATATTGTAAGTACTCAAGTGAACAAAATATATAACACTGGCCTAGTGGATTTTGGATATTTTACTGCTAAAATATTACATATTGCACCATTAAACAAGCAGATAAATGTTATACAATTAAATTATTAGACTGGATAAAATACACGAATGAGTAGAAATGACTGTGATCTTCTGGTGGATTATGTGATCTTCATTTTCTGGTGAATTCAGTCAACAGATGTAACAGGATAGTAATTCTCTCCTCACCATAGACAGTGAGATTGATCGTGTTGATCGTGTCTCTTCTACTGCTGGAGACTGTATAAAGTCCAGAGTCTGTGGTTCTGCTGTTGATGATGGTCAGAGATCCAGTCTGATGATCCAGTTTCAGTCTGTCTCTGAATCTCCCTTCAGCAGTACTACTATAAAACACACTCTCTTTGTTATTTACTCTAGCTATGAGAATGTCCCCAAACTTCCACTCGATGTGTTCCTGTGTGTGTATTTGAGTGAAACTAGAGTTCAGAGAGACTGATTCTCCCTCAGTCACTGACTCTGACTTCACTGCATCAGCAACAAACACACCTGAACACAAACACACATAATCACTCAAATTAATTCTTCACTCATTTCAATATACAGTCAATGAAAGGAGCAGCAGCATCAACAACAATATCTGATTATATTAGTCTTATACAACTGGAAAATATTAATGAATGATGGAATAATGTGTTTAAATGATCAAATAAACTGAAGTGAGGCTATAAAAATACTCACCAGCCTGACACAAGCACAAACAGATGAAAAGAAACATTTTATGAAATAGTTTGAAACAGATCTGTGATAATAGTCGTATCCTGACACTCGTGAAAACGTTGAATGTTTCTTAAAGCGAATGAATCTGCGGGTCTGTTGTAAAGAGGTTCAGTGAAACTAAACTCCTCCTTCAGATACTGCCATGCCTTCTCAAAATGAGCTACAGAAAGGAGAGAATGGAAACTATTTCTAATAATATGACTGAAATATTATAAAATTTAGAGACATTTTTCCTCAAACCTCTATTTATTTCAGATGCTGGGATGTGTCCGTCAAGATCCAAAAGAAATGAAATGACAGACTAATTCTGTTTTGAGAAAGAAAATGTTGTGAAACTTAAAAGAATTACTGTAAAGGTCTGTCTGTGTGGGAGGAGCTACTGGACGAGTTTAACTGCTGGATTTCTCTGAAAATCTTCATTACTCACTGACAGAACAATCGACATTCGCAAGAGTGCAGGACTTGATCATTATAACATTTCTGAAACTGTTAAAACATGTTTGATACGTTTATTTTCTTCTGGATGTTCTCCTGGAGTCTGACTGGTGAGTATTTTTATGGCTACAGTTCAATTTATATTATCATTTCTCCACATACAAGCCATTCTGATTTTTTCATTCTTCCTCTAATATTGTCAAGTTTTATCAGACTAAACCTTCAGAAATACTTCTGTGAAAAATGAAAAACTCCAAATGTGGTGTTTGTGTTTGTGTTTAGGTGTGTTTGTTGCTGATGCAGTGAAGTCAGAGTCAGTGACTGAGGGAGAATCAGTCTCTCTGAACTCTAGTTTCACTCAAATACACAGAGATGAACACATCGAGTGGAAGTTTGGTGACATTCTCATAGCTAGAGTAAATAACAAAGAGAGTGTGTTTTATAATGGAAGTGCTGATGGGAGATTCAGAGACAGACTGAAACTGGATCATCAGACTGGATCTCTGACCATCATCAACAGCAGAACCACAGACTCTGGACTTTATTCAGTCTTCAGCAGTAGAAGAGACACGATCAACACGATCAATCTCACTGTCTATGGTGAGGAGAGAATTACTATCCTGTTTTATATACAGTCTTGGATAAGTTTACACTTTGCAGAAACAAAATGCATGTTATTTTTGTTATTTATGTATACTAAAACAACAACAAAACAATATAAAATCTAATGTTTTACTTTGTTAATATATATATATATATATATATATATATATATATATATATATATATATATATATATATATATATTAACAAAGTAAAACATTAGATTTTAACTATTTAAACATTCATTATCACACATTTATTTGTTCGATGGGTGTATTCCTACGGAGCCCCTAAAGGGACATGGTGGTGGGAAAAAAATTGAAATGGGAGGAAATTTGTTTTCCAATTTTTTTGCGTTCCCTCGCAAACTTTTGCGTTCCCCCGAGAAACTTTGCGTTCCCACGCAAAAGATTTGCGTTCGGACAAGCACTTCCTCTTTAATGTCCCGCTGGCTGGCAGTAGTGTTTCAGTCAGCTCCATACGTTAATAATGCACACAAATAATGCGCGGCTCATAGAGTTTGAACTCGTTGGACTCAAATATAAAGAAATGCAGTCAGTGCTTAAGTCAATAAATTCAGCAGTTGGCAACTTGGCAATATTCAGATTCGAGCTTCCCGGATTAATAACTCGTGAGCTAAATGTTGTTAAAACACAAATGCAGCTTCTTCCAATCATACTAACCTAGACAACAAGCTACAACAGCCCAATTTTCCTCAAATGTGCTTTATAATATATAAATTGGTCTCTATGAGCAGGCAGCGGAGGGACAAGTCTGAAGGGACCGTCTGAAAAGTGCAAAACCCTTTTGCTCATTTTATAATATGAAAAATACTCAACTTTACTGTAGCACACTGTACTATCACCAAATTCAGTTCATACATCACTGCTCTCCTGCTGGTTATAGGTACTACAACACTTAGTTTGGCAAGTAGCACATAAAAGCCTTCTTTACACAAATGATGTTGGTACACAGCTTACATACTTACAACAGCTTTTGCATGGCATTACAATTTAATATATATTTTTTTTTACAGTACAACCAGCAGGAGAGCAGTGATGTATGAACGGAATTTGGTGACAGTAAAGTGTGCTACAGTAAAGTTATTGAATATTTTTCATATTATAAAATGAGCAAAAGGGCTTTGCACTTTTCAGACGGTCCCTTCAGACGTGTATCTCCGCCGCCTGCTCATAGAGACCAATTTATTATAAAGCATGTTTGAGGAAAATTGGGTTGTTGTAGCTCGTTGTCTATGTTACTATGATTGGAAGAAGCTCCATTTGTGTTTTAACAACGTTTAGCTCACGAGTTATTAATCCGGGAAGCTCGAATCTGAATATTGCCAACTGCTGCATTTCTTTATTAAGCACTGACTGCATTTCTTTATAGGCTATTTGAGTCCAACGAGTTCAAACTCTATGAGCTGCGCATTATTTGTGTGCATTATGTTAGGCCTACTGAAACACTACTGCCAGCCAGCGGGACATTAGTGTTTGTCCGAGCTCACAGCAAGGGAACGATAATATCTTTGCGTGGGAACGCAAAAGATTTAGAAAAAAATGTTTTCCTCCCATCCCAATTTTTTTCCACCACCACGTCCCTTTAGGGGCTCCGTAAACAAGGTTTGGGGAGTTTACTTTTCAAATGTATTTCACTACAGATCACAAAATACATGCTTTAAAATGTGATTTGTTACGTATTTCTTATATCTATATATATCTATTTATATATATATATATATATATATATATATATAATCCTAAAGTGGACGTTTCTGTAGAATGACCCAACTAGGTTACCTCAGATGGATGAATGGTTGGATTCCACAACTGGTAAAATAAAACATATATAAGACAATACAACATTTACTGTAGGAGCCAAACAATTTACTGGTGACTTAATTTAAAAAAAAAAAAAAAAAAAAACTGTTCTATTGCGCTTCTGATTTGGCAGTGAAATTCACCGATTTTGTGTGCGTAAGATGTGAAGGATTCTATGGTCTAGATCAGTGCTTCCCAAACTGTGGGCCGCGGCCCCCCGGTGGGCCGTCGCGGTATTGCAGGGGGGCCGTGGATAGGCTAAATCAAGATATTAAAATAATTTAAAAAATTAAAATATTCTAATTGTTCTGAAATGTGATTTCTTCCCTCCTTATTACACAAACATAAAACATATAAAAAACATTATTTTTTCACATTATAGCGAGGTGAGATACATTACTTATTTTCAAACTGACGTCAGAAGAGCAGAGGATGACAATAACCCAATAACAGACCTGCACTTCAAGTAAATGAAAAACTCGTAGTACAGCGAGGAGTACCTGTATCCTGTATGAACCTGATAAGTTCATTTGCAAAAACCGATAAACGCCACTTTAAAATAAATAAATAAATAAATAACTGACTGCTGTGCGTGTGCGTTATTCTCCACATATAGCACGTTCTGAACTCAAAATCCGTTTTGTCAAAAAGCCGGTATTTTAGTCAAAGCTGACTAAAAGTGATCGAGGATTTATAATTTCGACTCCTGCAAGTCCTTGTACACCATACACGACTTACATGCTGAACCCTTGTTTGTCCTTTTGCGTTTGTGTATGTGTGTGTGCGCATGCGCGCGTGTATGCAGCAGTGCGTGGATGCGTGTGTGTATGTGTGCCAATGTTAGCGTGTTTGTGTGCACATGATTGTTTGAGTGTGTTTTAAATTACTTGGTTTTGTTTAACTCTGAAACATGAAATGTGGAGTTATCTGCTTTTGCCAAAAAACGACTGTTGGAGTTGCTAAAACTTTAAAAAAAGTTTTTTTTTTTTTTTAAAAAAAACATACTTTTAATGAACTTTAATTTTGTAAGTTACCTGTATTTTTTGGAGTTATTACTTAATCAAAACAACCCAACTGCAGTGTGATTAATAAAAAAACATGATTTGTGAGAATTCATAAAAACGGAGTTATCTGTTTTTGCAAATGAACTCTTCAAATATATTTGTAAAGAATGTTTACGTCATCTTTCACAGGAATATAAAAATATAACATTTTATGGTAGTTCTCATAATTCACAAGAAATTCTTACAAACTGGTTAATAAATGTTGATAATTTTGTGCAAAGAGACTTTATTAAATATATCTAATATACAAATATATATATATATATATATATATATATATATATAATATTGATCTATATATTTGTTTATAATGGGCGGGGGCGGGGGGGTCGTGGAGCTTTTGCTATATTTTTTGGGGGGCCTTACCACTCTGAAGTTTGGGAAGCTCTGGTCTAGATTGTATTTTCACCCCATAAAGGCGGCCGCGCTACCGGAGCGCCATCTAGTGGCTGTTACCCCAAAAAAATCAGAGTGTCGCCTCTTGCGTTCTAAGAGTATTAACTGATGAAACTTGAACACAAACATACGATTGCGACACGATTTGGGTTATGTGTGTTTTTCAAGCCATCTCAAGGTATTTATTGACTAAGTATATGAAATGCAGTGCTAATTGACAACCTTTTTAATGTTTTTGAAAGAAGTCTCTTCTGCTCACCAAGGCTGCAATTACAGTAAAAACAGTATATTGCGAAATATTATTACAAATTAAAATAGGTGTTTTCTATGTTAATATACTTTAAAGTGTAATTTATTTATTTGATCAAAGCTGAATTTTCTGCATCATTACTCCAGTCTTCAGTGTCACATGATCCTTCAGAAATCATTCTAATATGATGATTTGCTTGTGGAATCCATGATACATTTATTTTTATTTTTTTCTGGATTCTTTGATGAATAGAAAGTTAAATGAACAACATTTATTTGCATTTATTGTCACTGTCACTTTGATAAGTTGAATGCATCCTTAATGAACAAAAGTATTAATATCTCTCCTTTTTTATATGTTTGAATTGTATCATGGTTTCCACAAAAATATGAAGCAGCACAACTGTTTTCCACATTTATAATAATCATAAATGCTTCTTGAGCAGCAAATCATCATATCAGAATGATTTCTGAAGGATCATGTGACACTGAAGACTGGAGTAATGATGCTGAAAATTCAGCTTTGATCACTGGATATAATTTATAGTTTACAATTCACATAGAACACAGTTATTTTAAATTGTAATAATATTTCGCAATAGTACTGTATTTACTGCATTTTTGATTAAATAAATCCAGCCTTGGTGAGCAGAAGAGACATATATAATATATGCGAAATATACGCGAAAAAACCGCGAAATGAGGAACATACAATGAAGGAACACATGTAAACATGAAGAGTCGTAGCATCAGCAAAAAGGTAAGAAGAATGGAAGAATCAGTTTGCTGAGATGGGCAGCCTTTCTGTTTGCTCTGTAGTAAAGTACCAACTTGACATATACAAAACCTACAATTCCTAAAGACTGAACTGTGAATTCGATGTATTTGTTTGATGTACTTGTATTTTAAATTAATAAAAAAATAACCGCATCAGCGCACCTGCGGCTGGAATGAGGCCAACTCTGCGCGCGCTCGCGGATCCGATGCTGCGTGAGGGATTGCGACAGAACAGAATGCTTGATATTGTCAGAGATTGCAATTACAATGCGCTCAATGTTGTTTGTAAAAAGAGCTGAGTAAAAATTTGCTTATTAAGGCGTTTGGTGACTATTGCGATGCTGTCGAAGAGTCATACAGTACATAATTATTTAGCAACTTAAAGTGATTGTATACTTTGTGTATGTTCATTGAGCATTACTATCTGATTATTATTGTAAAGCTAATGTCAGCAAGTTAGTTTTTATTTGTTATTTATTGTGTGCAACATCTAGGTATAATAATAGTATTATCTGCTAATACCATAACATTAAATCTGATTGGTTTGCATTGGTGAAGTCATATGTAAATTATATGCGGACTTGCTTTTAAATTATAGACTTGCACTTGGACCATTGTGCGGCCCACTGGGAAAAAGGGTTGAGAACCACTGCTGTAGTGTTTATGGGGCATCAACATATAGACGGGAGGAAGACTGTCAAATAGTAAAAATACACTCCAAATTGTCCGTGATATGCACGTTTGTGATGAAAAGAACACTTATAATAGCAAAACAACCTATTTGTAAATTAGCATAAATCACATTGATTCATTTTTCAATCCTACTAGCCTGTTATTTAGAGTAAAAAAAAAAAAAAAAACTGTGTTGGCACTCCCTGTCACGCAGTTTCAAGGTTAATGATTAATTAATTATTAATTTAAATGACGGTGGATCATGGGAATTTGTGTAAATTAACATCCCTACTTCAAACCTCAATAATCAACTTAATAATGGCGATAAAAAAATTTCACCCCAAATGAAACAGAAATGAAACAAAGATTTATTTATTTATTAAATATAAAGGTGTTTTCTTGTTATTTCAAAACGTTGTAACTCATTTTGTGTTATATAAATGTTTTTGGGAAAAATATAATACAATCTGAAACTACAAATTAATGTAAGTAAATACACATTTGCTATCTTTTGCATTGTCATCATGGTGACTTTGAGGAACTGGAACAGCACACACACTGATCACGAAGGTGGATTCATGGATGATGGGAACTTTATTTTTGTCAAATTGTCACTTTTTTTTTTTTTTTTCATAAGTACTACAATCATGATTTTTGGTTTCAGATTATATAAGTTGTTGTTTCCAGAGTAGTATTGCAATCTCCATCAAAAAACCTAAAATGCTTTATTTCTGTACTAATTGTGTGAAAACCCTTTGTTGAAATGCTGTTCAAAAATTAAGTTAATTATATATATATATATACACACATATATATATATATATATATATATATATATACATATATATATATATATATATATATATATATATAACTATAACAGGTTTTCTTGTTAGTTTTACACAAAATTGCTTCAAGTTGGATTTACTCAAAAGGTGTGATGCAAAAATGGTGCATATATATATATATATATATATATATATATATATATATATTTAGTAAATCCGACACATAATTTTTTTTTGCAGTAATGACAGTATTAATAACCACTTATATGTACATTTTTGAACAGTGTCATTTTTTTAATTTAGCAATTATTATTTTCTCTTACGGATTATGTCTACGTAAACATTTATGTAAACTATCTTATTCAAGACAGTACTAAATAAAAATAGCATGGGATTTCTATGATAATATGATATATAATGATGAGTATGATAATAAACAACATTTTGAAGACTTAAGATTCAAAAGCCTCTACGTGCCATCTGAAATTTTCTCATAAAATTATCATTTTTATCAGGCTCCTGTGTTTAGGTTCAGTTATTTCACTTTAAAAGCAATTGAAAGGATCGCACTTAGAACCTTTTTCATCTGAAGTCTTCATTTTATAAATATGTTTTCTGTTTTTTTTAAATCAAGAAATATCAATGCCCTGTCAAATATCACAGCTATTTTACATACTGAATTAAATTTATTCTCCAATATTTTTCAGCTCGTCTGCCTGTTCCTGACATCAGCAGAGACTCTTCACAATGTTCATCATCATCATGTTCATTGGTGTGTTCAGCTGTGAATGTGAGTCATGTGACTCTCTCCTGGTTCAAAGGAAACAGTTCATTGTCCAGCATCAGTGTGTCTGATCTCAGCATCAGTCTCTCTCTTCCTCTGGAGGTGGAATATCAGGATAAAAACACCTACAGCTGTGTGATCAACAATCCCATCAGAAACCAGACCAGACATCTCAACATCACTCAACTCTGTCACACATGTGCAGGTATGATAGCAGCACTATATATTTTTTCACAAACTAAACAATATTTCTATTTTAACATTGCTTATTTCTTGTCTCACAAGTCCACTGTTGTGGCTTTACTGAAGCTGTGATCCGATTGGCTCTCTCTGCTCTGGTGGGCGTGGCTACTGTGGTTGTTCTGGTTTATGACATCAGATCCAGAAGTCTTCAACAGAAGAAGAGCGTCCAGAAATATCCATCAAACTCTGATTAATCTGATACTCAGGAATGACTGGAGATATTACATTCATAGATAGATAGATAGACAGACAGACAGATTGATACCACACCTGATTCAGCTCATCAGCTCATTAGTAGAGACTGCAAGACCTGAAGTGTCAAATAAGGGAGACATACAAAATGTTAAGGGCTGGTGCTAGATACTCCAGGACAACCAATGAATTAATTCATATGTTAATTCATTTTATCAAATCTTAACGTTTCTTTAAACAATTATGTTTGATTGATCTTAAGGAAAGGAGGATGTCTTGTGTTTCCAGACCTGTAGTTACAACATCTACCAGCAATAGGATCTACTGAAAATACATAGAGGACTACTGTGAAAATTCTCAACATTTTCAAAAGTTCAGTCACTATAGGCACTACAGCAGGGTCTGTAGGAGAGACTCACTGTCTGAGAGAGTCATTGTTTCATCAGAATTCAATCATCGCTTCAGTCTTCTCTAATTTTTGGCAGAACAACACAAGCACAGATGATAGTTTAGATCCTGTAGCACTCAATATATGTCATAGTTCTATAATCTTCAAAAATGTTTAAAAGAAACAAATTTAAATGTAATTGTTCAGTATTAAAGGGTTAGTTCGCCCAAAAATGAAAATTCTGTCATTTATTACTCACCCTCATGCTGTTCCACACCTGTAAGACCTTCATTCATCTTCAGGACACAAATTAAGATATTTTTGTTGAAATCCGTGGTGGTTCAATATTAATATTATAAAGCGACTTATATAGTGATGGCTGATTTCAAAACACTGCTTCGGGAAGCTTCAGAGCGTTATGAATCAGTGTATCGAATCATGATTCAGATTGTGTGCCAAACTGCTGAAATCACGTGACTTTGGCGCTCCTGATTCGACACACTGATTAATTTATGCTCCGGTTCTTCCTGAAGCAGTGTTTTGAAATCGGCCATCATTATGTAAGTCGTTATTTTGTTTTTTTGGCACACCAAAAATATTCTCGTGGCTTTATAATATTAATATTGAACCATTGTACTCACATGAACTGATTTAAATATGTTTTTAGTACCTTTATGGATCTTGAGAGAGGAAATGTCATTGCTGGCTACGAAGGCCTCACAGAGCCATCGGATTTCAACTAAAATATCTTAATTTGTGTTCTGAAGATGAACGAAGGTCTTACAGGTGTGGAACGGCATGAGGGTGAGTAATTAATGACAGAATTTTCATTCCATAAAGATTCATAGATTTCAAGATCCATAAAGGTACTAAAAACATTTTTAAAACAGTTCATGTGAGTACAGTGGTTCAATATTAATATTATAAAGCGATAATATTTTTGATGCGCCAAAAAAACCCCCCAAAATAATGACTTATTTAGTGATTTCAAAACACTACTTCAGGATGCTTCGGAGCACAATGAATCAGCATGTTAAATCATGATTCGGATCGTGTCAAACTGCCAAACTGCTGAAATCATGTGAAAAAAAAAAAACTTTGACACGCTGATTCATAATGCTCTGATGTTTCATGAAGCAGTGTTTTGAAATCTGCCATCACTAAATAAGTCGTTATTTTGTTATTTTATTTCTCAACCTCTATAAATAAAAAGCCTATATATTTCCTAGTAAATTGCTTGTGTTGGCTCTAAACGGTCTTTTCCTTTCATGATCTAAGTGGTTACATGCTTGTTTAAGAAAACATTTATTTGATCCCCAGTAATTGCTGTTTGCAGTTATATTTCTTCTTAGTTTTTAATTTTACAATTTTTTTCCCCTCTCCAATGGTCAGCGTCTACCTAGAACTGTTTAACAGTGTTTTCAACAGACATGATAAGATTAATGCTTATTACCTTTAAAAAGACATTCTTCAGATGTTCATTGATTAAAGTCAGTCTTTAAAGACTTAACTTTAGTTGTTATCGTACGGTGACCGGGAGGGGACATGTTCACTTAAGGTTCACTTAAGGCTGGTTCACACTGTGCAATTTTGGCCACGATTTGGTCGTCTGAGACAAATTTTGCAAATCCTAAAAGATTCCTATAATCCTAGCATAAAATCCGTAGTCTTTGATCGCTAGTTTGACATGTTCACAGACAGCCGATTAATGACCGTTGCGATCAAATTTTACAGTGACACTGCCAGAAATTCTGGCAGTTCCGGACAAGTTTTCATGCGCGCGTCTGTTTTTAACGCGTCTTGACTGTTGTGCAGTCTGACATAAATGACAGCTGAGATCCCACAGTGTGACATGAGGATCATGTTTGTAGTGAATTAACTCAAAGGGGAAATATTAATAATTATTCATAACTCATTATGATTATTAATTATGATTAATTATAAATATGTAAATCAGTTAATCAGATTAACTGGATGTAGCTACATTAAGATTAATGTTACAATCAATTAACCTGTTCGTCCAGTGAACACTCAGTGATGATTGTTTATTAATTCTAAGAAATGTTCATTTCCAGGTTATGGAAAAACAACGTTCTAATTGTACAGTACTACTCAGAGCATGTAGTCAGGATCTAAATGACTTAAGAGGCGATTTATTAGCAAACGGAGTCAGAACCAAACATGTATTGTGCACAGTCTTTATTAACTAACTCACAAACACATAACTAAACTAACAAACACATAACATACACGCAGGTCACACACATACATAGGCAGTCCCTCCAGAAAAACGCAGAATTTTTTTGTGATTGTTGCGGGCTAAAATGCTTAATTTTGCGGCACATTTTCTTAAAAAATGCGATGGAATATGCGGGATAGTTTTTGCAATTTTATGCGATGAAATTGCGGGAACTTGCAAAAACTGCGGTTTGATGAAAAACAGAAAAAAATAAAAGGTGATTCCCCCAACACCCTGTTCTCACTAGGCTACTACTTTAATGTAAAGAGTCATTTCCTATTACTTCCTATGATAAGCAAGCATACTAAATCACAGAATATTCAAGTTCTCATTCTGTTTTATTTCAGACCTTAACACATGACTCAAACTTACAAAACATTGAGTCAAACAAGTTCTGTAGCTTTAAAAAAGGAATATGAGTTTGTAGAAAGGCGCTATATAAAATAAACGTATTATTATTAATATCCAACAACTTCTATAAAAATGAATAAATAAAATATTTAAAAAAAATGTGTGCTTCTTCCTGCCTGCTTCCGCTGCTTCTTTAACCATCCATGGCAGTGGCAAAGTGAAAGTGGTTTTCCAGCGTCAACACGCAGTTGCACGGAGTGCAAAATATTTTGCCCCCACTGTCATGTAACTCACGGGGAAACTGCTTCGCGCGGTCTTTTGCACTTATTTTTGTTGGCAAATGAGAATGATTTGTGTGCTTCATCATGGTTTCATGGTTTGCAGATGATGTTCACGTCACGTAATTACGTCACTTCAAAAGGTTCCCATGGAAATAGGGGGAAAATAATGGCGCTTTATTAGTGTGAAGTAACCGCAACATTGTTCAACTTTCTGCTAAGATATATGTGACTTTTTTTGCAACGAAAAAGCAGGGATTATGAAATCATGCTAGCCCCGCACATATTTTGCTTGCTGAAATCGACAATTTATGCGGCGAAAGTGCGGCGTATTTGAAAAAATGCGACCCCCGCATAAATATGCAGACTTTGGCTGATTATGCATGAAATCAGGCGATCGCATAATCACATTTTTCTGGAGGGACTGCATAGGTAAGAATGAGCAATGATAGAGTTAAGATTAATCGTTAATGGAGCTATAAGAAAAAGTCAAAGACAATCTGGAAAAGAATCATCAGTTTCCTCAGTAATAAAAACACCTTTGCTGACAAAGGTAAGTTTTACAAATCAATACTAAATCACTGTTTAGTGTTCAAATGTATGATACTTGCAAGATGCCTTTAGGCTGAGAAGCATCAGATCTGCAGGCTGAGGAGGAATCTTGATGATTCGGTCCAAAGTTGTTGCCAGTATCTTCTGCGTTAGATGAAGTACTATGAAACAACTTATAGATGAGCACATGGCTGGGTTGTAGGCCAAGGCCTGCAGGATTAGGCCTACAGGCCTTGGCCCGAAGAGGCCTGCAGAAACAAGGGGGTCTCTTCAGTCATCCAAGAAGCAAGGAAAGAGAGAAAGGGAGGGGCTTTGTCAAGTCACCTTTATTTATATAGCGCTTTTTACAATGCAGATTGTGTCAAAGCAGCTTTACAGTGATAACTGGTATATCATTTTTTTTTCTTTTTTTTTTTCTCAAAGAATAGTGTCAATGCAGGCAGATCAAAGCACTGTTGAATAAATGTCAAGAATACTGTTGAATATCAAATGTCAAGTGTCCCCAACTAAGCAAGCCAAAGGCGACAGCGGCAAGGAACCCAAACTCCATCAGGTGACATCAGGTGGCAAACAGGTGGCAAATAGGTGTTAAATGGAGAAAAAACCTTGGGAGAAACCAGGCGTAGTCGGGGGGCCAGTTCTCCTCTGGCGAACAGTGCTTTGTTACGATTCATGTTGCTATCATAAGTCTGATAGGATCGCAACATTCAAAGTATTTATTTCAGTTCCATCCAGTTGAGTATTCGTATTCATCACGCCGGTATGGACGGTTTGTTGAGGAACTGTGGCACTGGCTGTCGTGTCGATGATGTCTTCACAATGGATGATCTAGTTGACTCGATCTCTGCTGATATTTCAGGGCTGCGTTGTGGTCGTGTCAGGGCACCGGTCCTCGGTCTCATCTGGATACGGCCCGGATCTGGTTGACTACGGTAAACCTCGGGATAAACAGAAAGACTAATATTACCATAGATGCCATTCTTCTTCTGATGTAACGAGTACATCTGGTGTTATAGGAAGTGTTCCCGGTTCTGGCTGACCTAATTTATGCAGCCTAATAATCCTTTAACGGATTTGAAAATATAAATATATAATGTGTTATGTGTATGCCAGGTTAAAGAGATGTGTTTTTAGTCTAGATTTAAACTGACAGAGTGTGTCTGCTTCCCGAACAATGCTAGGAAGATTGTTCCAGAGTTTAGGTGCCAAATAGGAGAAGGATCTACCGCCTGCAGTTGATTTTGATATTCTAGGTATTATCAGCTGGCCTGAATTCTGAGATCGCAATAAACGTGAAGGACTATAATGCATTAAGAGCTCGCTTAGGTACTGGGGAGCTAAACCATTTAGTGCTTTGTAAGTAATTAACAAGATTTTAAAATCTATACGATGTTTAACAGGAAGCCAATGCAGTGATGACAGAACTGGGCTAATATGGTCATACTTCCTAGTTCTAGTAAGAACTCTAGCTGCTGCATTTTGTACAAGCTGTAGTTTATTTATCAAGTGAGCAGAACAACCACCCAGTAGAGTGTTACAGTAATCTAGCCTTGAGGTCATGAACGCATGAACTAACTGTTCAGCATTTTTCTTTGAGAGCATATGTCGTAGTTTAGATATATTTTTAAGATGGAAGAATGCGGTTTTACAGATGCTAGTAACATGGCCTTCAAATGAAAGATTGGTATCAAAGAGCACACCCAGGTTCCTAGCTGACGACGAAGACTTAACAGAGCAGCCATCAAGTGTTAGACAGTATTCTAGGTTATTACGTGAAGAAGTTTTCGGTCCAAAAATTAGAATCTGTTTTTTTCTGAATTTAGTAGTAGGAAATTACTGGTCATCCAGTTTTTTATATCAGCTATACATTCTGTTAATTTTGTGAATTGGTAAGTTTCGTCAGGGCGTGAAGAAATATAGAGCTGAGTATCATCAGCGTAACAATGAAAACTAACGCCATGCTTCCTAATGATATCTCCCAAGGGTAGCATGTACAGAGTGAAAACCAATGGTCCTAGTACTGAGCCTTGCGGTACTCCATATTTAACTTGTGATTGATATGACCTCTCTTCGTTTACTACTACAAACTGATAACGGTCAGATAAGTATGATTTGAACCATGCCAATGCAATTCCACTAATGCCAACATAGTTTTCGAGTCTGTTTAGAAGAATATTGTGATCAATAGTGTCAAATGCAGCACTAAGATCCAGTAACACTAATAGAGAGATACAACCACGATCTGATGATAAGAGCAAATCATTAATAACTAAATTCTGACTGGAAATCCTCACAGATATTATTTCTTTCTAAAAAGGAACATAGTTGTGATGAAACTGCCTTTTCTAGTATTTTTGACAGAAAAGATTTGAGATCGGCCTATAATTGACTAATTCTTTAGGATCTAGTTGTGTTTTTTTAATAAGAAGTTTAATAATAGCCAGCTTAAAAGTTTTTGGTACGTATCCTAATGATAAAGATGAATTAACAATATTAAGAAGGGGATCTATGACTTCTGGAAGCATCTCTTTCAATAGCTTAGTCGGTATAGGGTCTAACATACATGTGGTTGATTTAGATGATTTAACAAGTTTAGACAATTCTTCCTCTCCTAAAGCAATAGATGAAATGAATTTTTCCTCAGGGACGCTACAATGCAATGTCTGACACGATACTGTAGTAGACGGTTGCATGGTTATAATTTTTTCTCTAATATTATCAATCTTGCAAGTAAAGAAGTTTATAAAGTCATTACTGCTGTGCTCTTTGGAAACAACAGAAGTTGAAGCTTTATTTCTTGTTAATTTAGCCACTGTATCAAATAAATACCTAGGGTTGTGTTTATTTTCTTCTAAGAGTTTAGAAAAATATGCAGATCTAGCAGTTTTTAAGGCCTTTCTGTACTCAATTATTTCCTCTCTCTACGATATGCGAAATACTTCTAGTTTTGTTTTCTTCCAGCTACGCTCCATTTTTCTGGCTGCTGTTTTTAGGGCCCGAGTCTGCTCACTGTACCATGGCATTGGATTAAATTCCTTAATCTTTTTTAAACGCAAAAGGAGCAACTGAGTTTATCATTTGTTTATCATTATTATCTCTATTTTTTATTTGTTGAACATCAATCAAATTTTTACCATTAAATGGGTTTGGAAGTTTTTTGTTTTTACTAATTCGGGGTACAGACACAGTCTCTATGTGATAATATCTAGGTGTGAGAGTTTCCATGTGTTGGGATTTATCTGACTTCTGTAATGTGAGGCAGCAAGCAGACGGTCGGTTTAGCCAGTCTGTCTGCTGCTTTGTCCTGTCCTGGGCCGTAGTTTGTCATGTTTCAGCTCTAAGACTATGTGCCATATTACTAGAGAGAAGAGCAGCACCATCCCGGGACAGATGAATACCTTTTTATAAATCCCTACATAACAAAGCTCCTGTCTATTTATCTGAACTCCTTCACTCCTATACTCCACCCAGAAACCTCCGTTCTTGTGATCAGGCTTTGTTGGTCGTTCCACGTGCTAGACTAAAGCGTAGAGGGGAGTGTGCATTTGCGGTGGCAGGGCCACGACTCTGGAATACTCTGCCTTTAGAAATTAGGCTGGCCCCTTCCTTGTCTATTTTTAAGTCCTTGCTAAAAACTTTTCTATTTTCCTTAGTGTATTGAAGACTGATATGTTATACTTTTATTAGATTGTCTTTTATTTTCTCTGGTTTATTTTGTGTATGTGTGTTTTCTTGCTTCTTTGTAAAGCACTTTGGTCAGCCTGGGGGCTGTTAGAAATGTGCTATATAAATAAAACTGAACTTGAACTCTCTTTTTGAATGAATAATCTCTTTTCAACAGGTCAGGTCTGCCCCAAAAACTTTTCCAATTATCTATGAAACCTATATTATTCTGCGGACACCACTTAGACAGCCAGCCATTGAGTGATGATAATCTGCTAACTATCTCATCACTCCTACGAACAGGAAGAGGGCCAGAACAAATTACTTCTCCTGACATTGTACTTGCGAGTTCACACACCTCTTTAATGTTAATTTTAGTGATCTCCGACTGGCGAAGTCGAACATCATTTGTGCAGACATGAATAATAATTTTAGAGTATTTACGATTAGCATTAGCCAGCACTTTTAAATTTGCTTTGATGTCAGGTGCTCTGGCTCCCGGCAAACATGTGACTACGGTGGCTGGTGTCTCTATTTTCACGTTCCGTGTAATAGAATTGCTAATAACTAGGGCACTTTCAACAGGATTCTCAGTGGGTGCATCACTGAGTGGGGAGAACCGGTTTGATGTTCTTAATGGAACGGAAGAGTGGTGTTTTCCGCGGCTAGGCCGCCTCACCGTTACCCAAGTGCCCTGCTGCGCGGGCTCTACAGCCGGAACCGAACAATGTACAGAGTTCACTAAGCTAGTCACATCCAAAGCAGTATCTGAAGCCCCTGCATTCTTACTATCCTCGATTAAAGTTTGGATGCGTGTCTCTAATTCTGAGATTCTCTCTGTCAGCCTGACTATTTCCCTACATTTATGACATGTAAATCCCTCGTCGCTGACAGAGAGAGCTATGCTAAACATGTGACAAACAGAACATGAAATAACGCTGGGAGAGGATGACATGACTCACCGTGTTTGTAGACTGATCCGATCCGAGTTTCCACCGCTGTTTGATGAACGCGTTGAAAAAGGAGCATGCAAGAACAGCGATTTAGATTCAAAGATTACAAGCTGGCGACGTCAGATTAATGTGGTAGGCAATGAATAAAAGTACAAGATTCAATAAAAATAAGAGAAAACAAAGCTATACGGAGATGCAAATCACAGCAACGAGGCAGACAGGAGCAATCGAGCAGGAGGTGCAATCGAGCCTGCAGCTTTGGTGAATCTGAGTCCCTCAGATTAGTTAGTTAGATTAGTCCCTCAGTCCCTTTGTGCTCTAGCTTTTAACCTCAGGTCAACGTCCCACCTCTTATGGTTGATGTGGCCAATGAAGATGATGTATTTCTGGGCGACAAGACGCCTCCTATCAGGGCTTTTACGACCAAGCAAAATTAACTGGCTGAGTTTTTGAAGAAGAACTGTTAAAGTTTCTTGTAATACTGATGTGTTGCACTGGTATGGACATACCGCATACACAAGCATTTAAATCTTCTCGATACGAACCCATAAACATGGCGGGCGGCCTCATTGGATTCTGCAGTCGAGCGCAGTTGCTCTCCACCTGTGATGTTTCAATAAATCAATATCATTCTTTAACGTGTGTGCTTTATTAACATCAGAGTTTTGGTGGAACACACGAGCAAAAGTGACTACGCATCATGAGCACTGCCAGACTGTGTTGCTTCAATTACTTTTCAAAACTGCAACTAAACTCTTAGCAAGCACTTGGTCGCCACCTAATGGATAAGGGACATATTACGTATAAAACATTAAACTGTTTTATATCACACACCCACTGCACTGACCAAAAGCACAATGGGAAACGACGTCATGACAGCACAGCTTAATGCTCATTGGTTTAAACAAGAGTGATGTATTGATCTCTTTTATAATGTTTGATTTTAAGACTCTATCGTGATTTTATGACTTATGTGTGAATATTCCTAAAGTCGCTGAGTCGTGAACTAGAGAAAAACATTTATTTCATAATGAGCTTTTTCCCCCATTTTCAATTGTTGTTCTTCAATGAAAGGATAGATTTTTGTGAATTTTTTAATTTTTTAAGATCAATCACAATGCAGATTTAATTTCACAGCCATATTTTTGCTCATATTTACCAAGGGTGCCAATATTAGTAAAGGGCACTGTAGAATGTATGTATGTCTCTATTTAAGCTGTACATTCACATAAATCTGGATTTTGCACACAAAATTTGTGAAGTACTAGTTTTTTAAACTAGTAGTAGTAATTAACATTTGGTAGTTGTGCACACAATAATTTGCACCAGGCTTATTCAGTTGTAGTTGTTTGTGTGGGGGATGTGAAATGCTTGAAAAACACAAAAAAAGAAAGTCTCAAAATTCAAATGAATCCAATTAGATAAACTCAGAAAAGACGTCAATAAATGCACACGTGCCACCTGATGAACAATTGCACATCTTTATTGCATGTGCAAATTATGATACACTAATACAAAAGAAAACATTTTTATTCACACAAATGTCTCTACAAATTTCTGCACATTTATTTAATTCTGAATTTTACACACATAAGTTAAAAGGCATTTGTTTATGGAGAGTAAAACTTCTGCAACATTTATCACGTTCATGTATGAAAATGCATGTATTTATTAATCATTTTGATACTAAAATCATCCCATATCATTTCCCTTTCTGTCCATCATCTCACAGAAAGGAAACATCCCTTTATCTGAACTAGTTGTGCTTCAGAATGTGCTGCTCTATCTATTTGTTTGTAATTCATTTATTCCTACACAGCTTTGATTCAGCAAGAATCAGTCTTCAGCAGAGTCAGTCTTGTATCTAGGAACATACTGCATCATTTGGAACATGATAAACCCCTTTTGGGGAATTACTTCTTTTTCATGAAAATATTTGTGTATAGTATATACATTAAGGGAGATATTGGCATAATCTCACTTGTAGTAACCCAGTCTTGTGTCTAGGAATGTATTACAACTTTGGAACATGAAAACAAAACTATTTTGGTAAATTGCTGTTTTTTTTTTTTTCTCTCTCTCTCTCTCTCTCTCTAAAAATATTTGTGGTAGGAGGTACTATCTAAAGCAAGATACTGGCAAAATATAATCAGTTTGCCCATTAGGCATTTATTTACTGACCCTGTAAACATTATTTTGAATGAATTATTGGACTAAAGCAGCCCCTAAAGCAGTCTAGGCGAATATGCAGTGAATGTTTCCTATTTATTTAGTTCCTTCCCTGACCTCTGAAGTGGGTTTGAATTTGTTAGTTCAACTGTGACAGATTCTTGAACAGCTCGCTACAAAAAAGGAAGCACAATTATGATTGTTTGTTTGAAATGCACGGTGCGAAAACTAAGCAAATGTTAGACTATTAAACTAGTCTGAATTTTTTTGTTCAAAGGAAGCGATCAAAAAGTAGCGATTAATATGCAAGTAAATTAATGCCAAATGTTTTTGAAATAAAAAGCTTGTATTTTTAAGGCTTGCATTTTTATGGGCTTAAATTCAACATGGTCGTATATTTAAACTGTGAATATTTCAATTAAAAATATTTCACACACATTTTCATTATTAAAAATTCAATAATTTACATTCACCTTTCAGATTTCACTTCCAAAATATTAATTCTGTTTATACATACAACCTATAAAATTCGACTAGCAATTTTCAGTCCATTTTATTTCACTTTACAAACCCCTTCCACAAGTGGTTCAAAATCGGCAACAAATTCAACAATTCACATCCGGGAACTGCAGGAAAAGCTGTAGCGGGCCGATGCATGATCTCCATCTCCCATTTTTAATGTACAACAACACTAATGTACAAATATTATCTGACACCATTTATAAGTAGCCTGTAAATATAGCATCTAACTATATGTGCACTTATTGCAAAGGGAATACTTTTTTATAGGGCAAATAGAATATTTAGCTTTTTTTCACTTAGTGTAAGTAGCATATAAGAAATGGTGCTATTTTCTCTTAGTGTAAATAGATTCTGTTGCTATTTTCACTTAGAGCTATTTTCACATTTCACAGTCTGTTCCCACGGATTTAAACTGTACTCATCCAAGAAGAATGCACTAAATTAATATTGGGTCATTTCATTACTGTATGAGCACGAACAGCCCATTACCAACACATGTATATCAAACTTATAAAAAACTTTGTAAACATGGAGAACAATAAATGACCACACATGCTGAGTTTTATGAATTTATGATGCTGGTGGTGAGTGTAAAATCAAATTCAAAACAGCCATTTCACCTGGAAGATTAAGGCTGTGATATTAATGTTGGCCACTAGATAAGGAATCTTTTAACCTTAAACTTTTTTTTAATCTCTTTTTTTCTTTGTTTTTTCACTTTTACATGCCCCAATAAAATATTATTTGTCAAGTTTCCAGACATGATTGCTGTAGGCCTACATTTAAAATGAAGAGACCATTTTATTCATCTCTTTTAACATAACATACACGATTCCGTTCCGTATCGTTTTGCAGGCAAAAGCTCTGTAAACTACAATCACCAAAACAACACTTCATGATAACAATGTAATGGAACAGTAGAGGCACTTTACCAAAACAGAAAAAAAAAGTTTACGAATAAAGCATTCATTAGTTATTTTATGATATACTGTTGTTAGGTTTTAAGTAAACATTATAGTTATAAAGTAAAACAACAATAACAACGACAACAACAATAATAATAACAGGCTGACAACCCGATGGGCAAGATTACATTCTTATTAAATCATTGTCTCTTCCACTCCGAACCCACTGCAATTGAGAGACATTCATATTTCATTCAAATATATTATGCAACTGGACTATCAGACGAGTTATCCAGTGTTATATTTAATGTGACATTAAAATGGCCGACGGGAATAGGAAAGAGGTTCAAAAAGACTTTATCATTCATCTTGTCCAATGTGAACACCGGCACGATGTGAACACCGGCACGATGACGACACATTCTGTATTAGAGCCATATGTAAATGTCATGTAAATGTCAATGTTCATTGATGCATTAGACCGTGTAATGAAAACAAAAATAAACATGAAAAACGACACGAGGTTATTTTTCTTATGTTCATGTCAATGGTAAAATAAATGATACATGAATGCCTTGTTCATTTTTTCCCCTTAATTCTCAGAAGGACCCCATGGCCAATAAAAACAAACAGGATGAAACTACTTTTTTTAACAATTAAAAAGAAAAAAAAAATCAAGTCATAATAATTTTTATGATTTATTAACTAAACGAAAAAATAAAGGAGCCATTTCTCTGGACGGATGTTCTTCCTCCATCTTTGGCTTACAGAGGATTATGCGAAAACCACATCTCATTAATATTCATTAGCTCATTACCATAGCTATTCTTACCTGTAAAAATTGTGTTTCTAGATATCAGTAATTGAATTTTCACTAGTTGCAAGAGCAATTTCAGATATCAACTCTCTTTGTTGATATCAATAATTACATTCTTACTAGTAAAAATGCAAATTATTGATATCAAGAATTCAGTTGTCACTAGTTGAAATGTCAGTTCTTGATATCAACAACTGAATTGCTACTAGTAAAAATGTTCATTTTTGATATCTGAAGATGCATTTCTGATATCAACATAATTTCAGATATGTAAATGTAAAGTAAATGTAAATGGCTTTCTTACTAGTAACAATCACATTCATGATATCAGAAACTATTATTGTCACTAGTGAAAATCAAATTATTTATATCAAAAATTAACATTGTTACTAGTAACAATTCAATTGTTGATATCAAGAACTGACATTTCAACTAGTGACAAATTAATTATTGATATCACAAATTCGCATTTTTACTAGTAAGAACTGCATTTCTGATATGTGAATTTGGAATTTCAACTAGTAAGAACTCAATTCTTGATATCAACAATTGAATTTGATTGGCAGCCTATGGTGACGTTTCACTAGTGAAAATACAATTAAAGATATCAAGAATTGTGGTTTTTACTAGTGGAAATTCAAATGTTGATATCGAGAATACATATTTCTGCGAGTAATGACATCATTGTTGATATCAAGTGTTAACATTTTTACTATTATTTTCCAGCTACACACTTGGGATCAGCTCCTGACGACTCAGATGGAGCTATACGTCATAATTTATTGCAGGGTGATCATTAGGGTGGTATAGGGTGGTCATATCAGGATGATAATTTATCTATATCAGCACTGGAGTAAACAGTGATGTCATCATCCAGCTAAGTTCAGTTCGCATACAATGTTGTCAATGCAGGCAGATCAAAACACTGTTGAATATCAAAGGAAGGTGAAACTTGTCATTCCAGCATTCACCAAGAGACGCACGCAACTCTCTGAAGAAGACACCACCAACACCAGGCGCATCGCTAATGTACATGGGTCATATGACTGAAAATCTTCAAAATCCTTTCTTACAACAGTTCAAATTAACCTCACCCCTAAAATTGATCATTTAGAGAATTTGCCCATTTTACCCTTCTGAGCAACATAATTTCTGATGTAGAGGATGAATAAATGTTGATTTTAGGTATGTTTGTCTGTGCTGTGGTTTTGCTTTAACTAATCAGTGTAAATAGTGTATGTAGATATTTTTATGAAACTTTACAATATGACCAAATGTTGTTTATCTTAAAATTATTTCTATAAACCTTTACAATATGATCATATGTGTTTTTTTTTATCTTTACAATGTGGCCAGATGTTAGCTGTCAGTATCATTATTTTAATAAAACCATATAATGTGAGCTCTTACAATTTAAAGGGATGAAGTATTCTGATTTAAATAGAATAAGCCATGTCAAGTTTGCAAATTAAGTCTATCTTGGTTTATTGCATATGAAAATTAAATGGTGAAACATTATCTCTACATGAAGGTCAGTTAAAAATGTCTAGCTTCCTGATAACAACAAACACTCTTACGAGTGTTTTATCACAACTTATTAAATTACACATTTTCTAAAATAAAAAATCACAAAGTGAAGAGTTCAGATGCAAAAGCCGCTAAACGCCATCTCTGTCACAAATGAGATAATGACATTGAACGAATGCTTACGGCACGTAGTACACGTTCAACAAATCACGTGCTTCAAATCCTCTAAATCGCAGCGTCAGCCCATTTAGAAATATCGGTTTGTTGGCAAAAGCCTCTAGACGCCACTTCCCTTTGGCAGCAAAAGCCACTATATTCCGAGAACCAATCAGAAGGCGCGAATTGAATCATATGATTTCGAGCAGTTTCAATATAGCGGCGCGCTGAGAAGATTTTTTTAGATTCAGATTCAGATTGATTTTTTTTTAAATAAAAGATGGAGTACGATGAAATGGATCAACCTGTCCTACTAATATTGAATGGCAGAAGAAAACGTTATTTACCTCAAAACTCTGCCTGTCATAAGGCAAAATAGCTTACAGTGGAAATGGCTTGGTCGCAGTTGTATCATGCACTCATAACAGTTCTTCGTGCAGTGCCGTTACTTTGAAGGAATCGGATTTATTATACATCAAACAACAGCTCTATTTCGCCAAAGACAAAGTCAAACAAGATGCTATTCTTCTGTCTCATATGGAAGCTGTGCCATATAAACGGAGGAGGCAAAAAGTGGAGGCTGAATAGAAGAGACGTGTTAGATCCCTGTGTAAAGAGGTTTGTCTGCTGTTTAGTTTTGAAAAGATTGTGCTATCATCTTTTTCAGGGTTTCTAGTTGCATCTTTAGTGATTTTCATCTATTTACTATGTCTTGCCACAAATAGGTGGATTTCTAGGTTTTTGCAAAATAAGCACAAGTGGATTTAGCTGGTTTTGACGCAAAAGAAAATCTAACTCGTTAAAAACCAATAAATTGTCTAGAGTGACTTTTTTTGAAAAAAAGTTATTTTATTCACTAGCTAATAACCTTATCATTACCTTTAAAATGAAACTCCTGAACTTGATTGTAAAAGCCTGGTAAAAAAAATGCTCATTTAAAAGAAAAGATGTCTGATGGATTTAGAGGGTTTTGCATCTGAACTCTTCAAGTTATCTTTAACAAAACTGATTTAAAATAATTCCAGTCATCTTCACCTATACCCTCTACATGCTGCTCCATCAACTCCTGACAGTCCCATGGTTTACAATTTTACAATTTGAAACATTTACTGTCATTTCTCTAAAGTTATAGCTCGCTATAAACAATCTTTTAATTACTGATCTAGCTACCGGATGTGCCGAGTCAGTTTAGCGGAGTCGGATGACAAAATGCGGAAGAGCGGATAATTAAAATGGGCGTGGCGGAATAAGGTGAATATTATGTCCAGTGATATGGAGTGTTCTTGGCTCTTAGCTTTACCAATATACAAAGGTGAATGAATATAACTGTAACCATTCGGGACTGAGGCAGAGATCCATATGCAAGCTTTTATTTACAGTGAGCATAGTCGTACAGGCTGGGTCGATCAGGGGCAAACAGGAACAGTAAGGAACAGGCAGAAACGTAGTCAGGATACAGGCAGTAGATCGAGGCAGGCGGATATCATTCACAGAACAGTATACAAGGCAAGAGTCAGGACAGGCAACAACGGGTCAATAAACAGGAACAGGCAAGATCAAACACAGGCAGACAGGAAACAAGGAAACGCTCAGAAATGACACACTGGGTAATCAAGACTTCGCGGTGAGGTGGTGTGTGTATGAGTCCTTTATAGTCCAGGTAATGCGTATCAGCTGGGTGTGGTGATTAGTGTGGAGTGTGCATGGCTGTATGTGGCAACAGGTGATTGGTGGAATGAGTGCATGTGATTGACAGGGGGGATGATGGGAAATGTAGTCCGGGAACTGACAGGATTGTAACAGGAACAGATGGTGATCGTGACAATAACGACTAAATATAGGCTTTCATCTCAGGCATCATCTTAATTTTGCTTTAATGTGAACATGATTAATATGTTACCTAAGTCTGTAAAATATTTCAGGATACTTTAGAACCACGCTACAGGGCTTTTATTTTGAAACGCACATTGTAGGCGGGAAATCTGTAATCTGTTTTGCATCTCATGAATAGGAGTTTTTACTAGTAATAATACAATTATAGAGCTCTGTAATTAGAATTGTTACTAGTAAGAATTGAATTAAAGAGCTGTCTAATTCAGTTTTTACTAGTAACAATATAATTACGATGAGTAACGCTGGAACGTTTTTATGCTGAAACGGCCTTCCATAAGAAAGTTCATTTTTGATATCAACAATTCAATTTTCACTAGTTAAAATGCTAATTTTTGATATCAAGAATTACATTTCCACTAGTAAAAACTGTATTTCCACTAGTGAAATGTCACCATAGGCTGCCATTCAAATTCAATTGTTGATATCAAGAACTGAGTTCTTACTAGTTGAAATTCTAATTTCTCATATCAAAAATGCAATTGAATTTGAATGGCAGCCTATGGTGACATTTCACTAGTGAAAATACAATTACAGATATCAAGAATTAGTTTTTACTAGTGAAATTCAAATGTTGATATCAAAAATCAACATTGTTACTAGTAGCAATTCAATAGTTGATATCAAGAACTGACATTTCAACTAGTGACAATTGAATTCATGATATCAAAAATTCACATTTTTACTAGTAAGAATTGTATTTTTGATATGAGAAATTAGAATTTCAACTAGTAAGAAATCAGTTCTTGATATCAACAATTGAATTTGAATGGCAGCCTACGGTGACATTTCACTAGTGAAAATACAATTTTTACTAGTGGAAATGTAATTGTTGATATCAAAAATTTGCATTTTAACTAGTGAAAATTGAATTGTTGATATCAAAAATTAACTTTCTTACTAGTGGAAATGTAATTCCTAATATCAAGAATTAGCATTTTAACTAGTGAAAACTGAATTGTTGATATCAAGAATTCATATCCTAAGAATGAATAAAAGTCAAAACGGCTTGCCATATGGATTCTGAAACAATTCTAGCGTCACGATTGCAGACAAATCCACAAATAGGTTGACTCCACCCACCGACTACTCAAGCCAATTAGATAACGGCCACGTTGCGCTGACCAATTGCAGCACACTCTCGCTACAACCAATCACGTTTTGCTTTACATTTGGAGGCGGGAACAGACTCTGAAAGGAGCTCCTTGCTATTCCACCATGGGAGCTTCGTTCGAATTGACCTGAAGTGCTGTTTGTGTGATTAAAACTCCCCGTTTACAAAATGTAACAGACTTTATTGTGATTAATCTTTTAATTTGTTTTGTACATATTTTTGTGGGTGTAATTATAAGGTCTGCATTATTCGTCTTACAAAAAGAGTGCTCTTATTTTGACCGGTATTATGGTCTGAGTGTTACTGATCACAGCAGTAATGAACAAGAGTGTCGTGCATATTATTACAGTTCATCAGAGTTTTCTTACGGTTAGAAAGTTTAACAGTTTAAGCAACCCTGAAGCTCTTACAGTGATTATGTGGAGTTAAAAACAGACATTTCAAGGTAGCTAATGTACAATAAAACTTCATGAAAATCATCAGTAAAGTTTCAGCCATCATTCAGATGAGGATGATTTTTGGAGTATATGGGTCATTCCACGAAATCGGTGCCTTTTGGGTCCCTAAGAAATAACCAGACATAGAAGTACTATAACAACAAATAAATTTGTGATTTAAAAACATACCAATACTGTGTATTGTTTTATCAATATTACACCAAAGTAAAGTCAATTAAATATTATTTTAAATAAGGTTTTTGGCCTGTCCCTTGCTATGATTGTTCTTTTTCAGCAGGACTTTTAATTTGCAAATTGAATGCAAAATGATATAAAAATCACTTTTTCTTATTGTTCTAAGTATAGTCTTAATGTCAAGCAATGTTTTAGCATAAGTATACATTATTTTTTATAAAATATAAATCATTTTATCGGTGTCCCCTATTTCATGTCAGCCCTGTTACCCTCATTAAAGAACCCTGTATAAATAATGGTACATTCCAGTGACATCACTTCCAGGAAGTTACATCATCTCTAAACCAGGATGCCAACAGTTTCTCTTTCTCTTCTATAGTTTTCTATTTTTAATGATTTATGAGGTTTGACTGAGGGGGGATATCATGCAATGTCAAACCTGTTACCATTTTTGAAGTTTACATTTAAACACTTATTTAATGTAACATAATTATTATCTACAAGTAATATCCCTTTAAAGTGTACAAAATGTGCTTTTGTGATCTGGTCTGCATCAGTTACATTTTTAGTTAGTATTTTTAGTATTGTTTGCATTATTATTATTATTGGTACACAAATCTTGTAATTCAAGTATTGACTATTTAAATGTATTATATAAACTTGATATATAATATATTTTAACCCTAACAGATAGAGTGTGTAGCCTTTCATTTCTTAAACAACCGTGTTGGAATACATATCATGGCCATATTTCAGGATGACAATCCCAATATTCAGGGTTAAAGAATGGTTCACAGTTCAAAGAATCATTTTCATACATGAATGGGCACTTCTGAGTCATGACTTTAACCTCAATGTAAGACTAACCTCTTGATGGAAATAAATGTTCTGATGTCATTTCCATCAGGAGGTTCATTTTTGGTCAAGATCTTGTATTGACAATGCAAGAGGTGAGCACTCTGTAAAGTCTCCTCCAGCACATCCCAAAGACTTACACTGAGGTTAAAGTCAGGACTCAGAAGTGCCCATTCATGTGTGAAAATGATTCTTTGTGCTCTGTGAACCATTCTTTCACAGTTTTAACTCTGTTGTTCTGTTCGCAGTCTTTAACTCTCATCCTGGAATATGGCCATGATACATCTTTCAACACATTTAAGAAAAGAAAAGCTACACACTACATCTCTTAGGGTTAAAAGAACCATTGCCAAACATATAACATGCTAGAAACATAATTATCAAAATAATAAGTATTAAAATCCAAACAACAACCTTTTTTTTTTGGCCGGGCAGTGTATATTTTAAGTTCTGTGAGGAGACACACTGACACAGACAAAACGTATGGACGTATGGGTCTAATTACAGAAGCCTTAAAACATTTATAAAGCATGCATATGCACAGATTTGATCTTAGAGTGTGCGTAGTTCATGTTCAAGATTATTTGCGATTTATATATTTCACATCTGAAAGAGAGACATACGCTTGTTTTCTGTGTGTACGTTCATTCTAAGAATCTCACGTACGCACATCTAAAAAATGATCATAAGATCAGGTTTAGGACAGTTTCTGTGCAACATTTTATAAATGAGGCTCTTTATCTCTTAGAAATGTAATGTTTCACTAATACAGCCATGCAAAGTGAATGCAAAACAATATAATGTAAATTAAAAAGTAAGAAACTTTACAGTATTATGTAAAAAAAAAAATATATATATATATATATATATATATATAAGGATTGTATGCTGGAGAATGTGTGTCCCATCATCCCTGTTACTGTCATTAATTTCATAAATAATGTAAAAATAATATTTGAAATGGCCTTCCAAGTTTTTCAGTGAAAAGAGGGACAAAAATACTGCGCATATATGTGAAAACTATTACATAGTTCTAATTAAAACTGTAGTATATAGTGATGATTACATCTGTAACAGGGTTGACAAAAATATCAAAACATGAGGAAGAAAAGTAGTAATAAAATAAAAAATTATATAGCCTGAGATGGCAAAATTGTCACAGACACGCCAGGCTCTTCACTCACCCAATCACAACGCATTCCCTCCCTGAGTATTAACTAGCTCCACCTGACACGCATCACCTCACTCATCAGCGGCACTACTTAAGACACTCCAGATCACACAGTCATTGGCTGCGTCCGAAAACTGGAAAATGCTGCCTTACGAGGACACATTTCAAGGTAGTAAGGCATCAAGGCACGTCCGAATCCAATGCTAGCTTCACTTCCTCTCTCATGAGATACCTTCATCTGATCGATTTTTGAAGGAAGCATAGATGTATCCTTAGCTGCCTTTGATATCCCACAATCCTGTGCTTTCCATTCTGTGACAGTTGAGCTAGAAAAATAAAGATGGCGTCCGAAAGTTGTGTTTGCTGCTCAGTTTTGGTACAAATGTACGATTTTGATCAACATATTTCAATTTTGATATAATTTCTATCGAGAAATTACTACTGTAGTAATTAAATATTTGTTTAGTTCTCACCAAAGCTCGCGCTATATTGCTGTAGATCATTAAACTGTTACGCTGCCTCAGAAGTCTGTCCGAAATCAATTTCGTGAGGTACCTTCATGCACAAACGCTGCCGTACAAGTCATTCTCTTATAAGATAGCGAGGCAGCAAGACAGCTACCTAGGTTTTCGGACGCAGCCATTGTCTGGTCTCGTTAATGCATACCTACCTGCTAAATGAACTAATCAATTGAATCATCAGGTGAACTACTACTAGCAGTACAGAACCTGTAGAATATTGCACATGCGCGACTGAACGAATCACCCCCCGAGACGACTCGTTCTTCCCGAGTCACATTAAAGATTCGTTCAAAATGAACGAATCGTTCTTCTTCTTCTTCTTCTTCTTCTAGGATTTTATGGCGGTTGGCAAACCAACTTAAAAGGTGCATTCCCGCCACCTACTGAAATGGAGTGTGAAGCGCATAGTGGAAAGTAATTTTAATATATATATAATATTTAAAAAAAAAAAAAAAAAAAAAAAATATATATATATATATATATATATATATATATATATATATATATATATATATATATATATATATATATATATATATATATATATATATATATATAAAGAGTTTACACAGAAGGGAGTTTTACATTCTATTAAATAATCCTGTTTCCTTTAAAAATATAAATAACTCATGATAAATTCTTGATTGTTTGGTACCTTCTCCTAGGAGAACCTGAAGTGTCAGCTCATTGATATCTATATTTCTTAAGGCGTGTCTTAGCTGGGACCGCTCTCTTTCATAAGCTTCGCATTCTATAAGCACATGTTCTACAGTTTCAGCTAACCCACATTCATCACACTTTCCATTCTCATGTTTACCAATTCTTTGTAAGCATTGATTTAATAAACAATGTCCAATACGCATTCTTGTGACTAAAACGTCCTCTTTCCTGTTTCCAAATCTTCTTCTCTCTGAACCAACTTTTCCTTGAATGCAGTAAAAATGTCTACCTTTTGTTCCTTCATTCCATTCCTTCTGCCAAATTTCCTGTATTTGTTTCGCTATTATCACTTTAATTTCTGTTTTACTTAATGCCACTTCAACGTCAATTTGTGAATGATTTAATGCCTGTTTAGCCAGATTGTCAGCCTCCTCATTTCCATTCACACCCATATGCGATGGAACCCATACAAGATTTACCAGAATTCCATACTGTCTTGTTCTGTAAAGACTCTGCATTACTTCGTTTATCATGTCTTGCCTTGCTGATGATGTTCCACTTTCCAAGCTATTTAGAGCTGATAGAGAATCTGTACAAATCACTGCCCTTGTTGGTTGTATTTCTTCTATCCACTGAAGTGCTAGACATATTGCTATTATTTCTGCAGTGAATACCGAAATATGATCTGAAGTTCTCTTTGACATTCTAATGTTAAAAAGTGGAATATATACCGCTACTGCTGTTTTCCCAAATTCTGGGTCTTTTGAACCATCAGTATATATTTGCACTGCATTATAATAAGTTTGATCTATGTATTGCTGTATACCTACATTTTCTAATCTATTTGTATCGTTATGCTTTTCTTTGAGCAATTGGATATCAATCAAAGGCATTGGGAAAAGCCAAGGAGGAATTGCTGACCTAGCCACAGTAGGGGCAACATTGAAATCACTTAATCCTATTCTCCGGGCTTCCTCACTGGCCTTCCATCCAAAACTTGATAACTTTTTATGTCCATATTCCCAACAGTCCTCCAACACCATTTTAACTGGGTGACTGTCCGAGTGTCCCTTTATGCTTATGAAATACCTCATCTTTAACTTGAGTCTACGAATTACTTGAGGCATTAAACCCATCTCTACTTGCATTGCTGATATTGGGGAGGATCTAAACGCTCCACAACAAATTCGCATTGCTTGAGACTGAATTGCCTCTAGTTTTACAAGTTGTGTTTTGGATGCAGTGCAATATACCATACTGCCATAATCTATTGCCGATCTTATTAGAGCACAATATATTATTTTAAGGGACTGGCGACATGCTCCCCAATCAACTCCTGCTAAACACCTCATAATATTTAATGCTTTTTTGCATTTGTCAACCAGTTTCTGTATATGTGTACTAAAATTCAGTTTCAAATCCATCCATATACCTAAAAACCTCACAACTGCTGTTTGTTTCACTTCTTGTCCATACAATTTAATGTTAATTGTAGGGTTACTTTTCCTTTTTGCAAAACAAATTACCTGAGTTTTATCTACTGAAAACCGAAACCCCCATTCATTTGCCCAGTTTTCTACCATTTCAACGGCATTCTGCAAACATTTTTCCACATACTTTACATTACGCCCTCTTTTCCACAGTGCTCCATCATCTGCATATAAGGATCTTCCAATGCCCCTATCTACCTTTGAAAAGATGTCATTAATCATAATGTTAAACAGAATTGGACTGCTAACGCTTCCCTGAGGTGTACCATTCTCTATTGTGTGTATCTGGGAAAAAGCAGTACTTACTCTTACTTGTATAGTTCTGTTAAACAAGAAATCCCTGATCCAGTTATACATTCTTCCTTTAATCTCCATTTTTTCTAACTTAATTAAAAGTCCCTCTTTCCACATCATGTCGTATGCCTTTTCGACATCAAAAAATACCCCAACTAAAGCTTCCTTATTTACCTGAGCCTTTCTTATTTCAGATTCCAGGCACAATACTGAGTCCATTGTATTACGTCCTTTCCTAAATCCACTTTGATAAGGTGATAAAATATTATCCCTTTCAATGACATACACTAGTCTACTCATAACCATACGCTCCATTATTTTGCATAAATTAGACGTTAAAGCTATAGGTCTATAGTTATTTGGCTGTGTATGATCCTTGCCTGGTTTTGGAATTGGCACTATGACCCCATGTTTCCAGTCATTTGGTAACTTTCCTGACTCCCAAACCTTATTAAAAAGCCTCAAAATTGGCTCTAATGCTGTCTCTGATAAATGTTTTACCATCTCATAACAAATGTCATCTCTGCCTGGAGATGTTTGCTTAACCCCTGCAAGCGCTTTTTTCACTTCATACATGGTAAATTCTGAATCCAACGTACTACCCGAAAGTCCTTTTTCCTCCAATAAATGAGGATATTTACTTAATATCTGGTCCCTAGCTTTCCTCACATCCTCTGATAAATTTGAATTACTATGAACTTTAACGAATGTTTCTGCAAACACCTCTGCTTTACCGCTTTCAGATAAAATTTGTCTATTATTATATTCTAATACAGGTATGTTGTAATCTCTTTGTATCCCACCCATCTTTCGTATCATATTCCATAACTCACTTATTTCAACGTCTTCCCCTATTCTATTACAAAATTCCCTCCAATAATTTCTTTTAGACGTCCTAATAACTCTTCTCACTATAGCTTGTGCCCTTTTATAACTAACTAAATCATTAAAGTTAAGTGACCTTCTTACCCTCTTGAGTGCTTTATTTCTCCTTTTTATTGCCTCATTACATTCCTCATTCCACCACGGCATAGCTTTCCTCCTGCTGCCTGCCTTCCTCTTACCTATTATTTCTTCAGCTGTACTCTGAAGAACTTTGCATATTTCATTATTAAAAACATCAACATCTTCTATACATTTACTTATTTCCTTCATTTTGCTTTCACATAACTCCTTATACTTATCCCAGTCCGCTGACTTGAACCTCCACCTAAGCATTCTTTCCCCCACTCTTTGTTCTATATCTACTCCAACTTTGCTGCAAATAGGAAAATGATCACTTCCTATTGTACTTTGTTTTAGTACCTTCCATTCACATTTACTCGCTAAGCTTTCAGATACTATTGTCAAGTCTAATGCTGAATGCCTTCCCTTATACAAATCAATTCTAGTATGACTTCCATCATTAATGCACACTAATCTTCCCCAATCTAGCATATCTTCGATGATCTCACCATTATAATCTGTTTTTGCGCTTCCCCATATTGAACTGTGAGCGTTAAAATCACCACACCACACCATTTTTTGATTTCCATTTCCTCCTATACTTTCTAGGATATCCTTGCTTAACCTATCACATGGATTGTAAAAATTAATTATTCTAATACACCGTGATCCTTCCCATATTTCCACCACCACAACTTCTATTTCCCTATCTACCTCAACTGTTTTGTACCCAATTCCTTGTTTTATAAAAGTAGCTACTCCACCTCCATTCCCTTGATGTCTATCCCTCCGAATAGTAATATAACCCTGTATTAGAAAGTTATATTGTGATTTAAGCCAAGTTTCCTGTATACATATGTGACCCTTCTTTGGTTTTTCTCTGGCCCGTCTTGTCTCACCCTTCATTAACACGCAACTCAGAATACGGATGATCACAGTATTTATTTGTCCTGCACAGAGCAGTAGAAGAAAGAGAAACAAGTGAGTAAAGTTGCTTCAGCTCCATCTGTACGAGACATTTCACCACAGCAGTTCTCTCTAGCTCTGCTGCTACCAATATAACAATAAACAATTTGACTTCTTAGATTTAATGCTTTGTGATCGTATAGTAGTTTTCAATATCAGATAGTAATATGCATAGACAGAATTATTATAATATATTAAATATAAGATATAATAATCATCCACTTTATATTAAACAGAATAAAATGTCTAGAAATAACATTTTTTTCCGTAAAACAACATGTTCTACAAAATAGTAAATTCTTAAATACAAAAACAATTACCTGCACAGAGCAGTAGAAGAAAGAGAAACAAGTGAGTAAAGTTGCTTCAGCTCCATCTGTACGAGACATTTCACTAGTTCGGGAGCACATGGAAAGATTCGGTTCATTAAAAACGGAAATAAAACTATCAAATACACAAAAATATGAACAGAAAACACACTCTATAGGTCAACTAGTGTTCAATGTGTGCAATCCCCTTCATACATCGTCTAACATTCAACATGAAACTTATATTTTTAACTTTTAATACGGAGCTGCAGCAGAAACGACTCACCCACAGCAGTTCTCTCTAGCTCTGCTGCAGATTGTTCGAACTCGGTGGGCTATAGCGCCACCAGCGCAACCAATAGGAAGCGTGAACACATTACAGCAGGATTTACTTAAAGAACCCTTGAACTATGATATTTATCCCGTTACATACACCCCCCTTAAATCCTGCTTAATGTGGAAATACCATAACAAGAAAAACCAACAGTGAAGAAAGATAGAGAAAAACAGATATGGAACTCACACTTCATGTTTCCAATTACTAAAGAAGAGAAGAAAAACTGCGCACTGAGTAGGATTATCTGTCAATCAAAAGATTCTTCCATAAGAAATAACTACAATCAAGGGTGGCGCCTAACCCCAGTCTGAAAGTAGACTAAAGAGATGCCTGTTACACCTCAAAATTTCGTAACGTAATAACTCATTTGATTTCTAATCTCTGTATCAATCAGCTTCTTTTTTTGTGTTCTCAACTTTGCATGAAATCAAATGTAACATTTTATGTGAAAATGCTCTTAACTAAATAAACAAAAGAACTCACTGTAGAGTCTGGACTGTCTATGTGTTGTTTGTTCATTTCACAAATCAGTCTTTTAGTAGGCTTAATGACTCTGCCAAATCTAGTTTGAGTTACGACAGCCTCAACATGTCTTGGCTGTGTGCACACCACAGGTTCCTTTATGACGTCATTTGTGAATTGCTCTCCTTGAGCCGAGTCAGAATCTTGACCTTCCACTTCAGGTAAATCAAAATCATTTGTTACATTTTGATCACTTCTTTCGACATCAATTTCCATTCTGACATCACTTCGGTCATTCAGGTTCCCAGCACCAGCACTTGCAGAGTCCAGCATCACTGACACACAATCTGACGCATCAAGTGAATCTGTATGGATTGTATGAACATCCTCTTCAGCAAAATCATTAGGATTACTTAATATCCAGTTTGCAGTTCTGTCGTCATGGTCAATTTCATCTCCTTGAACTTCAATTTCATCATTCACATCATTGTCCTTTTGATCTGATTCCTGAGGTTCATCAACTGGTAGGAAGTTCACAGGTAACAAAAGATTTCTATGGACCACTCTCACTTTGTCTGAGTTGATTTCTCGAATCCTGTAAACATTGATATCAGGACACACAGCAATGACTTCATACGGAGATGAATCCCATTTGTCAGAAACTTTTCTTCTACCTTTTTCACCTCTGTTCGCAACCAACACTCTATCTCCAACAGCCAGAGGACAGCCCTTCACCTTTCTGTTGTAAAGTCTGCCATGCCGTTCCTGTTCTTTCAGAGTGTGCATCCTTGCTATGTGTGCTGCTTCACGCAAATCTTTCTTCAGCTTGGACACAAAATCTTTGTAATCCACCACATTCTCATTTGAAAGCACATTTTGAAACAGAATGTCAATTGGGAGACGAGGAACTCTGCCAAACATAAGAAAGAATGGTGCAAAACCCGTTGTCTCATGTTCAGTGCAGTTGTAACAGAAGGTAAGTTGCTGCAACATCTGCGGCCATTTTGCCTTTGCTTTAGGGGGCAATGTCCTGATCATGCTACCAAGAGTCCTATTGAACCTCTCAGCAATGCCGTTCCCCATTGGGTGGTACGGTGTTGTGTGGGACTTGTCTACACCCGCCATGGTCAATAGTTCCTTGATTAGTTTGCTCTCGAAATTCGCCCCCTGGTCAGAATGAATTCTTTTGGGGAAACCATAAACTAGAAAGAAGTCATTCCAGAGTCTTTTTGCAACTTGTTTGGCCGACTGATTCTGGCATGGAAACGCATGGGCCATTTTTGTAAAATGATCCGTCACAATCAGCACATCTACAGACTTTCCTTCTTTGACCTCTGCCGACCAAAAGTCGATGCAAACCAGCTCGAGCGGTTCAGATGTTCGGATACTTTCTAATGGAGCACAAGCATTGGGTTCTGAGGTTTTACCAACCACACATCGATGACAATTCTTCACATAATCATCAATATCTTTTTTCATTCCAATCCAGAAGAATCTTTGTCTCGCCAATGACAGTGTCCTGCTACGTCCTTGATGACCCGCCGTATCATGGATTCCATGGAGAACTTGCGCTTTTAATGAAGCAGGTACAACAAACAGGTAGACTTTCTTGTTTAGCTTTGGATCTCTTTTCACCTTATACAGCACACCATCACGGACAACAAGTTTATCATGGTGTTTCAACAGTTTCCGCACACTTGTGGATTCCTTTGTTTGTTCTCTCTTAGATGGTTTCCGACGTCTTTCAATATAGTACAGAATCCGACACAAGGTGCTGTCCTTCTCCTGTTCATTCACGATGTTGCTGTGCTGCAAAGGAGGGCTAAACTGTTGTGGTTGTGAGATGGCTGGCACTGACCCCAATACTTCACTCAAACCCCCAGTAGTGTGTGCTGCTAACACCGCAGAAACTTCCTGGCTCCCAGAAGAACCTGAAGGCAAGAGTGTATCACTGGTTGGGTCACATGAACCTTTGCCATCCTTCTGTACCACCTGATGGTTACTTGTGCACTTGAAAGCATCTTGGACAGTGTCGTCAACTACACCACTGACATCCTTCAAGAGAGATAAGTACGGTTCAGTGATAAGGCGATGTCCTATGCAAGACTGGACAAAAGGCTCACGGCTCAAAGCATCCGCAACAACATTTTTTGTTCCTGGGACATACTTCAGATCAAAACTGTAGGAAGCAAGTTTTGCCACCCATCGCTGCTCACATGCATCAAGTCGGGGTTTAGTCAAGATATATGTAAGAGGATTATTGTCGGTCCATGCCGTAAAGTGCCGTCCTCTCAGCCAGTGGCTAAACTTTTCACAGATAGCCCACTTTAAGGCAAAGAACTCTAATCTGTGAGCTGGATAGTTCATTTGAGAGCGAGACAGAGTTCTACTTGCAAAGGCTACAGGTCTGGCAATTTCTTCACCTGGCAGAACCTGCGACAATACAGCTCCCACTCCATCGAAAGATGCATCAACAGCCAAAATGAAAGGTCCGTCAAAGTCTGGATGAGCCAGCGTCACATTTTTAGTCAGTTCTAGTTTTAGGGTGTGCAAAGCTTCTTCACAATCAGCCGTCCAGTCAGCTGGGGAAAGTTTGAGGTAACTAATTTTCTTTCTTGGTCTACGTCCTTTTGTGACAGGAGTCTGTTTGACTGAGCCTGATGTCAACTTGAATAAAGGCTTAGCTTTCGCTGAACATCCTTCAATAAAATGTTGATAGTACAGAACCATTCCAAGAAAGGACCTGATCTTTTTTTGACATGGTGTTTTTCCATCAGGTTCCATCAAATCAGAAGCTTGAATATCGTTAATTGCCTCAACTTTACCAGGATCAGTCTTAATCCCTTCTTCACACACAATGTGCCCAAGAAATTTCACAGATCGTCGCAAGAAACAACATTTCTTTGGAGCCAACTTCAGGTTGTGATGTGACAAGCGCAAGAGAACCATTTCGAGACGTTGGAGGGCTACAGACTCAGAAGGGGCAAACACCATCAAATCATCAAGGTAACAGAGAACGCTGCTAAAATTCTCATCTCCAAAGATAGACATCATCATTCTCATGAAAGTGGCTGGGCTATTAGAAAGACCCTGAGGAAGCCTATTGTACTCATGGAGTCCAAATGGTGAAGAGAATGCAGTGTACTTTTTATGTTCTTCTTCTAGGGGAACATTATAATACCCTGAGGTAAGATCCATGGTTGAGAAGAAGGTGTTTCCTCCCAATGCAGCTAACACATCAGACTGGTGTGGCAAAGGGTAGGCGTCTCTGACAGTCCTCGCGTTTAACCATCTAAAATCAGTGCAGATCCTGAGATCGCCATTTTTCTTCCAAACTAGTACGAGAGGGGAAGCATAGTCACTATGTGACTTGCGAATGATTCCTTTCTCCTCCATCTCATTTAACGCTGTCCTCAGTTTAACATACTGGCTTGGCGGTATACGCCTATATGGGAAACGGAAGGGTCTGTCATCAGTTAAGCTAATTCGATGGACAATGCCTTTAGCTTCTCCGCACTCCATTTTGTCTCTTGAGAAAACTGACTCGTACTTCTCAATGATGTGCAACAACTTGTCTTTCCAGAGGGATGACACTTCACATGACTCTAAATCAAGTTCACCAAGGTTCAAATCATTCAAGACACGCTTCATCTCTTTGCTGGATCTGTGTGGTAAGGGTTCCTCAGTACACTGCAGATTAGACTGAATTTGTTTCGGCAGCGGCAAATCTTGCACAGCAATACACGGTGACACGTCAGCTATTTTTGCATTTCTCTTCAACACAACACGGTGATTAGTGGGGTTGATGACTTTCAAGGGGATAGAACCATCTCCCCATAGTGGTGTTATGACCCTCCCGACCAATATCTGTCTAGGTCTTGATTTGGACTCGGTCGGTTCTACAATGACAGTGCTTCCCACTGACAAAACAGAAGACTGAGGTAGCTTACCCCAAACTAGATGTTCAGTTTGTGGCTCTAACGTCACACTCCTTTGTAACTTTACAGTACCGATTTTCTCAGGTATGGATTCGCCTCTCCATCTTTCTGCATTTGAGAAAAGAGATAGAAACATACAGCACTCATCACTCTCATTGTTACTTGACTTAGACATGAGCCTCCAGTAACCGTCAGTTTCTCTCAGTTGCATCAGAAGTCTCTTTATAACGTTTGTGCCCAAAATCATCTCTTCGGTCTGCCCAGGCACAACTAAAGCAGGAATTATCATGGGGCAGCCGTACACTGTAGCTTTAAGATCATAGACTGCAGTAGGGGCAACACGATGGCCACCACAACCAACAATGACAATATCTTGTGCTGACTGGCTTGTCATATCTGGAATACTTTCCAGCAACCTTTCTCCAGCAGACTCGCTAATTGTACATGCCATTGATCCACTATCAATTAAAGCTTTAAGGGTGATATCATTTTCAACTGAGACAGATGTGTAAAACAAGCTATCAGCTTTGGGAACTCTCTGTACACCTTGGAAGATGACTGTTTTGTCTGAAGTTACATCACTGAACATTTGACATAAGGATCCATAATCCATTTCATCTTCAAAACTGGATATGGGAGATTCACTCTCAAGATCTACGTGATCCTCCCTCACACGTAGATCACTTAGTTTGACTGCTGGTTGACTGAGGAAGCATTCTTCCTTTCCTGTGGACACCGGAATCTGGGATGGTCAGGCGAAAAACACTGGAAACAGAGCCTTTTGTCTCTACAGTGAGTAAAAGCAGAATGTGAGGTGTCCTTGCACACTAAGCATGGTGTATCATTCAAGCCTGGAATTCTAGACATGGTGCTTCTCTTTCTATACTCCCTGCTCGCCTGCGCATTACCACTATTATTCATCAGAACTCTCTCTAGCATATTGATCACTTTTTCCAGAGCCATGTTTTCTGACTGTTTTGACTGAAGTGAATCCTGTTCAGCTTTCACTGGGAATGGGCTAGAACTTACACGCATCTCATTCATAGCGATTTTCTTCTCACATTCAATCTGTCTATTTCCTTGTCCAGCAGCTCTGAGACATTTCTCTGAATGATACTCGTTCAGGATCTCTTGTACTTCATGAGCCGTCCATTTGTCAATGGTTTTTGAACGAAATGTCAGCGCTAGATCTGAGTTTGGACAATTCCTAATGAACATGCGTGTGACTTCAATCAATTGGTTGTCTAGCACCTTCCCTTGTTGTTTTAGACACTCAGCTGTGATGTCAGCAGTATGGTTCAGGCGTAACCAGTAATCAAAGGGATCCTCCTGAGGTTCTGGAAGAGTGGTGTAGAAATCTTGCAAAGGGACAGGAGAATACTGTTGGCAACTGAAATGCTTCCGTAATAGGGTGTAGATTGCAACAGGATTTGTTCTGATATCTAATCCGCTAGACAACATCCCCACTTTAACAACATCTTTGGCTTTGCCTCTCAAGTGGATTAAAATTTCTTCACCCTGCTCTTCAGTAGGCAGGAACCCCTTTCTTATGAAGTTTTTCATGAGCTCCACCCACTCATCGAGTGTAACAGTGTCTGATGCGTCACCTCTGAAAATTGGAGGATCTTTAACTTCTCTCTGACGCACTACTTGAATCTGCGATGCACTTGACATGGAGCTCTGGTCAGGCGTGTATCTACTATTGTGGTTGTTTTGAGTATGCTTAGATGTAACTTCTGTTTGACTGTGCAAATTCAAATGTGCAAGTATACTGTCCGCCAGTTGCAAGCCTACTTGCTGCACTATGTTACCCATCTGACTCATCATGTCACTGGTAAGGACTGGAGTTGATGTACTAATGGGCTGCGTATTTACAGAACTGCTAAAATTTACATGAGCTGCGTTCTCATTGACATTTGGGGCAGGAAATGTGTTCGCTTCTAACCCATTGTTGGCACCACACATAACAGAGCTAGGGCTAATGTCTGGAAAGGGAATTGGTGTCGCTAACAGACCTCTCCCTCGACCAACACTAACTGGAGTTTCTAGATACTGAGATCCAGTCAACCTTGTGTTTTCCATAATCAACTAATAGGTGTAAAAAAATTAAAAAAAGAGGAAAAGAGAGAGAAAAAAATGTGTACACTATATTCTATTATGATACCTGGAGTCAATAAAAATATTAAACCACTTCAAAGTGTCCATTCAAAAGTCTCTTCCCAGGTATTCGTTTTCTAAAAGTCCAGGGATAACTAATAAAATCTTAGCTGAAGGTCCCGTGCAGTGAAGAATGACGACAGGCCCACCGGTCCGATGTTGGGATGATCTTCGACCACCTCGATTGAAGTCCTGAGTCACGGCACCAATGTGACCCTTCTTTGGTTTTTCTCTGGCCCGTCTTGTCTCACCCTTCATTAACACGCAACTCAGAATACGGATGATCACAGTATTTATTTGTCCTGCACAGAGCAGTAGAAGAAAGAGAAACTAGAATGTACATTTCCTGAAGAAAATGTGAATGGTGCTTGCAGTGGCAAAACTCGGCACTCTTGATTAGCATGATGCTAACATAATTACCGTCCTGCTAGGATGTTTTTAGCAAAATGCTAACATGATTTGCATGTTGCTAGCATGATGCTAACACCCTAAGCATGCTGCTAGCATGTTTTAAACAAAATGCTAGTCATGTTAAGATAATGCTAGCAAAATGCTAATATGATTAAGATAATACTTAAGATGATGCTAGCATGATTACCATGTTGCTAGCATTATTTTAACAAGATGCTAATCATGTTAGCATTATGTTAACAACATGCTAACATGATTAGCATGTTGTTACAAGCATGATGCTAACACCCTTAGCATGCTGTTAGCATGTTTTAAACAAGATGCTAATCATGTTAGCATAATCTTAAGCAAACATGCTAACATGATTAAGATAATGTTAAGATGATGCTAGATGATTACCATGTTGCTAAAGATGATTTTAACAAGATGCTAATCATGTTAAGATAATGCCAAGAACATGCTAACATCATTAGCATAATGCTAGCATGATGCTAGCATGATTACCATGTTGTTAGCATGTATTTAACAAGATGCTAACATGATTAGCATGTTTGCTAACATGATGCTAACATGATTATCATGCTACTAGCATTATGCTAACACAATTAAGATGCCACTAGCATTATTCTAACACATTTTTACTAGTTTGTGTCATGTTTAAACCTTAAGCTACTCACTATTAGCATGTAGCTATTCACTGCTAGCATGTGTAGCATGGTGGAAGTCCAGTTTGCTAGCATGAGTCAAAAGAGCCAACCGCCATGTCTCTATAATGTTCTGATGCAGAAATATAGGTGTTTCAAAACGGTTGCTAGGGTACTCTGTTTGGTTGCTAGGGAGTGGCTTGGCAGCTGCCAATGATGATACTCCAAAGGCTGCTTGACAATATAAACCAACCCCCATGTCTGTACGATGTTCTGACGCAGAGATATAGATCTTGCAAAATGGTTGCTAGGGTACTCTGTTTGGTTGCTAAGGAGTGGCTTGGCAGCTACCAATGATGATACACCAAAGGCTGCTTGCCAGTATGAATGATATAAACCAACCCCCATGCCTCTATGATATTCAGATTTGAAGATATCTGCCTATGCTTTGGGTTGCTAGGGTGCTCTATATGGTTGCTAAGGCGTGGCTATGATGTCTTTAAGGTGATTTGTGATTGGCGGTTTGCTGCCTCGAGTCAAATGAGCCCACCCTCATGTTTCTATGACACTCCTATCCAAAGATATTCCTTTGATCTTTTTCAATGGAAGTCTATGGAACTTGTTGCTATGGTTCTCTATATGGTTGCTAGGGCGTGGCTTGATAGCTTTACAATGATCCTGAGAGACTGATTGGTTGCCTGAGTAAAATGAGCCCACCCCCTTGTCTCTATGACATTGTGATTCAGAGTTATGTTCAATACAAAATCCCTATGTAATTTCCCATAGTAGGAAAAACACAGTACTTCCTGGTTCATGGGCACGGCTTCACCATAGTATGTCTATGGGGCAACTTTGGGCAGCTCTTGCGCCCCAGGGGTACAACTTACACCCCATTTTGAGGTATGGTCTGAGAGAGCCTATCAGGCTCTTCAAACGTGGTAACCCACATGTTTCTATGAAACTCTCGTTAGGAGCTATTACTCATCAAAGTTTGTCCCAATGCAAAGTCTATGGGATTTTTTTCGCTACTTTTTCGCCCGCCGGACGAACATCGTACACCCGATCGCTTATAAAAGTCATAGCACACCTGTCCTCAATGAGCCGGTCGATTTGACACCTCATTCATGGGTCTATGACAAAAACTGCGGGAGGAGTAGCGCGCAGAAATTGTGTCCAGAAGAAGAAGAAGAAGAAGAATAAGTATGCAGAAGAATAAGAATGGAGCTTTGCCTTTGGCAAGCACCATTAACAAGTGAGTAAAGTTGCTTCAGCTCCATCTGTACGAGACATTTCACCACAGCAGTTCTCTCTAGCTCTGCTGCTACCAATATAACAATAAACAATTTGACTTCTTAGATTTAATGCTTTGTGATCGTATAGTAGTTTTCAATATCAGATAGTAATATGCATAGACAGAATTATTATAATATATTAAATATAAGATATAATAATCATCCACTTTATATTAAACAGAATAAAATGTCTAGAAATAACATTTTTTTCCGTAAAACAACATGTTCTACAAAATAGTAAATTCTTAAATACAAAAACAATTACCTGCACAGAGCAGTAGAAGAAAGAGAAACAAGTGAGTAAAGTTGCTTCAGCTCCATCTGTACGAGACATTTCACTAGTTCGGGAGCACATGGAAAGATTCGGTTCATTAAAAACGGAAATAAAACTATCAAATACACAAAAATATGAACAGAAAACACACTCTATAGGTCAACTAGTGTTCAATGTGTGCAATCCCCTTCATACATCGTCTAACATTCAACATGAAACTTATATTTTTAACTTTTAATACGGAGCTGCAGCAGAAACGACTCACCCACAGCAGTTCTCTCTAGCTCTGCTGCAGATTGTTCGAACTCGGTGGGCTATAGCGCCACCAGCGCAACCAATAGGAAGCGTGAACACATTACAGCAGGATTTACTTAAAGAACCCTTGAACTATGATATTTATCCCGTTACACATATAATATCTGGACCCTTCTCTTGGTTTGCTATAAATTTCTTAAACTCCTGTCCATTTGCTATCAAACTTCTTGCATTCCATTGCAAGATAGATAACACCATTCCACCACATGTTATCTGACTATCTACTGTTTGGCTATTTAATGTTGGAATCTTGAGCCTTTCATTTATCATGTCAACAGTAACATTCCCCAGATCCAAGTACTTTTCTGCGGCTCTGACAATGATTTTGATTCTTTCAGTCCTGCTTTCAGTTTGAGCTGAACAGTTCACTACTTCAGCAATAAATGCTACAAATGCCACCTTATCATCCACTACTACCTTTTCATCTCTTTGCTCTTCCCTCTGTTGTTTTGAATGAATTTCTTCCTTCCTAGTTTCATTTGTTTTAGGAATCTGGTTTACTTTCTTCAATGCCTCAGCGTATGTTATCCCTTCTGTCATTCTAACATTCTGAGCCTTGACTGCTTTTTTCCGTATCTGACAACCACCGTATCCTGCACTATGTTCCCCACCACAGTTGCAGCATTTAGGATTTACACCTTGCCCACACTTGCCGTACTCATGTTCGCCTCCACACCGCGCACATCTCTGTTTACCTCTGCATACTGCCGCTACGTGACCGAATTTTTGACACTTATAACATCTTAGCGGTGGAGGAACGTATGGTCTTACCGCATATCTTACAAATCCTAAATAAACTTTCTCTGGCATTTTATTTTCATCAAAATGTATCATTACTGAGAGGCTGTCTATCTTTTCGTTATTTCTAACACACTTGAGTCGTCTGACAAACTTTACCGCTGCTCCTGTGATATTCTTTTTAATCTTCTCCTCCGTGACATCTGTCGGAATCCCTGATACAACACCTCTAACCCAATTCTTTTCGTCTGGTATCGAGCATATCACCTTATGTCCAATCATTGATTTTATACCCAGAGCTGATTTTTGCTGCCTACTGTCTTTACAAAACAGCATCAGATTGCCATCCCTCAAAGTCTTAATGCTTTCGACCGTCCCTATCGTTTCTTTCAATGTTTTCGTCAGCTTCAACGGATTAATCACATTTACTGAATCAACAAACTTCAACAGTACCTTATACTCCTCTTTCCTTCTTCTAGCCTGGAGATTTCCTTTCTCACTGCCCGAGTCCCAGTTTTTCTTTCTTTTCCGATTTTCTACTACACTCCACTTACTACTTTCATTCTCGCCGCCTCCACTATCCACATCCTCCATTTCCGGATCACTTTCGGAATCTACGCTACTTCCTTCCATCAGCGCTCCAGTCACAATCCAGCTGTCGCCACCGAGCCAAACCAAAAGAAAGCGACTTCCCACACTCTCCACCCACGCCCAGGGCGCGTTCACGTCGGGACAGGAACTGGATTCAAGTCGAACGAATCGTTCAAGAACGACACATCACTACAACACAAGCCTCGAATCGACGCTTCATCTGGCACGCCCATTTATGCTCGACACAAGCTCCGAAGCCTCGGTTCAAATGTCCCATCACTATTCGACAGCATGAAGAACAATTTCAAATTCTTTCAGATTGTTCTACTAATGTGCGGTAAGTTCATGATTTCTGTTCATTTTTACCACTTTCGGTTTCACTCTAAAGCCGCCTTTCCACTGCACACGACAAACGACAGCCTTTGGACCGGAAGTTATTCATTTTCAATGGAGAGTAGTACGGGGTCTGCGTGGAGTTCCGATCATATGCGAATGCGTAAATTTCGGATCCGATTTGAGCTTCGGATGCGTTGAAATATTTGAACTTTGCGGCTAGACCGTATGCGACCGGTGTTACGAGATTTTCGGTTTCTAAGATTTTCGAGAAGGAGGTCTCTGCGGAACAAAAAGGGGCGGTTCCGAACTTTGGGGTGTTGTCACACGGGAATAGGTGTTTTTCAACCTATTTACCTGATTTGCTCAAATCGAGTGGGAGATTTCCGGAAAAACAATAAGAGATATGTATTGTATATGAATGTAAGTGTATTTTTTAAGTTGTTTAACAGTTGTTTAATGTTTCTTTTGTGTGAATATGCTTGCTAGCTCGTTGTAAAAAGCTCCAAGCAATCTCCACTCACTTCTAGCGATGACTATTATTAGGTAACATTCGCTATTCTATTTGATGTATCTGTTAGTCACTTGATTTGTTTTAGTTTTGCCATTATAGGCTGTGGCTACAGTGTCTGTGGTCAATAAAATGATTATAAAGTTTAAAGTCTTCAGAGTCATCATTTCAGGTTAACACTTTTTTTTATTATTTATTTATTTTTTTTAAAGCTTACACAAGGTCAGAAAGTAGTCTCATTAATGCATAAAGCTAGCTTATACGCTGAGGCAGTCATGTGTTTCTGTGTGGTTGATAGCCTATAAAAAACAATTACACTTAAAATTAAAGTTAATCACAAGCACTCTCTAGCCTACGTTCTCTCTGCTTGTCTGTTGATATAGTGCAGTGGTTATGTCATTTTAATATCATATATATATATATATATATCTTTTATGATGAAGGTTTACACTATGCACATGAAATTTGGCATGCGAGAGATTAAATAAAATAAAATAGGCTGTTGATCGCGTGCCTGTGTTCTTCTGCGTTATTCATATTGAAGAGCATCAATTATTAAACAAGACTTGTAGCACAAGAAGGCGATCTAGCCTTAAGAAACTATTTGAGGTGAAAAAGGTGAAGAGGTGAAAAAAATACCGTAGTAATTTATAGTAAATACTATAGTGTTTTTGAACCATACTTGAATTAATTTGTTGTGGTAATTCTATAGGCTATTGCTGTGGTAATATAACAACTATAGTAATATAAACAAATTACGTTACCCAATACTTTACTAAGTTTTCTTTAAACTATACAATACACGCAGTTTACTGTAGTAAAAACTAAAGTACTACAACCTATGCTGTAGCATTCATTAACAAAGTGTTGTAAATACTATAATATACAGTATACTACAATTTACTGGTTCAAAAACACTATTTACTATCAATTACTATAGTATTTTTTTCACCCCATGTCCAACCAAATGACGCTGATTAGATAAGTTCAGACAAATGACTATTTGTCTATGTAAAATATATAGCCATATTGTGACAAAATTACATCCCGTGTCATTATAATTCGTAGGCTAGTTTATGCAAAATAATAATAATAAAATAAATAAATACTAGCGATAAAAAAACGGAGTAGGCTAATAAAACTTGCATAAATCATATATTTCGCCCTCTCGAGCTATAAGCTACAGGTCCTGTAAAATAGTTCATACTCTTCAAAATAAATGAATGTATTATAGTAAAATGTTTCCATATATCGGAAGTCAAGCATGCAGCAATATTTTATTTATTTTTCATTATCTCGACATAATTGTTTTTCGGGGTCTAAACATTAAAAAAGTAGTTGTGATCATAAGAAAACAAGAAAAAAAAAAAAAAAAAATAATGAATGGCCTTTCAGGCTTCCGTACTTTAAAAAAAAACCCTATCCTGGCTTCCTTTGGTTTGCTCGTTATAAACACTTCTCTCAGTTAGAAAACACCCCAAAATTGGGAGACGCCCCTCTTTTGTTCCGCAGAGACCTATACTTGAGATTTTCGGTTTCAGGAGGCGGAGCATACATGAATATTAATGAGTTTCGCAGACATGCGCAATAATTGCACGTGCAACTGAGAATTTTAGTTCACATTTAGTGGATTATCCCATAAAGGTAATATTCTCAGTGTCGTGGCTGATTTATGCCTAAACTACAGTTGTTTACTTCTAGGTACCAGTTTATAATGTTTTCATTAGTATGCACGATTTGTGCATTGGTCTGTAACAATGACAGATACTTCATGTAACAACCTTCAGCTATCGTCTATAAGTTCAGCTAGTTGTGCTCTTCCATAGGCTACCTTGCGATGTAACAGCTGATCCCATAAATGTGTTTGGACATAATATTTTTTGTAACCTAGACTACTGGTGTGATTATACATGTGCTTACGTGTTCAGACTAACATTCTCTGGTTTTCCGGTTGGTGACAAATTCTGAAAATATTGCTGAAACTATATTGTCTTTTCATGGTTTCCGTTTATATACTGTATATTAAAGAAAGATACACTGACACCACAAGGTTTAATTTTTCAATTACACAATTAAACAAAGCATCCCAGAACACCTGAATGAGTTTAAGTAGATTATACTGATTTCATATAACAAATAAATGGGAAAATAAATAAATGACATATTGTTAAAAAAAATATGCAGCTGCCATTTCAATGATGTATTGCTATGTTCTTCTGTTACCTCACCTTATGAAGATTTAAAATGAGGTAATCACTCTGGAAATGAAAGAAATAATGTCTAAAATCAGTGGCCGAATAAAGATTTTTGCAACCTTTTGTTATTCTCTGCCATGCGTTGTTTTGACCATGTGTGACTTATGTATATACAATGATGATCAGTGATATAAATGGACAATTTATTTTGATACACAAACATTCATTATTTGACATATATTAAGGTTGATCGGGAAACTTTTTCCCAGTCAAATCAATGGTAAAAAGTGTCCTAGTCAACCTGAATTCACTGGTCATTAATGTTCATAAACATGCATGTTTTTCATGGGGTTTTAATTAGGGGCACATGAAATTTTGAAATTGAAATTTTGAAAGAAGTTATTTTTAAACTATGTCAAAACATAAATCACAAATCCTGGAATAAAGATAGCAATATGGCCTTGATTTGCTTTTTATTAATAGATGCTTTGTAAAATGTGTGATGGAGTGAACATATGATATTATGTGAGACATTTAATGACATTTTGTTTTTGCACATAAAGATGGGCCATGGACTTGCCAACAACAAACTTTAGCTACTGTAGCAGTCCCTTTAATATATGAAAATATGACACATAAGAAAGCTATTCTCAGATCAAAAATTAAATTTTTAGTCAAAGATTTTGACATTTTTACCACTCTTTGAATTTTAATGACTTTTTTATTTACTTAAAACTATTTTTATAACAACAAAATGTTATCTTTTTACAGAGAGTGGCCCCCAACTAATTTGCACAAATGCATTTGCATCAAAATACTATTTGATGTCTGGAATCACTGTAGTTTTTTAAGAAAGGAATTTCACAAGGATGAAGTTTATTCAACAAGGATTAATTAAATAGATTTTTAAAAAGGAAAAAAAAAGACATTTCTAATGTTACAAAAGATGTCAATACTGTTCTTCAAACTTGCTGTTCTGTAAATCAACAGGCACTGTATCATGGTTTCCTTGTTTTCAGCACTGATAATATTAGCTAAGGATGTTTCTTGAGCAGCAAAACAGCATATCAGAATGATTTCTGAAGGATCACGTGACACTGAAGACTGGAGGAACAGGAATAAACAGCCATTTGAAATATATTAAAATGGAAAACAAATTGCAATATTACCGTTTTGCCTATTTTTGATCAAATAAATGCAACCTTGGTGAGCTTAAACATAAAGAATTTTGTTAATCCTTTTGAAGAGCAATAGGCCTACATCATAACAAAATGAACAAGAATTTAAGAACAATGCCAGAATAGATATAACCATTTACAGGTTTATTTCATTTGTTTTAGGCAGTGATGTACTTAATGATAACAACCAATAAAATACAGAGTTTTAAAACATCGCAAAGGAAGAGCACAACTAGCTGAACTTATAGACGATAGCTGAAGGTTGTTACATGAAGTATCTGTCATTGTTACAGACCAATGCACAAATCGTGCATACTAATGAAAACATTATAAACTGTTACATCTTACCTATAAGAAAACAACTGTAGTTTAGGCATAAGTCAGCCGCAATGCTGAGAATATGGAATAATCCACTGATGTCTTGAGATACAATGTGAACTAAAATTCTCAGTTGCACGTGCAATCGCGCATGTCTGGGAAACTCATTAATATTCATATATGCTCTGCCTTCTGAAACCAAAAATCTCAGAAACCGAAAATCTCGCAACACCGGCCGACTGTAATCAAAACTATGAGCGCTAAGTTAGAATTACCAATATTTTAACACTTTAATGTTATTCTGTAAACACTGTTTCTTTCAAATGGTGGTTATTAATAATTATGTCAAAAAAAGAAGATATTTTATGATTATTAAATTTTTTTATGTATTAGCACCTTAAAATCTATTAGTTTGTTTTTTATTTCAGATGTATGGAGGGTCATTTGCTTTGTATGGATATATTCATACATGCATTAACGTTACATTCATTAAAATCGTTCAGTGTACCATGGTGGTTGCTGGGTTGGAATAAGCCGAGGGTAACGGTTGCTTTACTACCAATTTCAAAGTTCCGTGCGACTGCCGCTAGGGGGCGAAATGCGACAATCTGATGCGAATGTCGTGTGCAATGGAAAGGCGGCTTGACACCGGAAACAGAAGGTCGGGGTAGACAACATGATCTTGGAAAACCTGAAGAGTTTTGTTTCAAATTATATCTCAGCAAGCTAATCTAGGTTTTAAGGGTTACTAGGAAGCTACGGGCAGAATAGTTTTTATTTTTTAATTGTATTTACCATGGTTGAAGGTAACTCTGCAGCAGGGGCGCAGGATTTTATCTCAGAGGACGCAGAACTACCCCCCACCCCCCATTTTTTTATTTTTATTTTTTGCTTTATTTTTCCTGTCCGCAAAACCCCGATTAAATCAATCAGTGAGTTGGTGGGAACGATCTAATGCTGTACAAATCGAGTGATCAACTCTCTCTTTCATGTTCCCCACTTAGAAAATCTAATGCATGTAACTGCACTCTGATGTGCCCCCTTATATTGCGATTTATATCACCAAGTATTTAGACAAAATAATAAAAAATTAATAACACTTGTATAGCACTTTTCTAGATACCCAAAGACGCTTTATGAGAAAACATGAGCCTAAATTATTTTGCCATTGAAATTTTCATTTATTTTGTAAAAAAGGGTTTCAAACTCACAAGTTTAAATACTGTAAATAAAAGTGCAACACTTTTGGTAAAAAAAAAAAAAAAAAAAAAGGCAACAACACAATAATATAAACAAAAGCCACCTTAAAAATAGATCCAAATAACTGGATCATAATATACTCAAATATAAAAACAAATCAAACAACAATGATTGAAATGATACAGTAAAAATATGATACAGCACTAAAAATAACAAGACTAATATAAAATTATTCAATAGCCTAAATAAGAAAACTAACTAAACAAATCACAAATTAAACTTAAATAGCTGCAGTTTGCAAAGTTTAGTGCACCCAGTAACTTTGTCTTAGCTACAAAAAAGATTTATTTAAAGTGCCCCCTAGTGGTGGTTTGTGCCATCAGGTAATAATAATTTACTTTTTTTGGTAAAAATTATAGTTTAAATATTCAAAATGCAATATTTTTTGGTAAAAATTCAAACACTGAACCAAATGCAAATCTAAATCACTAAATAACAAAATTATAATTTACCTAAAACAAAAGAAAAAGAAAATAAAGGTTATTTAAATATATAAATAACTTTAAAGTGCTCTCTAGTGGTGCTTTATAAAACAACATTTACCAAAAGAGCTAAAAAGCAACTACAACATCACTACTCCAGGGTTCTCACAGGTTTACTCTCCTGGGGCCTCATTTATAAAACTTTGCGTAGATTTCATCCTAAAAGTCTACGTACGCACAAAAGCTAGATTCTGCGTACGCACAAAAAAAATCTGATTTATAAAACCATGCGTACGCCAGAACCTGCACACAAATCCCTTTATAAATCCCAGTCAGCAGAAGATTGTGCGTACGTGCATCTCCACCCTGTCTCCTCCTCGAAATCACCATATATGGAGCTTAAGACGCCTAGTTTTACTATGCATAATCTTATCTGCATATCATTTCCATGCACGTTCCCATCCACGTGACACCACGGTTAACACGTCAAGGGTTCAAGACATTGGAAAATATTAGATATGGACTATAAATGCAATTTGTGCCATACACTACATTGATAAAAATCATCCAATATCCTCTTTATGTTTTAGAATAAATATATCAAAATATCCATTAAAACAAAAATTTTATAAAATAGTTCAGATAAAGGTTTTAATATAGAGTTGAATTATTCATTTCCACTGGCAAAATAGTGTTTTAATAGTTTAAAACAATTCAAATTAAACTTATGCAGTTTTGCTGATGAGGTGAACATATCTTTTAGGAAGTTTATAGGCTATTTTTAGTGGAAATGTATAGGCCTACTTATTTATTGCAGTGTAATCATCTGTCTCGTCGCGTCACTGACAAAGTATTTTAAAAAAGGAAATATGCAAATCTTACCATTTTCCTCAAATGATATCCTTCAAATACAGTGGTAACTGTTTGAAGATCCTTCATACGACATCAACACCTCCTGCAGCTGCGGTTGTACAGTAAGATATTATCATTGGAGCTATTCAAACTGGACAGCGGACCGTTCGACCACCGAATCCAGCAGTGTCTTCCATAATATCCAAGTTAAGTGTGCATCACTGATCATCGTTTTTCTTGCTAAAATATTTTGTCATAACATCTGCAGTTTAGATGTCATTAAAACAACATGTCACAGGAAAAATACTATTTTTTGTAAGGCCTGCGTGTAATTTCAGTGCTTATCGTCAATAGTGAAAGTGTAATATTAATGTAAATGTGTAAACTATATCAAAATGAAAACGTTAGTTTCCATGCGAGTTCAAATCATTCTTTTATTTATTTAAACTGTTATTGTAAACATGCACTGTATTTATGATTATGACTTATAATGAGGATTTAAAGGTGCCCTTGAGTGATTTGAAAAAACATTTTAAATTGTTCCCTGATATCTACATAGAGGGTATGTGGCTTTTTTATGGTCGAAAATTGTCCAGATATGGTTTTACAGCTCCATTTATAACCCCACAAATAGCCCCTAGAATGAAAAGGTCTGTTTTTGCCTTATTTGGAAGGCTCATGAATAGTAATATGGTGCTCCGCTCTGATTGGCTGTTTCACTGTTCGGCTCCTTCTAGTAGCTCACACTGATAGCGAACAAATCTGTACTGTACGGCGTGAACGATGGAGAGTTTTGGTATTCAACCTTATATGTTTGAGCCTGTTTCTGACGAAGATGCAGATGTAGAGGAACAACCAATTTTGTTGCGATTGGCCATGGACGTTTCTGAGTGGTAAGTTAGTCTTTATTTTCAGTATGAACCTGCAAAACGTAACTGTTACATCAATGGAACTAGCATATAGCGTTAACTTTACACTATACTCATAACCTCAGTATTTGCAACTTTGTTTTTAGCATTGTAAAAAGAAATTTATTGTAATAATGTGTCGCTGTATGGTTTTACAATGATAGCTTCTTCACTTTGCAATAACAACTCTAAACAACGAACTGTGTAGCGCGAAAATTTGTTTCTAATATATTGACATTACCGATATGATTTTAAATTTATTTAGCCAACCAAAGTAAAGCATAGAAGACATTCCAAAAAAGCAGTGTCATGTTTACTACTCAGCTGCTGTAGTGTGATTATGATTTAGCCATTAGTAACGTTAATGTTGTTAGCTCACTAAGAAACTTTACATTTAATCAGAAATAGTTTCTACAGCCAAGATGTGGATAAAAGCACTACTTACTGCTTGCGGGAATATAGTTGGAATTGCCCCTTTCTTCAGTGTCAAACGCTGAGCGAAGCCTGCTTGATATTGTCCCAGGTTAGAAAAGCTGTCCGCGGTGAAATGGGCAGAGAAACTAACAACTTTGAGTTAAATTGTTCCGGTATCCGGTTATAGATAAACATCAGCCATGCCTTTTGACAGTTTTTTTCTGGAGGAAGACTATGAAAAGTTTTCACATCCCCTGCACAGCCTGGAACATAACATTTATTTCCATGATCTGCCATTTTCGCTGTTATCCTCGCTTGGCTTGTTTCTTCACTCTGCCTGCAGAACTTCCGATGATTCCGCTGGGCGGTTCCGCCTGGCCTGGATCATGAGCATATGCAAATATTGGGGGCGGAGTCCCCGACTGTTACGTAACAGTCGGTGTTATGTTGAGATTCGCCTGTTCTCCGGATGTATTTTAAACAAATGAGATTTATATAAGAAGGAGGAAACAATGGAGTTTGAAACTCAGTGCATGTCTTTTCCATGTACTGAACTCTTGTTATTTAACTATGCTAAGGAAAATTTAATTTTTGATTCGAGGGCACCTTTAAAGTTGTTTTCCCTCATCTGCCATCAGTCCCTCAGCTCACCATCGGTGTCGCCAAACTGCTCCGTCTCCAAAATGTGCGTACGCATGGGTCAGACTTTGCGTGTAGGTGCGCACATTTTCCCATCAAGTTTTCCTTTATAAATCCCACCTTTTGTGCAGGAACTGGCGTATGCATGTTTTCAGCCCTGTTTTGTGCGTACGCACGCTTTATAAATGAGGCCCCTGGCCTTTTTGCCAGCAAAGACATCATCATATGACAACTGATTTGAAACCTCATGGTTGTTGCTGATAATGCCAAGTCCACTGAGATGTTCTTGCATCATTTTGGTTCTCAAGTATGTTTTAATAAGTTTGAGCTTAGAAAAGCTTCTCTCAGCTGAAGCTACATTTACCGGGAGAGTGGCTGAGATTCTAAGGGCAACCCACATGTTGGGGTATATTTCTGTAAGCTTCTTGTCATGCAGAAATGTGAGAAGTTCCATGTTTGTTATGTTGTCTGATGGGAGTTGTGGAAAGTTCTGCATTTCCATTGCAAGTTCATTGCCATCAGGCTGGTTGACATGGCTAAGGGCATCACTGAGGCTTTGACAATGGTGAAGCAGCTCTTGTTTTGGCATTTTATGGAAACACAAGAACAGAAAATAATTATTGTAATAATTAATATGCAAATAATTTAATGTTAAATAAATGAATAGATAATACACATAAAAGTATTATAAAAAGTACAAAGAGATATTTGAAATAATCCAACATAAATATTACCTGTCTACGCCTCACTGCTCATTTTAACATTCTATAATCGAAGATATCACTGGTAGGTTTCCACCTAGAAATATCCATTTTGTAGTCTTAGATGATGATTCTGAACAACTAAATGATTCTACTATTATGCCAAAGTGATAAATCATCTCTTGCCTGCTAATATTGTCTCATATAGTGAACAACTAAATTATTAGGCCTTTGCTAACTGCGTTTAATGTGCCTCTAACTAATTACAGAGACATTTCAAACCAATTGGCATAGCATAAAAAAACGACCTGTTGTTGGCCTTAAAAAAGTCTTATTTTCAAGCCATGGTAATGCATGTTTTTGAAGGATTGGATATCAGTCTATTTATGTAGATATTCATCTGTAAAGTTATCTGTTAGCTTAGTGCACACGCACAATTAATTAATTCAGTGTTTTCTTCACACAGTCTTACCTCTGACTTTTTCGCGGACACTGGGCGGAGCTTACATGAATATTCACGAGTTTCCTGTTTTGAGTTAAAGCGCCACTGAAAATGTTAGTGCACGCTCTTCGGCTTACATTAAAAGTAATTAGCATATGGTTCAGCATTAAACGAAGTCAAGCTTATATTCTAACTGTTACTGATGCACAATATTTTATATATAAGCTATATTGTGTTATGTGGTGTCATGTGTTAGCTATGTTTGATATGAACACAGCCAATGATTCGCCAGAGGTGTCATTAGGATTCGCTAAATGAGCCAATAGCGTTTTAAGTAGCCTATTTTTGTTGTTTCTATATTACCTTGTATCTTTAAAGCATATGGTTTTAAAAGTTTGCCAAAATGTATGGTAGCATAATAATAATTGTGAACTCCTGTGCTGAAGGCAGTAGTGAACTTTTCTAGATTGCAGCACTAATCTGGGTAGACTTGAATTTCTAGTGTTATATGTAGCCTAATATGTTTCAAAAATTGCACACATGCATGAAAACAAGCAGACCAAACTTTCATTTGTCTGAGATCACAAGACCCTGTCTAAAGTGTGTCAATATGTGTTTAAATACAAGTGTTTTTGCTAATTAAATGTCATTTTATATGTTGTGACTTCTTCTCATTTGTGAATAAAATTTCAATACAGAATCATTTGCTCTTTTTTTATATTCAAAATGAAACTACTCTCATTATTTATTTTCATCTTTGATATTACTGATATGCAAATTACTACATGGTCTGTTATTTTGATGAGTGAGGTGATGCGTGTCAGGTGGAGCTAGTTAATACTCAGGGAGGGAATGCGTTGTGATTGGGTGAGTGAAGAGCCTGGCGTGTCTGTGACAATTGTGCCATCTCAGGCTATATAATATTTTATTTTATTACTACTTTTCTTCCTCATGTTTTGATATTTTTGTCAACGCTGTTACAGATGTAATCATCACTATATACTACAGTTTTAATTAGAACTATATAATAGTTTTCACATATATGAGCAGTATTTTTGTCTGGTGTTAGTCAAAATATATTCTCCTGTATACCTATAACTAAAAGGAGATCTGCTTAATACAAGATTAATAAGGATTACATCTAGATGTCTGATTCCATAAGTTCTTTAGGTTCCAACTGATAAGTATGAACATAATCATCCTGAGTATCTGTATCGGATACATGTTCCTCTTGTGGAACAACAGTCGGACGAACAAACGTGCGTATGCTTTGTGCACTCAACATCACTTGATAAGTATGTCTTGATGTCATGGCTGTAATAGAATGCATAATAGAACTACTAATACATTGTAGTAAGCATGGAGCTATCAGCAGTAAAATCAACACACACCTCTGGACCAACGTACGCTTTTACTTCTGACCAACTGCATGTTCCAACACAGAGGTATAGACCGTCGCCATATATTCTTCGCGTTCCTTCCCAATTAGCATCTCTCCCCATACGTACAGATATAGGGTCGCACAGGAAGCTTTCGTCCTTGCCTTCTCTTAGAGTTATTCTGAGTGGTTTGGTGTGTGGAGGACTTAACCTTGCCCCTGATAGTTCCCTTTTCTGAGGGGTTGTGTCATTCCGCTTAATTATACCTACTTCTTGCCAGAAGATCACTGACACAACGATTATCGCGATTATTATTAGGACACATGTTGTTCCTCTTAGTCCACACATACCTGTCCATCTAAATGGGTGCCACGGCTTTTGCACTGATTCTATTCTTCTTGACATAGAAATTTATAGTGCAATTCGACTAATGAATTTTGAACTTTGTCTATCCTATATACAATTACTGTTCCCTTCTGGTGTGCTTCCTTCGGTTTTACTATATTTACTAGGGCGCTATCTGGAGGTCTTGCCAATAATCTATTCTGTAACGTTAGCCAAGCATCTAATGCACCATCTGGTGGAAATGGATATATTATGACAATTTTAGCAAAAATAACGTTTTCAAGTGGTAGTCCAAGGTTAAATAATGCTTTTGATGCTACTTCAAACCACGTTTTTCCTTGTACTATTGTTAACTCACGCAATAGGTCCTCTAAGGACATTCGCTTTGATATATTGTGAGAATTCCGTTCTGTATTTTGAACAGGTAAAACACAATTCTATCTGGATATGGTCTCTGAAGGATTATGTTTTCCAATCTTGGTTTTGACTCTAGGGAACTTTTAACCAAGTGAACAATATTCTCGCCAAATGCTTCAACAGCTACTATGAATGAACACTGTGTGAAACTCTCTAGCGGGGGTACCTCCATTCCTAAGAATTTGGCCCTTAGTGCATACAGGGTTGTGTAAGGAGTTAGCACTGTTTGACTCAATGGGTCATATATCTTCTCGCTTTGGATTACCCCCACCTCACTATTTGAGGTAGTTCTTTCCTCAGCTTAATCAGTGTTTTTCCTCCTCCCTGTTAGGCAGTAAGGTGAATCCCCTTTCGAGATTCTATTTTGAATTGGAGCTTGCCTCCTCTCCTGTAGGACCGTGCTTTATTCTTGAAGCGTGTATCCACTGCGGTTGGTAATCTGTCAGAACTCCTGTCCTGGTTACTGCAATCACCGTGGCTGGTCCAAGATACCTCGGTTCTCCCACCTTCGTTGGTTTCAAGCTTTTGATCAGCACACTCTGTCCTGGAACGAAAGGGTGAGTGGGGTTTTCTGAGGGAAGAGGAAGACACAGAGAGACATCAACACATATGGAATTAAGTTTCTCAATGAGGGAAGTTACGTAGTCCTCCTGTATCACCTCCAGGTCACCTAAGGAAGTAATGCCTGCATGACCTTTAACCCATGGAGTCAGGAAAGGCCTGCCCATTAGTATTTCAAATGGTGAGAGTTTGGTTGTGGAAGATGGAGTCATTTGTATCTCCGTTAATACCATGGGCAATAAATCTACCCATTTCTTCCCCGTTTCTATGACGGCTTTCGTGAGTCGTCGCTTGAGAGTTTGGTTCAGACGTTCAACATGACTCGACGATTCCGGATGGTACGGAATATGGAATTTCCACGTAATCGATAGCGCTTTGGCTAAAAGCTGTGTTACCTTGGATGCAAATGGCGTCCCATTGTCACTATCAATAGTGGTAGGTATGCCAAATCGAGGAATTATTTCTCTGGTTAAAATCTTTACCACAGTTTTAGCATCTTCTTTCGCACACGGGAATGCTTCTGGCCACTTTGAAAATCGATCCACAATTACCAAAAGATACTTCAAATTACCTTTTGGCGGCATGTGCGTAAAGTCAATCTACACATTCTGGAACGGTGCTTCCGGATGCGGTAGTGCGTCATGTTTAATTGGTCTTCGGAAGTGCTATTCTTCCCTTGTCATCTTTCATGATCCTGTCTTTATCTGGGGCGCAGCCATGTTTTCCCCAATGCTCTAAGTCAGCCTGTGTCGGTTGACTCTGCAGGATCTTAATGTCAATATCAGGTAAATTAGTTATATGCATAGTCATAGTTTCCTGACTCTGGTTACCCATATCGAACATTGGTCTAATTTGGGCCTTCGCTGCTTCTTTGGCTATTTCATCTGCTTTTCTGTTCCCTACGGCTTGTTCGCTATCCCCTGTTGCGTGACCTTTTACCTTTACTATGGCCACTTCGGCGGGTAACTGTACTGCCTTAGTTAACTGTGCTATTAAATTCGAATGAGCTATGGGTTTTCCATCTGCTGTTTTGAATTCCCTAGCTTCCCATGTTTTAGCAAAGTGATGTACCACACCCCATGCATACTTTGAATCAGTGTAAATTGTTACACGTTTTACTGCCATCAGCTCACATGCTCGTATTAATGCAAACAATTCAGCAGCTTGAGCAGAATTGTAGTCCAAGGCAAAAGCCTCTATTACTTCTCCAGTCTCTGACACCACTGCATAGCCACAAAGATAAACCCCATCAGAAGGTTTTGAACATGACCCATCAACATATACATTCTCCCCCCCTTCCAGGGGCGAATCCAAAAGATCGGCCCTGGAGGAACATGAGGAAGTCAGTTCAATAATACAATCATGCTCTGTAGAATAATCTACCATGTCAGCCATACCTATGACTCCCAACAACACGGGGTTAATTGACGCTGCTGGCTGTATGGTCAGGTTTTTGGTAGCCAGCAGGATTGCCTCGTACCCCGAGCGTCGTTACGCTGTCATATGTTGTGTCTGCATATTATGCAATATAGCCCCTACCTGATGAGAGGTGTAAAGGATCAGTGGATGCGATAACACCATTCTTTCTGCCATCTGTACAACCAGAGCAGCTGCAGCTACAGCACAAAGACATGCTGGCATACCCGAAGCTATATTATCTAATTTCTTAGACAGGTATGCTAATGGTCTATAGGTGGACCCATGCTGTTGCAACAGGACACCAATAGCTACCCCCTCCGCCTTGCGGGCATGCAAATGGAAATTTTTGCTGTAGTCGGGGAGGCCCAAAGCTGGGGCCTTGGTGATGGCCTGTTTCAATGCAGTGAAGTGCAATTCTGCCTCTTCTGTCCAGTTTAAAAGCGTACTTGGTGGAGCTTTATGATCAATCAGGTTCCTCTGGTGCCTGTAATGCACCGCACAGTCAGGTATCCAGGATCTACAATAGTTCACTAGTCCCATAAAACTTTGAAGCTGCTGCACAGTTCGAGGGGACTTAATTTCTTTGATCATCTGGACCCTATCCGTAGATATTGCTCGCAAACCGGGCATTATAATGTGTCCCAAGTAAGTTTTTCTTTGGAGGCTTTAAAACCAGCTTGGGTGAGCACATTGCAGACGATGATGGAGGCTTTTTCGCAGTCCTCTTTAGTCTCCCCGGAGACCAAGATGTCATCCGCATACTGAAGAACGCAGACTGTAGAAGGTAAATCAGTCATTTTAGCTAATGTCCTTTGCACTGCTGCAGAGAAAATGGCAGGCGAGTCAATGTAGCCCTGTGCAAGGCGTGTCCACTAATTCTGATCAGTTGTCCCTGCCTTGACTGCATATTATTCAAGAAGGTGTTTATGAACAAAGCCTTCATTTCATTATTCATTGGGAGTTTAGACTCTTCCACCCATGCCTTTTTGAACCTAATGTAGAAGTCTGAGGCAGATTCTTTAGGTTTCTGCTTGGTATTTGCGGCGAATGATAGGTCTTGTCTTTTACCTATATGTTTATCCAGAAAAGCTCTCAATTGTTCAAAGAAGATATCATGGTTTTCAGGGTCTTCCCAGAAAAACACGTGGTGTTGCAGCCATGCCCGTGCCTGTTGTTTTATCATTGTCACGATTCAATGTTGGGCATTCATCAATTAACATTGATTCAGTGACATCTCCTTCCAATGTTCTTAGCAAAACTGCTCTGTAATCTACCCCAGTAAAATGGGCATATTTTGTGTGTGTTTGCAAGACAGTCACAAATTTACTAGCCTCTCGGGGAGAAGGCAAACTTTTGCATATTGATTCCATATCAGACATTTTCAATGGTTTCAAAGATATCGCATTTCCAGCTCTTAGCCAAACCATTGCATTTTTTCTGGGCACTTCAACATTGATATCCTGTTTCACAATTTGTGAATTATTTTGTAATGTTTTAGATTTCATCACAGACGGTGCAGAGGGTTCTGGGCTGCAGTATGGTGGAGGCTTCTCTATTGCAGGACGTTTATTCCTAGCTACATAAGCAGCTATCTCTTTCTTTTCTGGGCCCTGGTCCCAAACCTTTTTCATGTCCTTCCATACCTCGTAACTTTTTGTCATATAATCATACGGCCATGTTGGATCTCCCCACCCTTGTCTGACTAGACGTTTAGCCAATTGCATATCTTCCTCTGTAAATGAACCCTCCCGTGGATACGTTTTTTCAATTTGTGGCCTCATTTGCTCTGACCATCCCACCATATTACTGACGTATGGTTCAGTATAAAATCCCTGATTATTTCTGAACATGAAATCAACTGGTGATTCCCCTGGTAATGGTCTTGAGACCGAACCCTCCATCTTCCACTTTAATGTGTTAGTAAATGCGTGCAAATATTTTTTTTTTTGTACTCAATCGCTCAGTTGTTGTACATGTATTGTATTGCAACCAGTGGGTGGTTGGTCCTATTTTAGGCTCACACAAGACTTTCGTCCTGATCGCCTCTAAACCACCTTCTTTTATTTGGGTGTTATTCTAATTTTGGGCTCTCGCCTAGACAGTCCAGCATTTGCCAAACTGCTTCCGGGTCACCCCTAAAACACATTCTTTTAGGTCACAATATATCAACATTCAATAACAATTGAAATGACTTTATTCAATATCAAATATAAATTTTTTTTTATATTTTTTTTGAAAGATAAAGATACGCTGCCGTGATCTGAAGTGCATTGTGTTCAGTACTGCACCCCCAACCACCCCGTTAATAGCTAATAAAAAATAAAAGCTACTGTTGCCAGTGTCACAACAATGGAATCGTAATTCCACTAACAATTGGTGATTCACACTCCACGCTAATAGCCAATTGAACTACTGTTGCCATCTGAAGTGTAACAACAATGGAAAAATTATTCCACTAGCCTCTTCACGCAACTACTGTTGCCATCCGAAATGTAACAACAATGGAAAGCTTAATTCCACTAGCGACTAATAATAAAAAACCTATCTCGTATCCCTTACGAGATGTTTCAACACAGGATCCTACAGGGGCAAGTGTAACATATTTCCTTCAAGAAATATCAGAAAACACTTACCACCTTCTCGTAGGTCCTCCGATCCCCGGCATGCTTGTTTTCTCTTTCCCAGTTCTTTAGGGAGTATCCCCCCTTTCTCGGATGAGCCCCCAACTGTTAGAATCTAATAATTCAACTTAATAATACAATTCAAGAACATCTATTCGGATTGAGCAATGCAGCACAGAAAAGCTGGTACCAGGGTATCAAATGGAAGACTCAGACACAGATAGTGCAGTTCAAACAAGATACAAAGTTTATTCGGCCAGAGAGCCAATTATATATTGAAAATGACAACTCAGCATTAATACAATCAGTAGGGGTTGTGCACAACTCTAAGAAAAGTAACATGTTCTATAAGCATGATGTAATGGCTAGACAGAGATACAGAGACAAAGAAAAACAGGCACAGGATGTTCTTAGAATCTTACACACAGCCACCTTAGCTCATATTTATTAAGAGTGCCAATATTAGTGGAGGGCATTGTATATAGTTGTGAATACAAAACTTTGATTTTGTATTAATGTAGCTCAGAATTTGTGTGTGCTAGAATTTGTACATGTTCCAAAGGATGTAGTACTTTCCTCGATATAAGACTACAGGTGAAATGTTGCCAATATCTCCCTTACTGTATGTACAGTGCAAAAATGTTTTTAGGAAAAAAAAATGCTGCAATTCATCTAAAAATTTCTTTTAACATGTATTGGTGAATTACTGTAACTTTTTCATGGACAATTTGTGTATTGTACATACAAAATTGTAAGTCAGTCTGACTAATATTAATGTACTACAAGCTTTGGATTTTTTATGTTAAATGTCAGCTTATTTTAGCTAAGTTAGACGTTTTTACGCAGTTGGGGAACTGGCAGACATTCGCTTAGGCATCGTGCACTGTGTTAGCACGTCAAAGCATTCTCAGATAGCTTGAACATACATCGGCGTGATAACTACCTAAAATGACTGAAATTATCTTTGAAAACATTCCAGGATTATTCTCCTTATAGTGGACTTCAATGAAGCCCAAACGGTTGAAGGTCAAAATTACAGTTTCAGTGCAGCTTTAAAGGGTTTTAAACAATACCAGACAAGGAATAAGAGTCTTATCTAGAGAAGCTATCACTCATTTTCTAAAAAAAAAAATTCCACATACAGCAAGAAAATACAAATATAATTTCACTCACGTAGCCTACCACTTTAAGCAAACATCCATCCTGCCTTATGTCTGTTAAAAGAGCGTGTTGAGTGAAGCTGACTGCTGTAGCCTATATATCCAACTTAGGCATGGAGTCTCCCTTCATTTTTAATTTGTTGATACTGTTTAATTGATAGGTTGGTAAATGTGTTGCCGATCAAATATTAAATGTCGCTACTCTCCATAAAAAAGATACTTGGTACATTATCAGTGCAGCGCTAGCAGTTCAAAAGTAATATCACGTTATTCACAAAATTTACGTCTCTACGATGATTGGTTTAATATAGTCACGTCACCTTTATTTATATAGTGCTTTTCATCGATTGCTCCCTGCTCGATTGCTCCTGTCTGCCTCGCTGCCTCCCCTGGTGGAAAAACCAGCTGGACCAGCAAAAGCTGTGTTTTGGAACATGGTAGCTGGTAGCTGGTTAGACCACCCAAAACCAGCTTTTGATGCTAGTAGTTTACTTTTCTTTTTTTCTTTTTTTTTTGCAGAATTGTAAACAGCTAGGGTCTAAAGCTGTGTAGCTGGTCATCGATTTAATTTAAAATAGCTGGTAGTTACAACACCTACCCTAAGCTTATGATAAAACCAAACCAATGCTTTAAGAATGGAGCACACAGACACAAATATATCCATTCAAGAGAATTCAATTTATTTATGTGAATATCATTTTCATTAAAACAAAAAGATTAAGTAATAATAAGATAAAATAAAACAATACAACAGATTTGTTTTTGTTTTTTTCTTTATATTTGTATTAAATTATTAATTATTTGTAAATTTAAACCAATAAAACATTTCAATGTAACTACTTAATAGAAAAATAAAAGTAGTTCATAAAGCAAGCAATTTATTTATTTGGCTTTTTTTTTTTTTTTTTTTTTTTTTTTTAATTTTTTGTTGATGTCTTGAATTTCTGTCAAGTAGTGCCCAAGTTTCATTGCTCTGGCCTTCAGCTCTGCTTCCTCCAAGTTTTTGCCCTCCAGCCATTTTTGAAAGCAACCTAGGAAAAAATATATACACAAGAAACCCCTTAAGCCTTGACTACCACAAACATAATGTTCTTGAATAAAGCTACATTTGACCATATGAGCTATTTTATTGTTGATTGTTTGATAAATTGAATACTCAGAAATGATTGATCAATTGCACTGTTATCAGTATAATCAACTGATTAGTGAACAGAAAAAAAATCATCTAACATCTAGAATTAAGAACAGGTTATTTTACCACCAGAGTATGAGTATTATTAGCTAACCATACAGAGGAACAGACAGTTGTGGTCATGAGTTTACATATATCCTGCACAATCTGCAATATGAACTGCGTAATTTTTGTATTGATTTTGTCTTGAGGACTATATTAAATTACATTTCACAAATATATTCCCCATCTGTAAATGTTAAAAAATAATGTGATATGTTTGGCCATATTATTCTGAAGCCATATTAAGTGTTATATTAGCTTTTAAATACTTAAATCTGGATTTTTTTTTAATATTTACCCCAGGACATTATTTACCTCTATAAAGGCCTTTTTTAACCTTATTAAATGGTTAATGATACCACTCAAATTAAATAATTTACAATGCAAAATTACAACTGTAATAAATTATGTTGTGAGATGTTTTAAATAAATTTTTGAATATTATTATATTATTAAGCATGAGTAGGTGGCAGCAAGTCACTTAACGAGCGAGTCATTGAGTCATTCATTCAACCAATTCAAAACACTCATTCAATAACAAAACATGCTGTGTTGCTTTGTAGGGCTGCACGATATATCGCATGCGATTGTCACACGCATTTCGTCAGTAAAGCCGGTTCCCTGATTACCGCTAAATCGCCATCACCTGCTTTCAAATGGAGCGGCATTTAATAGACAGAGCCGTAGATCCCTGATAAGCCACGCAATATCGCGTTCATATCGCAGATGAATCGCCTTCGATAATGAACGCGATATTGCGTGGCTTTTCAGTGATCTACGGCTCTGTCTATTAAATGCCGCTCCATTTGAAAGCAGGTGATGGCGATTTAGCGGTAATTAGGGAACCGGCTTTACTGATGAAATGCGCGTGACAAACTCATGCGATATATCGTGCAGCCCTATTGCTTTGAGAACGCGCAATAGTTTAGCTTTTAAAACAGTTTTTTATTGTTCAAATTTCCAATGTAGTTCTATATACAGACATTAAAGGTCAAACCATTCTGATGTTCTTTTTATCTAAATAAACAACATATTATATGGCTCTTAAAGGGTTAGTTCACCCAAAAATGAAATTTCTGTCATTAATTACTCGCCCTCATTTCATTCAAAACCCATAAGACCTCCGTTCATCTTCAGAACACAAATTAAGATATTTTTGATTAAATCTGAGTGCTTTCTGACCCCAGACTGCAACGTAATTGCAACTTTTGCAGGCCCAGAAAGATAGTAAAGACATTGTTAAAATAGCCCACGTGACTGCAGTGGTTCAACTTTAATGTAGCGGCCAGAATACTTTTTGTGTGCAAAAAACAAAATTATTGACTTTATTAAACAATTTCCTCTCTCCGTGTCACTCTCTGATGCTGTTCATGTGAGCACCACAACACATGCATGTGATGCTGACGCAGAATACAGCCAACAATGAGCCGACGTTCTGATGTAGAACCTGGAAGTGCTGCACTGTGTTTACTACAACAGTCAACAGTGTCAGAGACCGACAGTAGAAAAGAAATTGTTGGGGTTTTTTTTTTTCTGCGCACAAAAAGTATTCTCATCGCTTCATAACATTAAGGTTGAAACCCTGAAGTCACGTAGACTATTTTAACAAAGTTTACTACCTTTCTGGGCCATAAAAAGTAATAACGTTGCAGTCTATGGAGGGTCAGAAAGCACTGTTTCATAATTTAGCCCCAGGGCCCATTTAATTTAATAAGGTTTTGGTACCCTCCCTATATATAAAGTATATAAAGAATGAAAGCCTGTTGTGTCAGTCTCTTGATTTGTGGCTGTGGCAGCTATTGTGAAACTCACCATCTTTATGTACTGAGTGTGAATGGCATCAAGGCATTGTCCTGAAGAATCTCAGCACCAAACCCTAGAGATTACATCTCATCTGGTAACAAGAGTAAACATAATTTTAAGAACTCTAATGATATATTTACCCCCTGATATTGCATTGGTGATATAATTCAAACATATTAGAGGCATAGAGTATGAGCAATGAGTAAGCTGGCCAAATTTCTGTCGAAAATAACTTGCATGCTTAAAGGTGCTCTAAGCGAAGTCACGTGTTTTTAGGCCAAAACATTTTTTGTCACATACAGCAAACATCTCCTCACTATCCGCTAGCTGCCTGTCCCCTGAACACACTGTAAAAAAAACATGGTCTCTGTAGTCGCCACAAGCTCCAAAAACGGCAACAAAAACAAACTGATGCAGCCTGGACCACTTAACATAATAAACATGCTCCAGCCAATAACCGATAAGCAGCATTTTAAATGACTGTTTCAGGAAGCACGGAGGGGAGGGCCAGGAGGAGTAGGAGGGAGGGTCTAGCTAGCCTCTGTTTTGTTTGACAACACTTCGAACGTCAACAGGAAGTTACTCTGCTCAGAATCGCTTAGAGAGCCTTTAAAGTTGTCGACCCCCTGAACCACAGTCAGCATTTATAAGTAAGAAGTATTTAGGTAAAAAATAAAAAAAAATCATACATGTGTACAAACAAATAAATAAATACCTTTGAGTGGAACAGTATGGCATCTGTCTCACTGGCAAACATAACTACAAACAGACATAGAGAAATACAATAAAATAGATTAATGACCATGATATCCTGTTATCATAATAGTTAAATAAATGATTATAACTACAAGCACTATAACATTATACTTGTCATCTATGTTACCTCATTTAGCTGATTATTTAGCCTACAGGCCTTTCAAGGACGATCTCACTGAAACAACCTGGGGTTAATGATTTTAAAATGTAAGATTTCTTTCAAAAACATGTAAAAATCTTACAGACCCACAACTTTTCAACAGTAGTGTACTGAATGATTGAGGTTTTGCTTACTATAGTCATCTGGTTCATGGCCTTTGACAGGAGGTCGCTCTGCTCTGCGGTGCAGGAGTCCATCCGCATGGAAGGATCTAGGAACATGACATGAAATTTGTCTCAGAGCCAACAATATTTAGTATAAAATGCCAGGTTTATTACAAGGAACCAAGCTAGAGCAGAGGTGGAAAGAATAATATATATATAATATATATATATATATATATATTACTTAAGATAACAAAATGTATATTTTTAGATTTAGAATTCACTATTGTACATGTAGTCTCACTTACATTTGGATGTCAAAGACTTCTTAAATAATAAATTAAAAATATATAATTTTGCAAAAGAAAATTATAGATGCATGGTGATATAGGTTGGTAGCTTATTTCAGCATTGATTTATACGTGATTTTCCTAACCTGTTTCAACCATTTTACATTTAATAATTGTTTCACTGTTGAAACATCAACTGACGTTACTTCAACCCTATTTCAATGTTGAATTTCGGTCATGTGTTGACTGGGCTTCAACCGTTTAGCAATCTACGTTGTATCAACGTTGATTCACTGTTGAAACAACAACTGACCTTATTTCAACCACAATTCAACATTGAAGGTCGGTCATTTGCCGGCTGGGAATGTCCAGCTTAGACCAGCTTGTACCAGCTAATGACCAGCTAATGACCATCTTAGACCAGCTAATGACCAGCTTAGACCAGCTAATGACCAGCTTGTACCAGCTAATGACCAGCTTAGACCAGCTAATGACCAGCTTGTACCAGCTAATGACCAGCTTAGACCAGCTTGTACCAGCTAATGACCAGCTTAGACCACCTAATGACCAGCTTAGACCACCTAATGACCAGCTTAGACCAGCTAATGACCAGCTAATGACCAGCTTGTACCAGCTAATGACCAGCTTAGACCAGCTAATGACCAGCTTGTACCAGCTAATGACCATCTTAGACCAGCTAATGACCAGCTTAGACCAGCTTGTACCAGCTAATGACCATCTTAGACCAGCTTGGACCAGCTAATGACCAGCTTGTACCAGCTAATGACCAGCTTGTACCAGCTAATGACCAGCTTAGACCAGCTTGTACCAGCTAATGACCATCTTAGACCAGCTTGGACCAGCTAATGACCAGCTTAGACCAGCTAATGACCAGCTTAGACCAGCTAATGACCAGCTTGGACCAGCTAATGACCAGCTTAGACCAGCTTGTACCAGCTAATGACCATCTTAGACCAGCTTGGACCAGCTAATGACCAGCTTAGACCAGCTAATGACCAGCTTGTACCAGCTAATGACCATCTTAGACCAGCTAATGACCAGCTTAGACCAGCTTGTACCAGCTAATGACCATCTTAGACCAGCTTGGACCAGCTAATGACCATCTTAGACCAGCTTGGACCAGCTAATGACCAGCTTAGACCAGCTAATGACCAGCTAATGACCATCTTAGACCATCCAGTTTTAGCTGGATTTTCCACTAGGGTCTGCCTCGCTGCTCAGTGTTTTGTATCTCCGTATAGCTTTGAATCTTTTGAAACTTTTATTGAATCTCGTACTTTTTGTTGCTTATATTATCATTACTTTATATATATACTTAGTGAACTCTGTACATTGTTCGGTTCCGGCTGTAGAGCCCGCGCAGCAGGGCACTTGGGTAATGGTGAGGCGGCCTAGCCGCGGAAAACACCACTCTTCCGTTCCAGTAAGAACATCAAACAGGTTCTCCCCACTCAGTGACGCACCCACTGAGAATCCTGTTGAAAGTGCCCTAGTAATTGGCGATTCTATTACACGGAACGTGAAAATAGAGACACCAGCCACCATAGTCACATGTTTGCCGGGAGCCAGAGCACCTGACATCAAAGCAAATTTAAAAGTGCTGGCTAATGCTAATCGTAAATACTCTAAAATTATTATTCACGTCGGCACAAATGATGTTCGACTTCGCCAGTCGGAGATCACTAAAATTAACATTAAAGAGGTGTGTGAACTCGCAAGTACAATGTCAGGAGAAGTAAATTGTTCTGGCCCTCTTCCTGTTCGTAGGAGTGATGAGATAGTTAGCAGATTATCATCACTCAATGGCTGGCTGTCTAAGTGGTGTCCGCAGAATAATATAGGTTTCATAGACAATTGTAAAAGTTTTTGGGGCAGACCTGACCTGTTGAAAAGAGATGGTATTCATCCCTCCCGGGATGGTGCTGCTCTTCTCTCTAGTAATATGGCAATATTAGAGCTGAAACATGACAAACTACGGCCCAGGTCAGGAAGCAGACAGACTGGCTAAACCGACCGTCTGCTAGCTGCCTCACGTTACAGAAGTCAGATAAATCCCAACACATAGAAACTCTTACACATAGATATTATCACATAGAGACTGTGTCTGTACCCCGAATTAATAAAAACAAAAAACTTCCAAACCCTTTTAATGGAAAAAATTTAATTGATGTTCAACAAATAAAAAATAGAGATAATAATGATAAACAAATGATAAAGCTTGGATTGTTAAATATTAGATCACTTTCTTCAAAAGCACTTATTGTAAACGATATTATCACAGACAATAATCGAGATGTGCTGTGTTTGACAGAAACCTGGCTAAAACCGGACGATTACATTACTTTAAATGAGTCTAGTCCTCAAGGTTATGATTATCGACACAATCCTCGACAGAAAGGAAAAGGGGGAGGTGTTGCTGTAATTTATAGTAATATTTACAGTATCAGCCAGAAGTCTTTCAAATATAATTCCTTTGAAGTGATGGTGCTTTACGTAACATTATGTAAGTTGACATTTGTGTTGGCTACTGTATACAGGCCACCAGGACACCATACAGACTTAATTAAAGAATTTGCTGATTTTCTATCGGAGTTAGTACTAGCTGCAGATAAAGTCCTTGTTGTTGGTGATTTTAATATCCATGTAGATAATAAAAAAGACTCATTGGGATTGGCATTTGCAGACATTCTAAACTCTATTGGTGTTAGACAACACGTGTCAGGACTCACTCATTGTCGTAATCATACTTTAGATCTAATATTGTCACATGGAATCGATATTGATGCCGTTGAAATTCTGCAGCAGAGTGACGACATCTCAGATCATTATCTAGTCTTGTGTATACTACATTTAGTTAAAGAGGCTAAACTGCCTCTCTGCCATAAATATGGTAGAACCATCACTTCTACCACTAAAGATCACTTTATAAATAATCTTCCTGATCAGTTTCATCGCCTTAGCATACCAGACAGCTTAGAAGACCTCGATGTTGCAACAGAAACTATTGCCTCTGTCTTTTCCAGCACATTAGATTCAGTTGCTCCTTTGCGTTTAAAAAAGATTAAGGAATTTAATCCAATGCCATGGTACAGTGAGCAGACTCGGGCCCTAAAAACAGCAGCTAGAAAAATGGAGCGCAGCTGGAAGAAAACAAAACTAGAAGTATTTTGCATTTCGTGGAGAGAGAAAATGACTGAGTACAGAAAGGCCTTAAAAACTGCTAGATCTGCCTATTTTTCAAAACTCTTAGAAAAAAATAAACACAAACCTAGGTATTTATTTGATACAGTGGCTAAATTAACAAGAAATAAATCTTCAACTTCTGTTGTTTCCAAAGAGCACAGCAGTAATGACTTTATGAACTTCTTTACTTGCAAGATTGATAATATTAGAGAGAAAATTATAACCATGCAACCGTCTACTACAGTATCGTGTCAGACAGTGCATTGTAGTGTCCCTGAGGAAAAATTCATTTCATTTACTGCTTTAGGAGAGGAAGAATTGTCTAAACTTGTTAAATCATCAAAATCAACCACATGTATGTTAGACCCTATACCGACTAAGCTATTGAAAGAGATGCTTCCAGAAGTCATAGATCCCCTTCTTAATATTGTTAATTCATCTTTATCACTAGGATACGTACCAAAAACTTTTAAGCTGGCTATTATTAAACCTCTTATTAAAAAAACACAACTAGATCCTAAAGAATTAGTCAATTACAGGTCGATCTCAAATCTTACTTTTCTGTCAAAAATACTAGAAAAGGCAGTTTCATCACAACTATGTTCCTTTTTAGAAAGAAATAATATCTGTGAGGATTTCCAGTCAGGATTTAGACCATACCATAGTACTGAGACTGCTCTCATTAGAGTTACTAATGATTTGCTCTTATCATCATATCGTGGTTGTATCTCTCTATTAGTGTTACTGGATCTCAGTGCTGCATTTGACACTATCGATCACAATATTCTCTTAAATAGACTTGAAAACTATGTTGGCATTAGTGGAATTGCATTGGCATGGTTCAAATCATACTTATCTGACCGTTATGAGTTTGTAGTAGTAAACGATGAGATGTCATATCGATCACAAGGTAAATATGGAGTACCGCAAGGCTCAGTACTAGGACCGTTGCTTTTCACTCTGTACATGCTACCCTTGGGAGATATCATTAGGAAGCATGGCATTAGTTTTCATTGTTACGCTGATGATACTCAGCTCTATATTTCTTCACGCTCTGACGAAACTTACCAATTCACTAAATTAACAGAATGTATAGCTGATATAAAAACTGGATGACCAGTAATTTCCTACTACTAAATTCAGGAAAAACAGAGATTCTAATTTTTGGACCGAAAACTTCTTCACGTAATAACCTAGAATACTGTCTAACACTTGATGGCTGCTCTGTTAAGTCTTCGTCGTCAGCTAGGAACCTGGGTGTGCTCTTTGATACCAATCTTTCATTTGAAGGCCATGTTACTAGCATCTGTAAAACTGCATTCTTCCATCTTAAAAATATATCTAAACTACGACATATGCTCTCAATGAAGAATGCAGAAAAGTTAGTTCATGCGTTCATGACCTCAAGGCTAGATTACTGTAACGCTCTACTGGGTGGTTGTTCTGCTCGCTTGATAAATAAACTACAGCTTGTACAAAATGCAGCAGCTAGAGTTCTTACTAGAACTAGGAAGTATGACCATATTAGCCCAGTTCTGTCATCACTGCATTGGCTTCCTGTTAAACATCGTATAGATTTTAAAATCTTGTTAATTACTTACAAAGCACTAAATGGTTTATCTCCCCAGTACCTAAGTGAGCTTTTAATACATTATAGTCCTTCACGTTTATTGCGATCTCAGAATTCAGGCCAGCTGATAATACCTAGAATATCAAAATCAACCGCAGGCTGTAGATCCTTCTCCTATTTGGCACCTAAACTGTGGAACAACCTTCCTAGCATTGTTCGGGATGCAGACACACTCTGTCAGTTTAAATCTAGACTAAAAACACGTCTTTAACCTGGCATACACATAACATATTACCAATTTATATTTTCAAATCCGTTAAAGGATTATTAGGCTGCATAAATTAGGTCAGCCGGAACTGGGAACACTTCCTATAACACCAGATGTACTTGTTACATCAGAAAAAGAATGGCATCTACGCTAATATTAGTCTTTCTGTTTATCCCGAGGATTACCGTAGTCAACCGGATCCGGGCCGTATCCGGATGAGACCGAGGACCGGTGCCCTGACACGACCACAACGCAGCCCTGTATCAGCAGAGATCGAGTCGACTAGATCATCCATTGTGAAGACATCATCGACACGACAGCCAGTGCCACAGTTTCCTCAAAATTATAATCACGATTATTAATCACGATTATTCTATCAAAAAGAGTAATGTAACTATGGCTATTTTGCAAGTTCTTTACCAACCTACACTTCACCCAAAAGGCCTGTAGGTGGCACAAAGACTTAAATTTAACCAACTATGATAACTTCGTTAGATGGTAAATCAATACAAAACATGGTTTTGGTGAGCGCTTTGTAATATGTATTCACATTAGATTTTAAAGCAACACAATTCGCAAATTCGTAAAGCAAAGAAAAATCATTTCTAGCTGATCAACATTATGAAAACTGGAAAACCTTTAGGAACTTCAAAAGATTAAACAGCAAAATTCCTAATATTACTTCCAATATTTCCAAATTATGTTCATTTTCATAGAGCGGGCCAATATCGTGGCGATTATTTAAAATCAATCGAGAGAAGCAGATATCGTTATCGTGATTAAAATACGATTAATCGTGCAGCCCTAATTTAATTTAATTTGACTTGACATTTGATATTCAACAGTATTCTTGACATTTATTAAACAGTGCTTTTGATCTGCCTGTATTGACACTATTCTTTAAAAGGAAAAATTATATACCAATTATCAATGTAAAGCTGCTTTGACACAATCTGCATTGTAAAAAGCGCTATATAAATAAAGGTGACTTGACTTGACTTGACTTTTCACAATGCAGATTGTGTCAGAGCAGCTTTACATTGATAACTGGTATATAATTTTGGCTGCACAGCAGCTCTTAAAGAATAGTGTCAATGCAGGCAGATCAAAGCACTGTTGAATATCAAATGTCAAGTCAAATGTCAAGTGTCCCCAACTAAGCAAGCCAAAGGCGACAGCGGCAAGGAACCCAAACTCCAACAGGTGACATCAGGTGGCAAATAGGTGTTAAAATGGAGAAAAAAAACCTTGGGAGAAACCAGGCATAGTCGGGGGGCCAGTTCTCCTCTGGCGAACAGTGCTTTGTTACGATTCAGGTTGCTATCATAAGTCTGATAGGATCGCAACATTCAAAGTATTTATTCCAGTTCAATCCAGTTGAGGATCGTATTCATCACGCCGGTATGGACGGTTTGTTGAGGAACTGTGGCACTGGCTGTCGTGTTGATGTCTTCACAATGGATGATCTAGTCGACCCAATCTCTGCTGATACTTCAGGGCTGCGTTGTGGTCGTGTCAAGGCGCAGGTCCTTGGTCTCACCTGGATACGGCCCGGATCTGATTGACTACGGTAAACCTTGGGATAAACAGAAAGACTAATATTAGCGTAGATGCCATTCTTCTTCTGATGTAACAAGTACATCTGGTGTTATAGGAAGTGTTCCCGGTTCCGGCTGACCTAATTTATGCAGCCTAATAATCCTTTAACGGATTTGAAAATATAAATTGGTAATATGTTATGTGTATGCCAGGTTAAAGAGATGTGTTTTTAGTCTAGATTTAAACTGACAGAGTGTGTCTGCTTCCCAAACAATGCTAGGAAGATTGTTCCAGAGTTTAGGTGCCAAATAGGAGAAGGATCTACCACCTGCGGTTGATTTTGATATTCTAGGTATTATCAGCTGGCCTGAATTCTGAGATGTGTGATCCTTCCTCTATGTGTGAGTGCTCCTTTGTCTCCAGCGTTCTCCAGTGATCTCCTGCTCCAGCGATTCCAAAGACTCAAACACCTGCAATCAGAAAGGACAGTAACTATCACCATTCTCCATTACCATCATCTACATTGCACTTCTCACCTGTCTTCACTCCGCTTCACTCTTACTGGTTCAATAAAGACATCTTACCTGCTATTCTCTGTGTCCGACCCCTCTGTACCGTAACAGTAAGTAATTAGCAAGATTTTAAAATCTATACGATGTTTAACAGGAAGCCAATGCAGTGATGACAGAACTGGGCTAATATGGTCATGCTTCCTAGTTCTAGTAAGAACTCTAGCTGCTGCATTTTGTATGAGCTGTAGTTTATTTATCAAGCGGGAGGAACAACCACCCAGTAGAGCGTTACAGTAATCTAGCCTTGAGGTCATGAACGCATGAACTGTTCCGCATTTTTCATTGAGAGCATATGTCGTAGTTTAGATATATTTTTAAGATTTATATACGAAGTGAGGCTAGCCTTCCCTGCAATGTATCTTTTCTCAACTCTCCTAAGCACTGAATGTAAATGTCACGATCACCGCCTGCTTCTGTCAGTTCCCGGACTACACTTCCCACAATCCTCCCTGTCAGTCACATGTTCACGTCACACCAATCACCTGTTGCCACATCCACCCTAGCACACCACACTGATCACCACACCCAGCTGCAGCTCATTACCTGGACTATAAAGGACTTCCACACACCACCTCACCGCGAAGTAATGTTAACATCCTGTTGCAATTTCTGAGCGTTTATTCCCTGTTTGCCTGTCTGTTCCTGTTTATTGACCCGTTGCTGCCTGTCCTGACCCTTGCCTTGTATACTGTTCTGTGAGTGATATCTGCCTGCCTTTTGACCTACCGCCTGTACCCTGTCTACGACCCTGCCTGTCCTTTGCTGCTCCTGTTTGTTCCTGATTGACTCTGCCTGTACGACCATTCTCACTGTAAATAAAACGCTGCACTTGGATCTCCAGCCTGAGCTTCCCTTTCATGACAGTAAAACACTTGATGGTGATTTGCTAATTTTTTACCAACTGAGGCACAAGACGAGCTCTGCTGTGCCTCCCCCTCCCCTTCTCTATCCGCTGCGGTAGTAATGACTTTGGCAGGTTTGTGAAAGAACAGCTGCGTTTTTAAATTCAGTGACATGTTATGGTGTTACAGCGGTGAACAAAAAATACACATTCTGAGACATGAAATGAAATGAATAACTGAAAATTTTATCATTAAATCATCCTTTCTCTTATTTTCTCCTCAAATTTGGGTAGGCTGTGCCTCCCTTGCCTCCCTTGATGAGCCGCTACTGTTTCTAAGTCAAGAACATGAGCAGCAGTATTATATGAGTTTAATCTCTGAGAAACTGTTTGTGTTTGTTCTGCAGAAGTGTTTGGTGCTGGAACAGATGAAGAGAAGACCGTGTCAGTGATGGAGGGAGATTCAGTCACTCTAAACCCTGATCTTACTCAAATACCAGGAATTAATCTGATGAAGTGGAGATTTAGAGATTCACGTTCAGTCATTGCTCAAATCGATAGAAATATGATTTCATATCCTAGTCTCACTGAGATGTTCGAAGACCGACTGAAGCTGGATCAGACTGGATCTCTGACAATAACAAACATGAGAACTAAACACTCTGGACTTTATAAACTAGAGATCAACCACAACCGTGGGACCTTACATTTGAATTTCAGTGTTACTGTCTATGGTGAGGACACTTTTATTTTTGAATAATTAGATGTTTTTAAGTTTGTTGTTTTATTAATTAAAATGAAATAAACTGAGATTTAAACTGCAGCCTGAAAATCTTAAAAAACAATCTTACAGAATAAGGAGCAAACTCAATCAACACAAATAAAAGATACAATTAAATAAATAAAGAAATATGTTTAAGTAAAATTATATACAGCACTTAAATTAGATTAAAATCATAAACTAATTAATATATGGTTCCTATATTCCTTATGTAGTAACCGCGAGATAATTGACTGTTAAAGTTAATATTCTAGTGCCAGTAACTGTGTTTAATGTTTAATATCTGTGAATCTGTCTCATGCAGAGTCTCCAGCTGTTATTGATCCTTTTAAAGGTGAAATGAAGAGTGTGTCAGAGACGGAGGGATATCCTGTCACTCTTCAGACTGATACTGAAACACACAGAAAAGAGCTGATAGTGTGGAGGTTTGGAGATGAAGGAAAACTCATAGCTAAACATGATCTAGAGGCCAAGAGTCTAAGATTATATGATGATCCTGATGAGAGATTCAGAGACAGACTGAAGCTGGATCATCAGACCGGATCTCTGACCATCACAAACATCAGAATCACAGACTCTGGAGTTTATAAAGTGAAGATCAGCAGCAGCAAACAGACTTTACACAAGAGATTCACTGTTACTCTCAGCGGTGAGTAACTCAAGACTATTAATGTAATGATTGTTTATCAGCTGTCTGTAAATGATTCATAACTTCTCACCCAGAACTTTTATTATCTAAAACCGCTTTTCTGACACCTGTAAATACAATAGATCTGATAAATAATGACTTTCTTTATCACTCAGGTTATATAGTGTTGATATTTATAGTGTTTGTTATAGATCAGATTCATTCACACTAATGACTCTTTATCATTACAGTATCAGATCTTCACTCAGGTTATATAGTGCTGATGTTTATAGTGTTTGTTATAGATCAGACTCATTCACACTAATGACTCTTTATCATTACAGTATCAGATCTTCACTCAGGTTATATAGTGCTGATGTTTATAGTGTTTGTTATAGATCAGACTCATTCACACTAATGGCTCTTTATCATTACAGTATCAGATCTTCACTCAGGTTAGATAGTGTTGATGTTTATAGTGTTTGTTATAGATCAGACTCATTCACACTAATGGCTCTTTATCATTACAGTATCAGATCTTCACTCAGGTTATATAGTGTTGATGTTTATAGTGTTTGCTATAGATCAGACTCATACACACTAATGACTCTTTATCATTACAGTATCAGATCTTCACTCAGGTTATATAGTGTTGATGTTTATAGTGTTTGTTTTAGATCAGACTCATTCACACTAATGACTTTATCATTACAGTATCAGATCTTCACTCAGGTTATATAGTGTTGATGTTTATAGTGTTTGTTATAGATCAGACTCATTCACACTAATGACTTTATCATTACAGTATCAGATCTTCACTCAGGTTATATAGTGTTGATGTTTATAGTGTTTGTTTTAGATCAGACTCATTCACACTAATGACTTTATCATTACAGTATCAGATCTTCACTCAGGTTATATAGTGTTGATGTTTATAGTGTTTGTTATAGATCAGACTCATTCACACTAATGACTCTATATCATTACAGTATCAGATCTTCACTCAGGTTATATAGTGTTGATGTTTATAGTGTTTGTTATAGATCAGACTCATTCACACTAATGACTCTTTATCATTACATTATCAGATCTTCACTCAGGTTATATAGTGCTGATGTTTATAGTGTTTGTTATAGATCAGACTCATTCACACTAATGACTCTTTATCATTACAGTATCAGATCTTCACTCAGGTTATATAGTGCTGATGTTTATAGTGTTTGTTATAGATCAGACTCATTCACACTAATCTATCTATCATTACAGTATCAGATCTTCACTCAGGTTATATAGTGCTGATGTTTATAGTGTTTGTTATAGATCAGACTCATTCACACTAATGACTCTTTATCATTACAGTATCAGATCTTCACTCAGGTTATATAGTGCTGATGTTTATAGTGTTTGTTATAGATCAGACTCATTCACACTAATGGCTCTTTATCATTACAGTATCAGATCTTCACTCAGGTTATATAGTGCTGATGTTTATAGTGTTTGTTATAGATCAGACTCATTCACACTAATGACTCTTTATCATTACAGTATCAGATCTTCACTCAGGTTAGATAGTGTTGATGTTTATAGTGTTTGTTATAGATCAGACTCATTCACACTAATGGCTCTTTATCATTACAGTATCAGATCTTCACTCAGGTTAGATAGTGTTGATGTTTATAGTGTTTGTTATAGATCAGACTCATTCACACTAATGACTCTTTATCATTACAGTATCAGATCTTCACTCAGGTTATATAGTGCTGATGTTTATAGTGTTTGTTATAGATCAGACTCATTCACACTAATGACTCTTTATCATTACAGTATCAGATCTTCACTCAGGTTAGATAGTGTTGATGTTTATAGTGTTTGTTATAGATCAGACTCATTCACACTAATGACTCTTTATCATTACAGTATCAGATCTTCACTCAGGTTATATAGTGTTGATGTTTATAGTGTTTGTTATAGATCAGACTCATTCACACTAATGACTTTATCATTACAGTATCAGATCTTCACTCAGGTTATATAGTGCTGATGTTTATAGTGTTTGTTATAGATCAGACTCATTCACACTAATGACTCTTTATCATTACAGTATCAGATCTTCACTCAGGTTATATAGTGCTGATGTTTATAGTGTTTGTTATAGATCAGACTCATTCACACTAATCTATCTATCATTACAGTATCAGATCTTCACTCAGGTTATATAGTGTTGATGTTTATAGTGTTTGTTATAGATCAGACTCATTCACACTAATCTATCTATCATTACAGTATCAGATCTTCACTCAGGTTATATAGTGTTGATGTTTATAGTGTTTGTTATAGATCAGACTCATTCACACTAATCTATCTATCATTACAGTATCAGATCTTCACTCAGGTTATATAGTGTTGATGTTTATAGTGTTTGTTATAGATCAGACTCATTCACACTAATCTATCTATCATTACAGTATCAGATCTTCACTCAGGTTATATAGTGTTGATGTTTATAGTGTTTGTTATAGATCAGACTCATTCACACTAATCTATCTATCATTACAGTATCAGATCTTCACTCAGGTTATATAGTGTTGATGTTTATAGTGTTTGTTATAGATCAGACTCATTCACACTAATCTATCTATCATTACAGTATCAGATCTTCACTCAGGTTATATAGTGTTGATGTTTATAGTGTTTGTTATAGATCAGACTCATTCACACTAATGACTCTTTATCATTACAGTATCAGATCTTCACTCAGGTTATATAGTGTTGATGTTTATAGTGTTTGTTATAGATCAGACTCATTCACACTAATCTATCTATCATTACAGTATCAGATCTTCACTCAGGTTATATAGTGTTGATGTTTATAGTGTTTGTTATAGATCAGACTCATTCACACTAATCTATCTATCATTACAGTATCAGATCTTCACTCAGGTTATATAGTGCTGATGTTTATAGTGTTTGTTATAGATCAGACTCATTCACACTAATGACTATCATTACAGTATCAGATCTTCATTCAGGTTATATAGTGCTGATGTTTATAGTGTTTGTTATAGATCAGACTCATTCACACTAATGACTCTTTATCATTACAGTATCAGATGTTCACTCAGGTTATATAGTGCTGATGTTTATAGTGTTTGTTATAGATCAGACTCATTCACACTAATTACTGTCTTTATCATTACAGTATCAGATCTTCACTCAGGTTATATAGTGCTGATGTTTATAGTGTTTGTTATAGATCAGACTCATTCACACTAATGACTCTTTATCATTACAGTATCAGATCTTCACTCAGGTTATATAGTGTTGATGTTTATAGTGTTTGTTATAGATCAGACTCATTCACACTAATGACTCTTTATCATTACAGTATCAGATCTTCACTCAGGTTATATAGTGATGATGTTTATAGTGTTTGTTATAGATCAGACTCATTCACACTAATGACTATCATTACAGTATCAGATCTTCATTCAGGTTATATAGTGCTGATGTTTATAGTGTTTGTTATAGATCAGACTCATTCACACTAATGACTCTTTATCATTACAGTATCAGATGTTCACTCAGGTTATATAGTGCTGATGTTTATAGTGTTTGTTATAGATCAGACTCATTCACACTAATGACTGTCTTTATCATTACAGTATCAGATCTTCACTCAGGTTATATAGTGCTGATGTTTATAGTGTTTGTTATAGATCAGACTCATTCACACTAATGACTCTTTATCATTACAGTATCAGATCTTCACTCAGGTTATATAGTGCTGATGTTTATAGTGATTGTTATAGATCAGACTCATTCACACTAATGACTCTTTATCATTACAGTATCAGATCTTCACTCAGTTATATAGTGTTGATGTTTATAGTGTTTGTTATAGATCAGACTCATTCACACTAATGGCTCTTTATCATTACACTATCAGATCTTCACTCATGTTATATAGTGTTGATGTTTATAGTGTTTGTTATAGTTCAGACTCATTCACACTAATGACTCTTTATCATTACAGTATCAGATCTTCACTCAGGTTATATAGTGCTGATGTTTATAGTGTTTGTTATAGATCAGACTCATTCACACTAATGACTCTTTATCATTACAGTATCAGATCTTCACTCATGTTATATAGTGTTGATGTTTATAGTGTTTGTTATAGATCAGACTCATTCACACTAATGACTCTTTATCATTACACTATCAGATCTTCACTCATGTTATATAGTGTTGATGTTTATAGTGTTTGTTATAGTTCAGACTCATTCACACTAATGACTCTTTATCATTACAGTATCAGATCTTCACTCATGTTATATAGTGTTGATGTTTATAGTGTTTGTTATAGATCAGACTCATTCACACTAATGACTCTATCATTACAGTATCAGATCTTCACTCAGGTTATATAGTGTTGATGTTTATAGTGTTTGTTATAGATCAGACTCATTCACACTAATGACTCTATCATTACAGTATCAGATCTTCACTCAGGTTATATAGTGCTGATGTTTATAGTGTTTGTTATAGATCAGACTCATTCACACTAATGTCTGTCTTTCTTTATCTGTTCCAGTACCAGGTCTGTCTTCAGGTGCTGTAGCAGGGATTGTTGGTGTTCTGCTGGTATTATTCACTGCTGGTGTTTTTTACTATCGTCTAAAAGTCTCTGAACTACAAAAGCTAATGAGTAAGTATTACAGCTGATACAGCAAGAAGAAACACAGAGCTTTTTGTTGTGGGTTTTTATTGTAGTACAGTACAGATTAAATGTATAATACATTTTTTTCACAATCAATATTTTTATTGAGGTTGATTTAGTGATTTGTGTGATTGTTTTTGGAAATTGAGCTGAATAACATTAATACTAATTACTGAATCTTTGTCTGTTTAAAATGCTGAATTTAAGATCTTTTGATTATGTATTTCATGTAGTTTTGTTTTTCTGCCCTAAAATCATCCTGCTGTTTTTTTCTGTAATTTTGAGTTTTATCGGGGCTGCCTGAACTCTTCATTCATTTAAACATCATAGACTATTAATACAGAAACTCTAAACTGAAAAACAAGAAAATTTAAAGAGAGTTTGTACGTCTATTACCACATCATCTCTGGTCAGTTAGTGATATTTATCCCTATAATGAGATATTCTAAAATATAAATTCTGTCATCATTAGCCCAGCTTTATGTCATTGAAAACATTTGAGTATTTCTTCTGTCAAATACAAAAGAAGATGTTCAAAAAAAAGTTATGGAGCACTTTACAAAATAGTTTTAGAGCTTCAAACAAGTAGTAAGTGTCATCTCTCTAAAGGTGTCATGTGACTCGTTTACTCGCTTATTGGAAATCTTAAGACATGTGAAGGTTTGTGTGTGAATAGACAGAAATATGAGTAATTATTCAGTGATTGTCTTCCCCTTCATTAAAGCTCTCAAAATGCAACAGAAAAGGTGTTGTCAATGACAGAGGGAATTAGTTATTGAATGTTTCATAGGTGAACTTGACATGTTTTGACTATAAATAAGATTTGAGAATTAAAGAGAGGATTTTGAGGAAACAAACACTTAAGCTGCACACAAAGCTATCATATGGGTTCAGAAGACTTGTAGCAGATGAACTGAAAGTCTGTTGTGTTTAAATATCATCTCTGAGCTTTGTGAAAGCCTCTATAAACTGTAATTACATTGTAAAGAGCTGCAGGAAAACTCTTCAGAATCTAGTCATTCATTTGGAAGAATGTGAGGACGAGTAAATAATGACAATGTTATATTTAGTGATATGTCATGTCTGTGCAGACAGATCTTTTTTAAATGTCACAAGACGTGACACATCACTGAAGCACAGTGACAAATGGATTTATAATTATAAATTAAATTTTTTATTTAATTATAAATTAAAAAACAAGTTTGTTTCTTTGACTAAAACCTGATTTTTTTCAGTGCTAATTCAGTGGTGAATTATTAAAGGGTTAGTTCAGCCAAAAAATGAAATTTCTGTTTATTTATTTAAAATGTAATTTATTCCTCACCCTCGTGTCGTTCCACACCCGTAAGACCTTCGTTCATCTTTAGAACACAAATTAAGATACTTTTCATAAATCTGAGTTTTCTGTCCCTCCATTCACAGTCTACACAATGACCACTTTCAAGGCCCAGAACACTAGTAAAGACATCATTAAAGTAATCCATGTGACACCAGAGGTTTAACCTCAATTTTATGAAGTGACATGAGTGCTTTGTTTGCACAAAAAAACATAATTTACCACTTTATTTACAAAATATTAATCTCCAATGTGTGTTTGCTTCTGCTCTCAGGTCAACATAAGTTGAGGATAAACAACTGGAGTCACATGGATTATTTTAATGATGTCTTTACTAGTGTTCTGGACATTGAAATTGGTAGTTAAAGGTGCCCTTTATTCAAAAATTGAATTTATCTTGGCATAGTTAAATAACAAGAGTTCAGTACATGGAAAAGACATACAGTGAGTCTCAAACTCCATTGTTTCCCTCCTCCTTATATAAATCTCATTTGTTTAAACGACCTCTGAAGAACAGGCGAATCTCAACATAACACCGACTGTTACGTAACAGTCGGGGTGTACGCCCCCAATATTTGCATATGCCAGCCCATGATGTTCCCAACATTATAAAAGGCATTAGACAAAGGCAGCCAGTATTAACGTCTGGATGTGCACAGCTGAATCATCAGACTAGGTAAGCAAGCAAGAACAGCGAAAAATGGCAGATGGAGCAATAATAACTGATATGATCCATGATAACATGATATTTTTACTGATATTTGTAAATTGTCTTTCTAAAAGTTTCGTTAGCATATTGCTAATGTACTGTTAAATGTGGTTAACCCTCTACCGCATAGTGTTGCCATATGGCAACATACACTTTGTGTTCATTTCCTTGCCACTGTCTGTTTAACAGAACATTCTCGTTTTTTTTGTTGGCAAGAGAAGACCTTAGTTTAGCCAATGATGTGCTTTGGTTAAGTCACATGACATGCAATTTTTTTCTGTGGCGCGATTTTCTGACAGACTGCTGACTCTTGTATGTAGTTGCTGAAAGCAAATTAAAACGTCAGTAACAAACAAGGACCCGCCCATGTCACATTCACAAAAAAATTGTTAACTTCATCTCAGGTACGTTATAATGACATATTCACCACTCAAATTTTTTTTTATGAAATTAGTTTTTGGTAAATCGATAAAATGTCTGTATTGCCATATGGCAACACTGTGCAATAATGGAATGGCATTATTATAATAGGTTAGGTTAGGTTATAACAATAAAAACATTAATGCTAGTGATATAATGTTGATTAGTCGTATGTCAAGGACTGCCATGACATTTGTATTATGGATTAAATCAACATCGGAGACCTGCCACCACAGCCAGTATACTGGCCCAGACCTACCACTGGTCTACCATTGTGTCTCAAAAAGGCAGGTGCAAGTGGCTGTAAGTGTATTGTTAGGGTGAAGTGCACCAAATGTGATGTGTACATGTGTCTCACCTCTGAAAAAAATGCTTTTTGAAGTTTCATACAGAAAAAAGGTGAAGTTTCAAGGATTATGGGGGTTCATGTTCATAACCTTCCTCTCATAAGATTGCGTAATGTTGAATTTTCATGAACTACAATATTTTTGGTTTTATATCAATGCTTTATGATACATGATGAACAGTATTAGATTTGTTTTTAACTGTCTACATTTGCAATTTAAATAATATTCACGAAAAACGTAATTAAATTCAAAGAAAATAAAGCATTATTCAGCAAAAGAATAAATTCCATAAATAAAAGCACAAGATGTTGGAAAATAAGTATAAGGTGTTGTTTATATTTACTGCTAAAGCTTATAATAGCACCAATTCAATACAAACAACATTTCTGAGGAAAAATATTAACTATATACACTTACACTTATTTTAAGTTATTTCCACTATTGCGCGTTGTTGCCATATGGCAACATATCATAAAGTACCTTAAAATAATATTTTTTTCCAAAATGTTTTTTACAGCACTTCAAGTTAAGCCATTCTAAGAAAAGAAAAAGAGTCAAATATTTTTTTTTTTATAAATTTATCATAATGCGTGCGGTAGAGGGTTAAAGTTACCATCGTTTCTTACTGTATTCACGGAGACAAGAGAGCCGTCGCTATTTTCATTTTTAAACACTTGCAGTCTGTATAATTCATAAACACAACTTCATTCTTTATAAATCTCTCCAACAGTGTAGCATTAGCCATTAGCCACGGAGGACAGCTTCAAATTCACTCAGAATAAAACTTTTAACATCCAAATAAATACTTTACTCACATAATTCGAAGCATGCATACAGCATACATGACGAACATCTTGTAAAGATCCATTTGAGGGTTATATTAGCTGTGTGAACTTTGTAAATGCGCTGTAATATAGTCGACAGCTCATGTGGCAGGGAGCACGCGATTTAAGGGGGCGTGTGTAAATCAATGCATTGTTAATGATGCCCCAAAATAGGCAGTTAAAAAAATTAATTAAAAAAAATCTATGGGGTATTTTGAGCTGAAACTTCACAGACACATTCAGAAGACACCTTAGACTTATATTACATCTTGTGAAAGAACGTTCTTGGGCACCTTTAAGTGGACTGTCAGTGAGGGACAGAAAGCTCTGCGATGTTATAAAAAGATCTTTATTTGTGTTCTGAAGGTGAACAAAAGTCTTACACATGTTGAACAACATGAGGGTAATTACGAAGTAATTAGTGACACAATATATTTTTGGGTGAACTAACCCTCTAACAAATTAATGTATGTTAGCATGAAACATTATTGCATTGTTGCAGATCTTTAGTTAGAAGTCCAAATGATGAAGTGATTATTAGAAGCACATGAAGAGTCACACAATATCCTCTCAGTCCTTCAGTTCACTCTCTTACAATCTCCTCTTTTCTCTGTTTCTGTGTGCTGCTGTCACATGAAGATATATCAGTCAAAGAGGGAGAATCTCTCACTCTAACCTCTGGCATTGAAATAAACAAAGATGATCAGATACAGTGGCTGTTTGGAGATAAAAAGACTCTCATAGCTGAAATCCAAAGAGGGACTGGAGAGATCACTGTTCCTGATGGGAGATTCAAAGACAGACTGAAGATGGACGAGAAGACTGGATCTCTGACCATCAGAAACACCAGACCTGAAGACGCAGGAGTCTATAAACTGAAGATCAGAGGTGACAGACGTGTACAGAACATGTGCAGAAGACTTGTGCAGAACTTGAACAAAAGATTCATCGTTTCTGTCAGAGGTGAGTCACTCAATGTAATAATGATTACATTCTTCCACATACATTCAGATCTTTCTGTAGGTAATTTATTGATATGTTGTGATGTCATGTCCTTTAAAACGGCATCAGTTTTAGTAGAAACTCTTGCACAGAGTCAGGTATTTGGTAGACATTTGGTTTGTATGTAAGTTATATGTTATTTGAATAACAGTTTTCAGCTATGAGGAACAAAGTGTGTTTAGTCACACTCGTCATTTAGCAGTGCTAAACAGCAGTAAATGAATTTTGAAGCTTGGTTTGTTTTGGATATGTACAGTAGATACCAGTATTGGCTCCTGATTATAAATTTAGCTGCAGAGTCTGGGTTATAGCACTAGATAAAGCTTTTACATTGTAATTGCTGAACACATGCAGACACCCTTTTATAGTCATCTGTCCTTGTATAATTCAGCCTGTGGGTGGCGTTCTAATGCAGATTGACTGGCTGTAAGTGCACACACACATACAATCTGCAAGTTTCTATCCAAAGTTGTGAATTAACTTGAAAAATTGGAAATTGCATAAAACATTTGGGAATAAAGCACTGTTTCCATCCAACGAGTTAAAGAGGACAAAAATGTCACTTCCTGATTAACTGGCACTAAATATCACTAAAAGTAAAGTATGAGAAGCCACTGAATATAATAATTTTCATAAATAATAAATTACATGCACCTCAGATCAAGCAGACGAAACACAATAAATGTGGTCATTATTTTCGGAGGGGGATCCTGCTGTTTGTGAACACAGTTGTGTGAGACAGTTCTGAATACACAAATATTTTGAGGACAGACATTGTTCAGGCATTTCAGAATGACCACAAACATTTCAGATGCTGTGCAACGATATCAGTCTGCTGGATAGTCAAATTATGCCATTACATCACGCAAAGTCACATGACTTTTTTTGACGCAGAGGAATTCAGTAAATGTGCTTCAATCTCCCATTATTTGCACAAATCAAAACCATATTAAGTGAGCATAGAAACTTTTTTGCAAATTAGGGTATTATTTTTTTTTTTTTCATAATTTGCCATTTCCATCACTCATTTCTGATGTGATACTTCAAAATGCGCATGAAAACAGTGATGGAAACAGCTATAGTTATCTTGAGCTGAATACTGACATTGTTTTCTGTAGAGCTGCTTTTAGCTGAACTTTGCTTCATAATTGTTGAATTTTTGTGACTGACATTATTTTATTTTTTTGATGTGAAGCTGCTTTAAAACAATCTATTGAATAAAGTGCTAATTAATTTGACTTATCTTAGAGATAAATTCTCTCACTAAGTTGCTAAGCTACTCCACACATCTTCCTGTTAAAGAAGAAATGTGTTCACCATCTAACTAGATATGATAGTCTGATATACACAATCCTGATGCAGACTGATATACTCTAGGTTTGAGAATTCCCTGTTGTCCGGTGACTGATATGGTCCGCTCAGATTTCTGTGTAAAAACACAATGCAGCTACAGTAGATAATGTCTGTTCAGATGCATGCTGTGACAATGGACAGGCCTGTGTCACCTCTGAGCAGCATGAGGCTAGAGACACACCAAACTGACGCCACAGAACTAGTGCTGATTAAAACTGACTGTGTTGTCGCCTTGGGTCGCCTGCATCAGGGCAAAAAAGCTGCACTATTAATTTACTTGTTTCACTTTTCACTTTCTATTTACTCGTTTAGGCCCTTTAATATTTAATTAATATTATCATCACAGGAAATGTGAACCGTTGTCCAGCATTTGGCAATTGGTGATAAAGAAAAATGTCACGTCACAATATTGAATTTTTTTTTTCATTTTAAACCATGAAGGCGAGTCAGTGGATATCACATATGCAGTGTGCAAACTTTGTGCGAGAATTATGTCGATCCCTGTTCAATTATCCACTAACCTTTACAGAAAATAAAAGTAAAAGTGGCGAGATTTCGGTGCATATTCTCTGAGACGAGAGAGATAAATTCTACTTCAACATGATGGTAATGGTAGGATATGTCTTAATTTATTTTCTTAATATTTCTCTTGTGGCCCATATACTGTACGTAGTGAAGAAAATGAGAAGTATTTTGTATTGACTGATTATTGCAGTGTTCGGACACATTATAGACTGTTAATAATTTTAATGATAAGCCTATAATTAAATGGCTTTAAATAATTTTCAGTGGGGAGTAAACTAATCTATCAAATCTTTTATTATCCTCACAGCAAATCGGTTATGTGGTGATGCGCTATGAAATTAGTCTGTTGCTCCAAATGAATTTTAATATCAATTTAATAATAAAAGTAGGCCTTAATAATAATAATTATATATAATAATTATAATACTAGGTCTTAATAATAATAATAATAATAATAATAATAATAACAATAACAATAACAATAATAATTAAATAAATTGGAAATGCTAAATCCTCTTGAGATCCATAGCTGATGCTTTTTATCTATGGAAACATATGGTCAATCGGCACAACCCAGCACGGGGGTTTATCGTGGATATTTCAAACGCATAGTGTGAGCAGTCAAGTCACGTCTCGACCATCAGACCACAGTGTGACGCTGCCTTTCCACTGCACACGACAAACGACGGCCGTTGGACCGGAAGTCATTCATTTCCATTGGAGAGTAGTATGGGGGCTGCATGGAGTTCTGATCATATGCGAATGCGGAAATATCGGATACGATTTGAACTTTGGATGCGTTGAAAGTTTTGAACTTCTGCGGCTAGACCGTATGCGACCGGCCGACCGGATATGATGTATTCTAATCAAAATTATGAGTGCAAAGTTAGATTTACCAATATTTTAACACTTTAATGTTATTCTGTAAACACTATTTCTGTAAAATAGTGGTTATTAATAATTATGAAAGAAAAAATATTACATAATTATTAAAATCAATTTTTACATTGATTAGCTCTATAAAATCTATTATCTATCTATAAAATGTTTTTATTGTAGATGTATTGAGGGTCATTTGCTTTGTGTGGATATATTCATACATGCATTAATGTTACATTCATTATAATCGTTCAGTTTACCATGGTGAATAAGCCGAGGGTCAAGCGCGAGAGGCCAGAGATGAATTTCAACATAACATGCTCATAATATAACTGTCTTCATTTATTCCATTATTTCTCTTTTTACCCTACATACAGTAAAACAAATGAGCATTTTTTGTGAAAACATCTTGTTTTTTTTGTTTGTTTTTAAAGTCAGCTCGGTGCTTGAAGTAAATTTTCATTGATGACAGGAAATGCAGTGTCAGGAAATATTACACTCTTACATAATTTTAATTATAGGCCTATAATTATTTGTATAATAGACCTAAAAAAGGTCTATTTTTTAAAGATAAGTAATAGCCTAATCTTTTATTATCCTCACAGCAGGTCAGTTATGCAGTGATGCGCTATGAAATTATTGCGGGGCAAATTTATTATAATATTAATTTAATAATAAAATAAGCCTAACCTAATTGTAATAATAACAGACTAGAAGAATGTAACAGGCCCACATTAATTGGAAATGCCAAATCCTCTTAATATTGTCAATATTTGATGTTTTTTCTCTGGCTATCATCGGTACATGATCATCGGCTGTTGACACAACCTAGGTTACATCAATAATTACATTGTTACTAGTTGAAACGTCAGTTCTTTATCTACAATTTATGGCAAGCCATTTTGACTTTTATTCACATCTCAGGATATGAATTCTTGATATCAACATTTCAATTGTTGATATGAGGAATTACATTTCCACTAGTAACAATGTTAATTCTTGATATCAACATTTGAACTTCGACTAGTAAAAACTAGAATTCTTGATATCTGTAATTGTATTTTCACTAGTGAAATGTCACCATAGGCTGCCATTCAAATTCAATTGTTGATATCAAGAACTGAGTTCTTACTAGTTGAAATTTCAATTTCACATATCAGAAATACAATTCTTACTAGTAAAAATAGTAATTTTTGATACATTGTTACTAGTAAAATGCGGATTTTTGATATCAAGAATTCTATTGTCACTAGCGAAAGACAAAACTTGAAATCCATTATAACATCTATAAAGATAACCTTCATGCTTTCAATGTGGAACTAGGCAAAGCTAGACAGACCTTCTTCTCAGATATTATAAACAGAAACTTAAACAACACCCGCACTCTTTTTGCTACTGTAGAGAGACTAACAAACCCCCCAAGTCAGATTCCCAGTGAAATGCTCTCAGACAGCAAATGCTGTGAGTTTGCTTCCTTCTTCTCTGAGAAAATTAATAATATCAGAAAGGCGATCAGCACATCCTTGACCTGCACTGGGGTAAAACAGATCAGATCACAACCTCAGAAAGTAGCTATTATGTCTGTTTTTGAAGCAATTGATGGTAAAATTTTGGAAGAAATAGTACAGCACCTTAAAACATCAACCTGTGCCCTTGACACACTTCCCACATCTTTTTTCAAAAGTGTGTTTAACTGTTTAGAAGCAGATCTCCTAGAAGTGGACTTTTCCAAAATCCCTGAAAACTGCAGTTGTTAAGCCCCTCCTGAAAAAGAGCAATCTGGATAACACCATATTGAGCAACTATAGACCAATCTCAAATCTTCATTTCATAGGCAAGATCATTGAAAAAGTTGTTTTTAATCAGCTGAACAAGTTCTTAAGCTTGAATGGATACTTTGACAACTTTCAATCTGGTTTCCGACCGCATCACAGCACAGAAACAGCACTCATAAAGATAATAAATGACATTCGCCTAAACAGATGCAGGTCAATTATCAGTGCTGCTTTTGACACTGTCGATCACAACTTTCTTCTTGACAGGCTGGAAAACTGGGTTGGGCTTTCTGGGATGGTTCTTAAATGGTTCAGGTCATACTTAGAAGGGAGAGGTTATTATGTGAGTATCGGTGACCATAAGTCTGAGTGGACATCCATGACATGCGGAGTCCCTCAAGGTTCAATACTCGCACCCCTCCTGTTCAACCTATATATGCTGCCACTGAGCCAAATAATGAGAAAGAACCAAATTGCATATCACAGCTATGCAGATGACACCCAGATCTACCTCGCCCTCTCACCTAACGACTACAGCCCCATTGACTCCCTGTGCCAATGCATTGATGAAATTAAAAACTGCATGTGCCAAAACTTCCTTCAGTTAAACAAAGACAAAACTGAAGTCATTGCGCAATATCACGTTCAATATCGATATGTATCGCCGTCGATATTGAACGCGATATTGCGTGTCTTATCAGTGAACTACGGCTCTGTCTATTAAATGCCGCTTCATTTGAAAGCAGGTGATGGCGATTTAGCGGCAATCAGGGAACCGGCTTTACTGAAGAAATGCGCGTGACAAAAGCATTCGATACATCGCCCAGCCCTAGCTGACATCAAGTTTCTGCGTTCCTCTCTGTGCGCGCGATCTTCACGTTTTGCTCAGCTACTGTTTGTATGAGTGTTTGTGCCACAATGCAGCTCCATGAGCACAGTAGCTCGATATAATAATACACATCCGATCATCTAATCACTTTAATGTCCAAACCATAAAACAAATACATGTATATATATATATATATATATATATATATATATATATATATATATATATATATATATATATATATATATATATATATATATATATATATATATATATATATATATATTAGTGGTGGGCATAGATTAATTTTTTTTAATCTAGATTAATCTAGATTAAAATGGCTCATTTGAATTTTGCCAAAGACATTCAGAATATGTGAGATACCCAAATTGTCCCTGCATCCCAATGTCCATACTATCCATCATAAATGGTATGTGAGATTAAAATAAGTGTGTCCCAAAGCATAGTATGTTGAAAAGAGTATGCCAAAAGTCCCCAGATGGTCTACTATTTCCGGTAGATTTTTGAAGTGTGGATCCGTGCACACTATAGAGGCTAATATTGCCCACAACCCATTGCGCTTTGGATGAGGATTCAGTTCAGAACTACAAACGCGAGTAAAAAGTGTTAAAAACTACAAAACATGGCGAATATGCACGATCGACGCTGAGAGGTTGTTTGAGTGACTAATAATCAGTTCAAACTGATAGAAAATATTTATTTTAATGTTATATGTGTTATTTTTCATCTGCAAATACCAATGTGGACTTTTATAAAGATCTGATTGGCCATTAACTTTTAAATGCATCATTATGCATTAATATGAGGAGAGTTCTCCACATGAAAGACTTGCGACTGCAGATTAACGTGCTGCATTTCTCTCCGATACGGTAGGAAATTAGCTGAATGAAATGTGGAGGATGTGAGATGATTGACAGGCCAGTTTACGGTGACTGGATGCGACAGAGAGCAAAGACGCAACTGTATGACGTGATAGTATGTCCCAAAGCTTGTCTACTCTTTTGCTACACACTCAAAAGTAAGTACTTTTTGTTCACAGAAAGAGTACATACTTTTAGGGCGTAGTATAAGTAGGCGAACTGGGACGCAGCAAATGACTAAAAGTAATCCGCCATTTTGTCCGACAAAGCAAATAAGAGTTAGAAGATTAACCTCGGTGGAGTTAAACTTGAAAAATTGTGTATATTGACATCTTTCCGCGTTTGAATCAACAACATTGATTCTCATGTTCATTCATGTTTATTTTATGCTATAAATGGACTCGTAGTAAGAGATGTTCGGTTTACGAGCCTCTTGAGCTGAGGCGCTACAGCAATCTGTCACGACACATTAAAGAGCAACAAAACGGTTTTTATTGTTTGAAATTCTTAAAAAAAAATACACAGTTTTAAAGCTGGGACTTTGTTAAATATCATAAGTAACCTGCTCTGTCTTGTCTGTCGACGTGTTGTCAGTATCCTCTTTGCTCCGTGATGCATTTATCACTGTGTGTGTGCGCCACGGCTTGTCGGACAAAGCAACAGTAACTAAGGGGGGCGGGTCTTTGCGAAGGGTCAGTTCGGCTAGGTATACATCTGCGCTAAAATATCAAGGTGAAAGTCATCATAGCTTGCGTAGTATAGACCCAGCTCCCAACCCAACTTTGAGAATAGAATAACGCCGATATTTTTTTATCGCCCGATAAGAGTCTCACGTTAACGCCGATAACGGCCCACCACTAATATATATATATATATATATAACTACTATGTGCACTTGCATGAGAATACTTTTTTATTGGGAAAATAGAATATTTAGCTTTTTCACTTAGTGTAATAAGAAATGGTGCTGTTTCACTTAGTATAAATAGAATTTATTGCTATTTCACTCAGTGCAAAATTAAACGTACCCTGGAATATCCATTCTGTGCGCTTAGATTTGTAAACCATATCAGTTTTTCAATCCGCATATACCCACAAATTTGTAAACCGTGCCCACATTTAGCAGTCTATTCCCACGGATTTAAACTGTACTCGTCCAAGAAGCGAACAGGCTTCCGGGTTATGGCAAATAAAATAATGATATTTTTATATAGGGCAAATAGAATGATTCTAAGGCCAATTGCTTTTTGTGTAAGCCTATGTGGAATGCATCAAATTGTCTTAACTGCATGCTTAAAATAATTCTCTGAAGAACTTTTTTTCTAACTCAGAAGACACCAATTTTAGGGTAAGGTCAAGAAGGGATACAGCTACGGACACTGGGAATGCACTAAATTAATATTGGGTCATTTAATTATTGTATGAGCATGGACAGCCCATTACCAACACATGTATATCAAACTTCAAAAAACTTTGTAAACATGGAGAACAATAAATGAGCACACATGCTGAGTTTTATGAATTTATGATGCTGGTGGTGAGTGTAAAATCAAATTCAAAACAGCCATTTCACCTGGAAGATTAAGGCTGTGATATTAATGTTGGCCACTAGAGGGGGCCATATGATAAGGAATCTTTTAAACTTACTCTTTTTTTTTTTTCTCTATCATTTTTTTTTTTTCACTTTTACATGCCCCAATAAAATATTATTTGTCAAGTTTCCAGACATGATTGCTGTACATTTAAAATGAAGAGACCATTTTATTCATCTCTTTTAACATAACATATTCCATTCTATTCCGTATTGTTTTGCAGGCAAAAGCTCAGTAAACTACAATCACCAAAACAACACTTCATGATAACAATGTAATGGAACAGTAGAGACACTTAACCAAAACAGAAAAAAAAAAGTTTACAAATAAAGCATTCATTAGTTTTTTTATGATACTAGCTACTGTTGTTAGGTTGTAAACATTATAGTTACAAAGTAAAACAACAATAACAACGACAACAACAATAATAATAACAGGCTGACAACCCGATGGGCAAGATTACATTCTTATTAAATCATTGTCTATTCCACTCCGAACCCACTGCAATTGAGAGACATTCTGGATGCATATTTCATTCAAATATATTATTCAACTGGACTATCAGACGAGTTATCCAGTGTCATATTTAATGTGACATTAAAATGGCTGACAGGAATAGGAAAGAGGTTCAAAAAGACTTTATCATTCATCTTGTCCAATGTGGCCTTATACTTCAAGTTAATGGACAACATATTACTGTAAATAAAAATAATGCAAGTTATTAGCACATTACAGTGTAGCTATCATGCCATATTTACGCACACATTGGACAGAGTGTGCAAATATTTCGGCTCATTATTTGGCTATCCCATATGAGAAGGTGTCAGTGTACATAATAATACATCAAAATGTATTATTGTTCAGTAGCCAATAATGTTTCATTACACTGTTTTATAATGCACAGGCCTTTAAAGTCCCTGTAAAGTCAATTCTGAGAATTCTTTCTAAACACTTTATAAATGTTACAAATGTATTGCTGAAACACATTACAAAATCTGTGAATTGTGTAATGCTTAATTGTGAAGTTAGAGCGTTAAACAGTTTTTCACCAAGTCTCTGCTCAGGATTTTTTGGGCGGAGCTAAAACGGGGGTCTAATGACGCACATCGTCCCCCGAGCATAGCCCCTCCCCTAACACTATATAACTGTCGATGACGCACCGAGCATGGCGCCGCCTCTACAGCGGTTCACTCGCTCAATCGAGTGTCATTACAGTCATACAGCTCTTTGCACATTTAGCTAGTAATGCCTTCGTCACGCAAATGCATATTACATGGTTGTTAAAATATACAATATGCTCGGTCTCCTTATTTAAATTTCCTAAAACGATGATATTAAGGATTCTAAAGTGATCGTTCTACACCGGATAGTTTTACAAACTTTCATCAGACAGCTGGGATTCACAGATAATCCGCTGTTTTTGGTGAATGTGACTGAACAGACCTCGGCCTTCTTACCGTCCCGACGATAACCGATGATATATGGGGCCGGACAGAGTCTCCCGTCCCGGCCTTCATCCTCCCGTCTCGCGGCACCGTCATTTGTCGACGCGACAACAGTCCGGCAGTACGTGCCCAATGAGTGTAAGTTGTCGTGTGTGCTTATGTTATAATAAGTAGGTAGTCCACAGTAACTCTACTAAAATGTGCAACCCTCTAACGTGATTCTTTTGTTTATATGCATCAGTATGTTTGACTCATTAGACTCAAGTCAGTTGAGACGGCAGCTCTGGCGAGTGGGTGTGGTTTCAGCGCCGACAGCGGACACGCCCCCAGCGTTTGAGAGCAGAGAGCGCTGCCTATTTTTTCGAGATTTTGATAACTTATTTCATTTACTTGCAGATTTTTTTAATCATTCAAATTTGGCTGGGTGGTTAATAACACATTTTACTGTGGTGTGACAAACTCAAAACACATACTTTAAAATGACTTTACAGGGACTTTAATAATAAAAAAAAAACACCAGCACGAATTTGGGCATGATGACGACACATTCTGTATTAGAGCCACATGTAAATGTCATGGATGGAACAATAAAAAAAAAAAATCTCATATATCTAAAATGGCTTTCTTACTAGTAACAATCACATTCATGATATCAGAAACTAACTGTCACTAGTAAAAAATCAGGAATCAACATTGTTACTAGCAGTGATGGGAATAACGGTGTTATAAATAAACGCTGTTACTAACGCCGTTACTGGCAAAAAAAAAATGCAGCTTTACTATAATTGAGCTCACTGAAGCAGTTTTCATCCGAGTAGCTCTCTCTCATAGGACCTGCAAAGACTTTTCTCTGGTGTGTGCTGCGGTTAGTCATACACAAATATAATTTTAAATTGATAATAATGTATAATGCTCTGTCTGTGTGTGTGTGTGTGTGTGTGTGTGTGTGTGTGTGTGCGTGTGTGTGTGTGTGTGTGTGTGTGTCAGAGCATGCGAGCTGAGCACAAGCTCAAGCCAGAATACACTAGTAGTGATTATTCTTGACGGAATGACAAAAAATGATTGATTACTTTGACCTATTGACCTTTATGACCTTATGAATTATGATATTAGCCCTCAGGATATTTCCCCTCCCCACAAGGTTGACCTTTGACATGGTTGTGAATATGTCCATTGATTCCCGGCATTTTTGAAATACCTCTGATGTTGACCCCTGGGTCACTTATGAAGTGGAACGAATGGATAATTTTTGAACTTTGACCGTACAAATCGGAATTCCTGAGGGTAATTTCCGGGGGTCGTGGGTCACATGTGTTGAGCAGATATCAGCATTCCGACTCATCTCTGTGTAAGTGACAAAAATAAGATTTTAATGAAGAAACAGACAGGTCAAAATAACAAAAGAATAAACGTGGTATATTTTGTAATATAGAATGCACAGACACACAGACACACAGAGCCTAGCATAAGACTCAAATGTGAAAAACATTTATATCTCCAAAAGATTCTAGCAGACTAATAAAAAACAAAATTTATTTTTACTAAATTTAATAAGATGTTAATGTTTAATGTTTATTATAGTTAAATATAAAAACATGGAAAACGTTTTCCTCCAGCAATGATGTTGGGTTAACAATTGCTTTTAGCTTGAAATATAAAACACCTAAAATGTGGACATAAGTAAAAGGTATATTCATTTTAACAAGGCCGACGCAAAAGGAATTTCATGTCCAGACATGTTGGGGTTTCCAATGGTTTATGCAGGGTTTACATAGACTTATTTATTTTTCTGTATAATCTGTCCCCATGTACCGTAGTAAACATTTTCATTTTTATATTTTCAAAAATATAATTTAGTATAATTTTAAAAGGGGGGGAACATTTTGGTAGTTAAATAAAAAATCTAAAAATAATAAAAATAAATAAAAATAGTAATAAATAAAAGTATAACAATGTTAATAATAACAAACAGTTACTAAGCCAAAATGATATAGCTGTTTTCACTGTAAAGCTGCTTTGACACAATCTGCATTGTAAAAAGCACTATATAAATAAAGGTGACTTGACTTGACTAAATTTACTGAAGCCAATTATTATAGTTCTATAATAAAATAAAATTAAATGAAAATTCAAATAAATGAAAATAAAAATATCTTGCAGTTTTCAGTGAGCAGGGAAAAGTGTTCCTTCTAGATGTCCCTAACACTAAATGGTTTTCTTATTGTCTCTCCAAGTGACTTGCAACAATGCATGATAGTGTCAGAGACAGAGGGGGGAGAGCACTGGTCAGTGGGGGGTGGATGAAACAATATTTTGTTCAAGCTAACTTTTATTTTTAAAAGATAAATGTAAAAGTTTAAATTACATCTTTTAAAATTTAAACGATTGTTCAAATTAAATCTTTTTAGTTTTTAAATTATATTTTTAAAGTCTTAATAAATCAAACATTTGACATTTTATTATCGGTGCATGTGTAAAAATGTATGGGTCTCACAAGCCATCTCTTACATTGTGTAACATTTTCAATAATTCAATATGAAAATCACCAAGCATTTTCACAGAGAAACAATGTTTTCATTCAGACTCTGTGATGCCTCGGGTTAGTTCTATAAAAGGAACTTGTCTCTATTTTAAAATTAAATGATTCTAAATATAAATAATATCAAATATGTTGCAAAAAAATGAAACAATTGAAAAAAACAATTGAAATATAGGCTAAATGAAAATATAAATTAAAAATAAATATATATTTTTTAAAAAAAACTTACATTTTCAGAGAGCCGAAGAAGTAGTTCTCTTTTAGTAGTTCACAAGAAGTTAATTTTACAATGATAAAAAAGTAAAAATAAAACAAAAAGCATTAATAAAATAAAATCATTCATTAAACAGCCCCAGATCCTCCCAGGAACAAACTCCAGTGTGAATGAGAGATGGGAGGGTGGAGTCAGGCAGATGAGTCTCTGTCACAGTGTGTGTTAAGACGGCTAACTCTATTCCTGAGTGGATGTTTTTGTGCTAAATTTATTTCAAAGCACAATCTTAAAAGTTTAAAAATAGTCTTTTTAAATCAAAATATTGTTTAAATTAAATCTTTAAAGATTTAATAAAAATCAAATATTCTTCTTAGAAGTCTACAGTATCAGTGTAATGATGGGAGACTCAGGCAGGGGATCCAAATGCAGCGTTTTATTAAAAGTGAGCGTGGTCGTACAAGCAGGGTCAAACAGGAGCAATAAGGAACAGGCAGAGTCGTAGTCAGGGTACAGGCAAAGGATCGAGGCAGGCAGCAATGGGTCATAAAACAGGAATCGGGCAGAAAAAGTAACAAACAGGCAGACTGGGAAATAACGCTTAGAATTGTACACTGAGGCAACAAGACTTCGCGATCAGGTGAAGAGTGTGTGAGTCTTTTATAGTATGGCAGCTGGGTGTGGTGATTGGTGTAGTGATTGGTGGAGTGAGTGCAGGTGATTGGCAGAGAGGATTATGGGGAATGTGGTCCAGGAAGTGACAGGACAGACGGTGATCATAACAATCAGGATAACATCTGATGCCAATGGTAGAAATTATTTTGCTTAAATTTAACCTAAAGTATACTTTTTATTAAACAACATCTGTTCAAAAACCTGTACATAGTCATCTTAGATCTTATTTCTCAAAGATTCAAGCAGAAGGGTTAGGGTTAAGTTTTTGAGAAAACAGCATGTTAAAAACACTATGTTAAATAGAAATATTTAATTTGATTTTAAAAAAAAAATCATTTTTGTCTAATAGTCTGTAAAAAGAAAAACATTGTGTTATCTGGATTAGTTGTATTTAAAAACAAACAAACAAAAACATATTTCTTAAAAACATTGTGTCAAAAGAATTTGGTAACAGATTCTCTTGTTTCATCATGTATTAACTTCATATATAACAGGCTTATAATGGTAGCATGAACCTAGAAATAACAACCGCAAATGTTATAAAGCAAAAATTGTGTCAGAACACATGGTATGAAGATACGCTTGATTTTAACTTTTTATTTAAACTTTAAAACAATATTATCTTTTTTTTTTTCTTTTTTTTTTTTGGTAAAACTATCTTACATGTCTTACATAGTAATGTGTCATTGTCATGAGCATTTGGCTATCCTTAATGGGTTCATTGTGTGAGGAACTGTTTGGAATAAGGTAATCTATTTGTTAAAAACACTGCAGCAAACATATTTATCAACATTACTCTTTTGGTTTACTTTATATTTATTAGGAATTGTAACTATAGAAATAAGAAAAGTAAATCATATAGATCTATGAGACATGCGTCGCCTTAAAAATGTACGTTTACCTGTGAGGTTTTTTTAAACATATTTAACAGCAAAGATATTTTCAAGGACAGAGTCTGATGTGGACATTGTCATGTAGGGGGTTTGACCTGATCTTTGGTTTTTAAGCACACTTAAATATTCTCAAGAGACCCACTGATCCTGAAGTCATGTCTCTGAAAGACCTCAGATGTGTAGATTCACTCCATTGAAAAATGCTGTTTTGAAATTAACACAGCTGAAATAAATGACTACCTGAAGGGTGTTTAACACCCATGCAAAATTGTTGGGGGACAAAGGGGCATGTATCCTGCTAGTGTCATCTCCCCCCAAAGGATGCTCAAGGGGCAACAGAGAAGTGACTGATCTGTAAATCACCTCATCAGCCTATATCCTGAGGCCGTCATTAATGATTGTTGAGGGTCCCTCTCTGAAAATGCATAGTGATTTTCTTAAAGATGCAACTTAAACTAAATAAGAGCAAAGCTGAGTCCTCATTTTTACAGGGACGTGTGAGTTGTTTAAGTATCTTTAAGACACACGTTCGCACATCAGTGCTGTATTGGGTGCTTTTACAAAACAAATGTATGAAACTTATTCAAGATGATGACTATTATTTGAAGTTATGATTACAAATTACTTTATTTGAATGTGTTTGAGTGTATTTTCATCCACCAGGAAGATGGTAATGACGTCATTACGTGATGACGTAAGATAACCAGTGAACCGTTTTTGTTTGTTTGTTTGTTTTAGTGCTGGGCAGTATTGAGTACCTCAGGGATGACGTGTTTTTGTAGGCAAAACCTGGAAGAGAGTTAGCATTTTAGGACTTCCGGTTCCGGTTTTAGGACTTTTGCTAAATCACCTGAAATAAGGTCTGTGGTTAACAAAGACTCTAAATATTTTCACGTTTTGATCTTTGACATAAAACACACCAGTGATAACCCACTTGTGATTTTTTTTAAAACATTTATTGTGTCTTAAAAACGACGGTTGCTAACAAATTGCTAAAAGGGACTACTTCCTTTGGCGGGGACTTTAGACGTCATCATTAAAAACGGGACATTTGGACAGCATTTCTCATGGAAAAGTGGATAAGTATTCATACACAGCGCAGATCATAATCAGTGAGCATGTTTTTAAATAAAGTTGTTTTCTAAATAAAGTTTGAGGAAGCTTTGTGGTGGTGACGTTGATCCACAACCATGGTGTGATGTAGTCCGTTTATAGCCTACTGTTAGCTTTTTATATCTGATGACTTTATTTAGGCTTCAAAATGTATAAATGTTGTGTTAACTTGTAAAGATTATCTTGATAGACAAAACAGAGCTTATTTTTTGTGATTTTCCAAAAGTCTATGGGAAAAATGGGTCCCACTTTATATGGGTTCATATTGAATTGCAAAACACTTTTGCTGCTATTGAGGTGGATACGGGTAAGGTTAGGGAAAGCTTTGCTGGTATGGGTAGGTTTAACCCTCTACCGCACGCATTATGATAAATTTATTAAAAAAAATATTTGACTCTTTTTCTTTTCTTAGAATGGCTTAACTTGAAGTGCTGTAAAAAAAAAATTGGAAAAAAATATTATTTTAAGGTACTTTATGATATGTTGCCATATGGCAACAACACGCAATAGTGGAAATAACTTAAAATAAGTGTAAGTGTATATAGTTAATATTTTTCCTCAGAAATGTTGTTTGTATTGAATTGGTGCTATTATAAGCTTTAGCAGTAAATATAAACAACACCTTATACTTATTTTCCAACATCTTGTGCTTTTATTTATGGAATTTATTCTTTTGCTGAATAATGCTTTATTTTCTTTGAATTTAATTACGTTTTTCGTGAATATTATTTAAATTGCAAATGTAGACAGTTAAAAACAAATCTAATACTGTTCATCATGTATCATAAAGCATTGATATAAAACCAAAAATATTGTAGTTCATGAAAATTCAACATTACGCAATCTTATGAGAGGAAGGTTATGAACATGAACCCCCCATAATCCTTGAAACGTCACCTTTTTTCTGTATGAAACTTCAAAAAGCATTTTTTTCAGAGGTGAGACACATGTACACATCACATTTGGTGCACTTCACCCTAACAATACACTTACAACCACTTGCACCTGCCTTTTTGAGACACAATGGTAGGCCAGTGGTAGGTCTGGGCCAGTATACTGGCTGTGGTGGCAGGTCTCCGATGTTGATTTAATCCATAATATAAATGCCATGGCAGTCCTTGACATACGACCAGGGATGGGCAGTATTTCAGATACATGTATTTAAAATACGTATTTGAAATACAAAATACTATTTTGTATTTTGTATTTTAAAGCCTTTGGAAAAAATCTAATGTAATTTGTATTTAAATACATTTAAGATGAGTATTTTTGTATTTTCAAAATACTCAAAATACTTTGAGACAGTCAACCTCTTTATCAGGGTGTTGTTTTCATGCATCAACTAGTTCAGACCAGGTTCAGACCAGACATCCCCCCCCTTATGTTTTTCCAAACTGCCTTGTGGGTGTTTTGACCCTCTTTCTGTCTCTGTTGTTTTTAGTAACCCACATAACAATTGCCTTACTACTTCCAGTGTATTACATGGGACTCGTGAGGTCTCCTCAGGTTCCATGTTGCTACTGTTACAAATGGAGCAGCTCATGATTGCTTAGCTCGCCTGTTCCGCCCCTGGTTTTATCAGCAGCAATTGATACAGTCAGAATTTATACACCGGGCTTTTGAGTGACACACACAATGAGATTAGAAGTTTTAGTGATATTTATTTAGTCTAGCATTCAGAAACAGATTGGCACATGAAAACAGAGGTATATAGAGACCAACACAAGTTAAATATTCTTATTTAAAATGATTTTATACATTTTGTAAAAGTGTTTGTATGAATGTAGAGGGGCATCTGTGAAGCACTTCAAGGGGAAAAGCTTGAGAGAGAGATGGTAAGAAAACCCTGAAATCCTATTCAGCATTTATAACATGCATCAACTAGTTCAGACCAGGTTCAGAATGTGTCGTCACGAGCCGCAGGGTTTAATTTGGATTTGTCTAAGCAAGCTTTATTTACTCTTTTAGCCGAAGTCCCCATCTACTCCCATTATTTGGCTGACAGACAGCAGCGGTTGGAGTTAAAAATCCTCATTTGTGTTTTACTGAAGAAAAAAGTCACCTACATCTTGGATGCGCTGGGGGCAAGCAGATAAACATCAAAATTTCATTTTTGGGTGAACTATCCCTTTAACGTTACTGCATGTTAAGCCGAGTTCAGACTGCACGATTTTAGCCCCGATTTTGGCTCGCCGACAGGTTTTGAGAAATCGCAGACAAATGCCCGAAATCACAGGCAAATCGCTGCTCGTTCACGTGAGTTCGGGGAGGAGTTATAGACCACAATATCAGCAAGCATGGCTTCGTACACATAAACATTACAATGTTTAGATAGGACTTTCCGCTTTCTCTTTAGCTTTGTGCAGTTGAAGCCTTGTTTATACTTTCGCAATTCGCATGGCTCTACACCATGAACCTGTTACCTGCTTACTGCGCGCGCTCCTCAGTAAACCTTAGGCTTTTATGCTTGACGTGCTCTCCATTGTATAATTCTGTGAAAAACGACAGAGGGCGACTGAGTAATTGTTCTCCAAACCACCAAAAAGCAGCAATGAGAGGAAGTAGTTTGCCGAATAATTTGTCAAACACCTCTTATACTATGTCAAACACTCGTCTCGTGAGAAGTTTGTGAATAAATGGATTTCTTCACATGTAAACTGATTAGGTTGTAGGTCATTTTGACGACACATGTGAAAAAGTTTTTTAGTACACTTCTTAAACCCTACCCAAATAATCAAGTTAAACCCAGTAAACTTGAAATTGTGACTTGAGACATTAGAACAAAACATATTAATATGATAACATATGTATAACACTAAATTGAACAATACTGTGTTATATGTTTTTTAATTCATTAATTATTTTATTTCAATTAACGATTGTATTAAACACTGACCATTACTTTATTCATTATTTCTGCTATGCAGGCTCATTTTGTAAATGTAATCATTTTAAATTTTACAAACATGGTGCTTTATGAAAATGTAACTGGACACATTTCCAAATTGTGATTGTGTTTACCCATCTATGCAAATGTTTGTTAATGTAGAGACGAAATAATTAGGTTAATCATTGTCTGTCTCCATCAGTTTAGTGTAGTAATTGTGTGCATTTGTGATGACAATGATGAAAGATACACTACACTTTTAGTTTTATTGTTCACCAAAAAAAGTGCCAAATGATTTCTAATTAAAAAATTTTTTATTTTAGATAAACTTTATATTTTCTAATTATGTATATAGAAACAAATAAACTTTACATTAAATAAATATAAAAGTTACTATACTACTTGCGTAAAAAAAAGCATCAAAAGAGTTTGAAATTCAGTTTTTGCTGTGGTATCAAAACTGATATTGATAATTGTGAAACCATGCCATATATTGTCATATCACCCATCCCTATTCTTTGCTATATAGCAGAAAAGGTTCCCACAGTTTTACTGTTTTTTTTAATAGTGTTCACCATAAGTAATAGACTACATTGTAACCTTGTCAGAAGTAAGTATATAAATGGCTGCTATTTTGCACTACATAAGTTTATTTGTAATTACCAGCAAGGAAGCAAGCACTTAAGAAAGAGAGAGAGAGAGAATGACAGAGAGAGAATGACAGAAAGTGCAGAAATGAGGTAAGGAATTAAAAGTCAGTAGGCCTATGTAGTTTCTTAATTCACTGTGACTATTTATAATTAGCTTAACAAATTACACATTGTCACATTGGCTTTTAATGATGGTGATAATACATAATAAAAGTTAAAAATTAGTTTTTTTGGGGGGGGTTGTAGTTTTTTATTTCCTACAGGGCAGGGGAAGGGAAGAGGTATATAAAATTAAAACGAAAGTTTCTAAGTAGTTGCACACATCTAAATGCTTTTTGGCATTCAGAATAGTCCCAGATAGATTTCAGCCTAATAGGGATACCTGCACTGAATCTTCAATTTCACATGTATTTTGTGTATTTTCAAAATACAAAATACTGTATTTGTATTTAAATACATTTTCCCACACAGTATTTTGTATTTGTATTTAAATACATTTTTCCACACAGTATTTTGTATTTGTATTTTAAATACATTTCCATGTATTTATGCCCATCTCTGCATACGACTAATCAACATTATATCACTAGCATTAATGTTGTTATTGTTACAGCTTAACAGACTGCAGCTGACCTTTGCTAGCTATCTAACCTATTATAATAATGCCATTCCATTATTGCGCAGTGTTGCCATATGGCAACACAGACATTTTATTGATTTACCAAAAACTAATTTCATAAACATTTTTTTGAGTGGTGAATATGTCATCATAACTTACCTGAGACGATGTTAACAATTTTTTTGTGAATGTGACATGGGCGGGTCCTTGTTTGTTACTGACGTTTTAATTTGCTTTCAGCAACTACATACAAGAGATGGCAGTCTGTCAGAAAATCGCGCCACAGAAAAAAATTGCATGTCATGTGACTTAACCAAAGCACATCATTGGCTAAACTAAGGTCTTCTCTTACCAACAAAAAAAACGAGAATGTTCTGTTAAAGAGACAGTGGCAAGGAAATGAACACAAAGTGTATGTTGCCATATGGCAACACTATGCGGTAGAGGGTTAAGGGTAGGGGTAAGGGTTAAGGGATGGGTCAACAGTGTAATTATAAATGTAATTACAGAAATTAATTACAGATGTAATTACATGCAGGTGTATGTACACAATAAGTGCATTGTATCAAATGATTAATTGAAATGTAAGTACATAGTAGTTAAGGCCACTTAATATAAAGTGGGGCCGAAAAATGCATAGGCTTTCAGTCGAGGGAACCCGTGCACCGCTAACTTCCGGGTTGGCCTACAAAAACACATCATCCCTGAGGTACTCTATACCGGTTCATATGGTATATAGATGGCACCGGTGAACCATTTTTGTTTGTTTGTTTAGTGCTGGGCAGTATACCGCTCATATGGTATATCGGTTTCAATTTCGAGACAGATATGAATTTTTCAAAAACCACTATACCGGTGTATCTGTTCAGCGGCCATGAAGCACAATGTAGAGTGTTTAGAGAGTGGACTTCTATTAACTACATATCCTTACACTATTGGAAACAACTTTATTACACAACAATAAATAACTCACAAAACTAACTCTCTTTAATATTGCACATACCATGCAGAGGCAATTGATTTCCGCGATGCAGAAAACGGATGAAATCACAAAATCCAGTCACAAATAGAACTTACTGTATAAAGTGGAACGTCACAGAATTTAGCAACTTTTGGATGAATAAATCAAAAGGCTGGCAGTACAATGAATCAGATATCGATACGGACTAGTGTCTGTGAATATTAAAGCTAAAAATGACTGCTATTGTAATCTGAAGTCTGTATGAATCAGCGCCGCATTTTCATCTACTACACATACTGACGCTCGCGATAATTTCAGTGTCTGCTGTCACACTCACTATACATGAACTTCATCTGCAGAGCTGCTTAAAACGCCCGTCTGTGAGCGCTTGAGAGCGCTTCTGCAGCGCAGCGTTTTTTTCCGTTGAGACGCTTTGTTGCTATGATACGGAATATCCGCGGCACTGTTACTTATAACTGATTTTGCAGGTAATTTGTTTCAGAATAAAAATGTTGACACAATGTGAAATTACTTACTATGTATTTTTGGAGACCAGCAATATTAATTTCTCATTCATTTTGTTCCGTACTCTGCTTGTTAATGTCGTTGTACAGCAAGAATGTTGTGACAGTTGTGGCCGGTGTAGTATTTGTCCCGCCCCTCCTGCACTCTGATTGGACGGATGGCTGAAAAGTGACAGTGATGAGCGCAGCGTTTTAATCAAAGTTGAACATTCTTCAACTCGAAGCGACCAGTAAAAAACGCCCAGCTCTCAGCGCTTGAGCGTGAAAAAGACGCTCAGCGCCTCGTTACGCTCCTGGCGTTTAAAAAACGCGGCGTTCCCATTGCAAACAATTGAAAAAGTACGCTAGCAGCTGGAAAAAACGCTCTGGTGGACACACGGCCTTAGAGTCATTTTATGAACATTTCACCGTTTAATTTGATAAAACTATCGACATTTGTCAATTATATACACAGGAAGTCAAATGACTTCATGACCCTGTCAAAATAAAAGTTCGGTATAACTTGAAATAACAGAAATACTATTGTACAATCGAGTGTAATTCGATTAATAGAGATAATAGCCTAATAATAATAATAACTTTTGACCATGTGTGACTTGTGTACCTGGATACAGTTATGATCACTGATATAAATGGACAATTTATTTTGATACACAAACATTCATTATTTGGCATATGGTTGATCTGGAAACTTTTTCCTAGTCATATCAATGGCAAAAAGTGTCCCAGTCAACCTGAATTCACTGGTCATTAATGTTCATAAACATGCATGTTCTTCATGGGGTTTTAATTTAATTTTAAATTTTAATTAAATTTAACATTTGGCCTAAAGAAATTTTGAAAAAAATAAAGATGGGAATATGGCCTTGATTTGCTTTTGATAGATGCTTTGTATAAATGTGTGATGGAGTGAACATATGATATTGTGTGAGACATTTAATGACATTTTGTTTTTGTACAAAAAGATGGGCCATGGACTTGCCAACAACAAACTTTAGCTGCTGTAGCAGTCCCTTAATATATGAAAATATGACACACAAGCTATTCTCAGATAAAAAAAAAATATACATTTTTAGTCTTAAAGATTTTCAAATTTTACCACTCTTTGAATTTAAATGACTTTTTTATTTACTTAAAACTATTTTTATAACAACAAAATGTTATCTTTTTACAGTGGCCCCCAAATAATATGTACAAATGCATTTGCTTTAAAATACTATTTGAATGTCTGGAATCACTAGGGGTTTTTTTGTTTTGTTTTATTTTTTAAGAAATGAATTTCACAAGGATGCAGTTTATTCAACAATGATTAATTAAATAGAGTTTTTATTTATTTATTTTTACATTTCTAATGTTACAAAAGATTTCTATTTCAATACTGTTCTTCAGACTTGCTGTTCTGTGAATCAACAAGCACTGTATTATGGTTCCCTGTTTAGCAGCATTTTAGAAAGATTTCTGAAGGATCATGTGACACTGAAGACTGGAGGAACAGGAATAAACAGCCATTTAAAATTTTATCAAATAAATGCAACCTTGGTGAGCCTAAACAAAAATAATTGTATTAATCCTTTTGAAGAGCAATAGGCCTACATCATATCAAAATAAACAACAGAACAATACCAGAATAGATATAGATATAAGTCCTCAAAAACATTTATACAGGTTTATTTCAGTTGTTACAGGCAGTGATGAATTTATTGATAACAACTAATAAAAAATACAGAGTTTTAAAACATCGCAGGAAGAGCACAACTAGCTGAACTCATTGTAGACGATAGCTGAAGGTTGCTCTGCTGCTGTATCTGTTATTCAGTTACAGACGACTGCACAAATCATGCATACTAATGAAAACATTATAAACTGTTACCTATAAGTAAACAACTGTAGTTTAGGCATAAGTCAGCCACGACGCTGAGAATATAGTTACCTTGGAATAATCCACTAATGTCTTGAGATACAATGTGAACTAAAATTCTCAGTTGCATGTCTGCGAAACTCATTAATATTCATGTATGCTCCGCCTTCGGAAACCGAAAATCTCAGAAACCGAATATCTCGTAACACCGGTCAATATAATATGATCCATGTGGAGAAAGTTGTTAATCTCATCACGGCGCTCCGCGCAGAAACCTCTCTATCTCGCGTGCCGCATGTAGTTTGAATTCTCCGCTGTAATCAAGGGCTGAATCCGAAATCACCCCCTATAACCTCAAATAGGGCATTATTTGAGGCGACAGCCATTTGTAGTGGTGTCCGAAACCATAGTGGATGTTATTGAGTGCACTCATTCAATCTCACATTGCACCGCAATAACGAGTGTACAGCCAATGTACACACAACAGCTGTCCGAATTCACTCACTCGTTTTCATTCACTCTTTCAAGTGAACAATATAAGTGGATAACGTAGGGAATAGTGAATGAGGCTTTAGGGCTTGATTTCGGACTCACCATAGGCTGTGATGCGATCTCAGCTGTGCTCTCACTACAGTGCAACAGTGAAACGGGACCCTCTCAAACAGTGACGGGCTGCGCCACGTTCCGAACATTGGTTAAGCGACACATACCGGTATTGCGGTATCATCAAAATTCATATCATAACAAAAATAAATACCGGTATTTGGTATGAACCGGTATACCGCCCAGCACTACAGAACATGCCATAAACAATATAGTTAACATCCAAAGTAACAATTAATTAACACACAGATATCCTAAAACAAATCCCGTCCACTGACACTCTGTTACGCTGCAAATCAGGTGATTCCTGAAGTATCAGATAATCCACATCATTGTAAAATGGATTTGGCTACTTATATTTTCCTGTGGTTTGAGTGACAGACGTGGAGCAAATGATCAGTGTTGATTTTTATGATTTCTGATATTGTTAGTTTTCTGTTTCTAATTTCTGATCTCTATTTCTGTTTCTGTGCTGCTGCAGGACATCAAGTGAATGAATCAGTGCTGAAGGGACGTCCTGTCACTCTGAAGTATGATACTGAAATACAGAAGAATGATAAAATACAGTGGAAGTTTGGAGAGAAACTCATAGCTGAAATGACTGGAGAGAACTGTGAGAACCATCAATGGTCTGATGAATTCAGAGACCAAATGAAGCTGGACCCTCAGACTGGATCTCTCATCATTAAACAAACCAGACCTGAACACTCTGGATTATATAAACGAGTGATCAAGACCAGAGATTATTCAACATTCAGATTATTCAGTCTTATCGTCGGTGGTGAGTAACACAAAGTCTTTCAGTGAAACAGCAGCAGTGTATATGACCAAAGACTATAGAATAACACAAGACGTGTCACTCGTATTGTTTTGAATGGGAGAAACTGAAACGCGCAATATGGCGGAATAAGTCCCGCCTTCTAAATAAGAGCCAATCGCCGACTGGTAAAGTCATCGCGTCACTTCAGTGGCCGTTAGAATCACCGGTTTCTATAGAAACAGTCAGACGCGCGCCTCCGAAGAGACGCGCATTTAGGTCTGCGCATGCGCATTAGCTTGATCCAGCATGAAAAATAGTTTTTTTTTGTCATGATTCGAGCGTTTAGAAACTAAATTTATGAGCCGGTTGTTGTTAAATTTCATTAGTGATTTCAAATATGAAATTTAATCGTAAGGTTGGCGAACAGTTTTGGAGAATTTGATGTTTCCCCATTCAAAGAGATTGCATGATGCCCAGGATGCCCGAAAGGCGTTTCAAAGATGGCCACCAAGTGAAATGACTTGTCTTAAAGGGACTTTGATATGACAGACCTTGTGTCAAAATATGATTATAAAAGTGTTCCAGTTGTGTTATATTAATGATGGAGAAACTCTGAGCTGTTCATCATATCACTGCACTGCTTCCATAGCAGATCTATACTGATGTAGAAATCAACACACTGTAATGTCAGGATCAAGACCTTCTAGTGGAATTAATGGACAGAGTTCAATCATTCTTGACTGAAAATGTGTTCAAATGTGTCTCTATTTTATCAAAGCTGTAAGACTCAGAAAGATCATGTGGTATTTTTTCATGAAGTCAACTGTAAATACAGGCAGTTTCAGATTAATTAATTTGAATTGAATAATAATGAATTAATGTATGAATGTATTTAGTCAGAGCTGGTTTGTGGTGTTTCAGACAGATGTGGTTCCTCAATGAAGCAGCTTCAGACAGTCTTCTTTCAGATGCTGTTGTCTGTTCTGAAACTGTTCTTCACACAGACTGTGTTGCTTCTGTCTGCAGGATTGTTTGATCAACTTTATCAGTCACAATCCTCCTCATTATTCCTGATCATTATTGAACTGCAGTACAGTCATTATCTGATCACAAATCAAACATTCAGAAGCGCTTCTTCACACAAACACAATTCAACACACTCATATTTCATGTCATTTGAGTGGATTTTTACTCTTAGAAACACAGACTGGAGTTCAACACAGTTTCATCAGTCAAACACACATGAGCTGTAGAGATTTATACTTACATTCAGATTTCTACAATGACAAGTTGAGCTCTTTTCAGCTTAAAATAGAGTAAATGATATGTTTGTGATCCAGTATGTCAGGTGTGATATGACAATGTTTCTTCTGTTTATTTATGCTGCTGTTGGTTTTCTGCTTCTGATTTCTCTTCTGTATTTTTCTCTGTTTCTTTGACAGATGAAGAGAAGTCAGTGTCAGTGATGAAGGAGGCGGATGTGACTCTATGTGCCAATACTGGAATACAGACAGGAGATAAGATATTCTGGATGTTTGGAGATAACAACAGTCTCATAGCTAAAAACACAAAAGATGAGTGTGAAGAAGAGTCTGAGTTCAGTGATTCTAGATTTACAGACATTGTGGATCTGGATCATCAGACTGGAGATCTCACCATCAGGACAATCAGAACTGACCACACTGGAGAATACAAACTAAAGATCATCAGAAATGGCAAATCCTCATTCAAGTTATTCAATGTTACTGTTTCTGGTGAGTAAATATTTACTTTCATTGTAATTATGATTTTATTTTAGATCAGTATTGTGTCGTTCTTAAAGGATAGTTCAGCCAAAAATGTAAGTTCATTCATCATTAAATCACTCTCCATCATGTCGTTCTAAATTCACAAGACGCTCTCCTCAACTCACCTTCAGGAAATGAAGCTCTTACACTTTTAGGACAAACACATCAGTATCTTCTTTCTGTGGACTGCCTCAGTTTTCCTCACATGGACTAAAATTGTTGTGTTCGGTCTCCTAAACTAATGACCAGTTCACCGTATAGACACATGAAAACTTGTCCAAGTCCTTCAGTGATCCACCCAGAGCCAAGACTTGAACACACATTGTAGAGGAGTTTGAAGCTATGTGCTGATCAGGAAATTGTGCTCGCCCCAGAGTGTCAGTAAAAACACATCACAGGATTCAGAATTTTCATCTTTACTTTGTATTTCTTTGCGTGTGGTCTGCAATAAACAGATGAATAACATTACAATAAATAATCACAATATACATACATAATAGCAATTTACATGCCATTCTACATTCAATACAATCCTCAGAGTTTGTTCTGCGCTACTGAAACTAACCACTAGAGGGCGCATGAAGCCCATATATCAGGGATCGCGAATTCTCCATGACTGAGAAAAGCTGCGTCATCATCATATTGGCAGAGCCACGGGAAAATACGACAAATACTATTAACTTGAAACTGATTAAAAGGTGTTAACATTGCCCAAAGTAACCACAAGCAAGGAATAAAGGAAATACTAACTTAACCCTTTCGATCGTGAGTTTAAAACATAGACTGTGGTTTAAAATATTCTAACTGTCCCCCCAGAGTGAGTTTTTTTAAGGCGACCGTTATTTTAGAACTTTTGCCTTTAATGTTTCCATGGCGACGCGTCTTGCGTGTCACGAGCGCTGAACGCAGCAACAATAACACTGTATGACAGATGGATCGCTATTATTTAGTTTTTTCCTTTTATATTTAAAATATTCGCAAAATTGCTTACCATGTCATCAACTATATGATATTCCGATTCTCAAATATGTGTAAGTGAGTGTGCTTTGTCGTTTTAAAACCTTTATAAATGATCTTTATCTTGATCTATAATGCGAGATGGGCGCCGCCATCTTAGTTTGCGCTGCAGTTCACAGAGTCCTGTCAGTCGGATTTACAGCAGGTGTGAATTCATCAATTTCTCCCGAAATATATGCAAGTAAGTGGCTGGTGAACTGGAAGAATAATAGAGTAAACTTTATAGTTACTTAGGTCCATTATGTGCGTCTGATATGAATAAATGTCGGCAAATTATATTTGTTATTGCTGCTTCCACTGATGTCGGACATCAGTGTGTATTTTATAAAACTCTTAATGTATTGTTTTAATGGTGCTTATGCATATTTAAATGTCTGAAACCTTAAAAGAAACATTATGTGGCTGAAAACGCTGCATAGCTGTGATATATGACAAGAGCTGCGCGCGTCCGTCTCGCAGCCAGAGCGCGAAAGCACAGTTTGAATCTATGTGACGTCGCTGAACGTTCGAAATCCCATATGTGGTACCGTACACCCAGGGGCACAGAAATAAAAATCCCATATGTGGGACCGTACCGCTCAAAGCAGGTCCGTAGCCAGCCTATTGAAAGGGGGGGTTCTTTTTTTCAAAAAGTGAACCTTTTTGCAATTTTTCTCCTCCTTTTGTTATGAGGTTCAAATACTTCATTTTGGTGACCTTTTATGCACTAATTTGTGCTGGATTAGCTTGTCTGCTGGTATATTATGAGCACGCTTTTTGATGCACCAAAAATATTTAGTTACTGCATTTTTGTCAAATTGCTTTTCTTGTACCATTTTTAATTTTTTTTTTTGTATTTTTTTATGCAATTATATATATATCGTTATATATGGGAGCGTTTTTGCTCCCATTTATTTTCACACATCGATCACACAGTGCATACAAAGTTAATCCCAAAGAGCGCACAACTGGAGAAATACACGATTACTTTGATTTCGTTAGCTAGAAAAGAAGCAGGGCCGTACGCAGGGTTTTATATTTACCGAGGTCAGAAATTTTTTTATGCTAGGGAGGTTCGGGGGCATGCCCCCCCGAGAAAATTGTGATTTCCTTGGTGTACATATATGCATTTTAAGACGTTTTAAGGCCAACAAATTGGATAACAATAGCTTTAAAACCATGTCAACAAATACATACATACATGCACAGTTTTGAGGCAGCTTTAATCGCATGTTTGGTCATTTCATGACTTCATTTACAACAGAATAACGACGGTGCATGCCCGTAGTTTCTTTAGCACTTTAGTTTTCCCATAATAAAGTAATATGCAGCGCGCGCCGGCGCATTTGCGCGAGCAATTCTTGAGTTCACGCTTCGAGCACAGTAGGCTATAGCCTAACGGCTGATTGGAGTTTTACTGACATAGCCTGACGACATCTCATCTGACTGTTGTTCAGCTGAAGCTACTCGTTTGACTTGCGGCTGGCGCTGAGGTGAAGTCGGAATGCGCGTCTGAAAAGTGTCCCGTTTGTGGTGGTCGTAAAGAGACAGTTCGATACAAACGCAGCGTTTTACTTGGCGATGTTTTAAAAAAATATTTTTATTTTTGGTATTTTTTATGCTCTGTTGGTGGTTTGTGGAGTCGCCTGAGGGGGATTAGACAAATGCTGAATTAGAGACGGTAAAAGTGAGTGGGTCCAATATCATTGGTCTTAAAAAGTGGGTGGGTCTTGACTCCCACCCACATACAATGGTTCCGACGCCCATGTACAGATATAACACTCTCACATAGGCATCGTAAATCAATATACTAATCATTCCAGATAATTTAAATCATTCTCCACTAATTTAGTGGAGAAAATATAGAAATCCTTTTAATTAAATATAAATAAATATATATATATAACCCCTACCCCCCATCATTCAGAGGCGGTGCTTCTTCACCGTTGCTTTGAAAAGTGTATTGCGAGAACTCTCTCTGAACTGCGCGCGCACACGCACACGCACACACACACACGTCCAGCTACAATAATGTATCATATTAATTTGAAACAGCAACCCAGAATATTTGTCACAAGCATTGATTAAAACAATGATGACAATAATCACATAAAAAAAAACCCCGACTTAAATTCTGGACCTTTGGCAGTGAGGGGGGGTTCGTTCGAACCACCCGAACCCCCCCTGCCTACGGGCATGCAAAGGGTTAAGTAACCTAAATAACTTTGTATCTCTATTATATTTATAGCTTTGAGTACTGCGCGAATGCTGATTATGAGGGGCAGGCACGTGCACACATAGACAAAAAAGGGGCTTGAGCACCTGCCCTTTTTCTTCCTCGAGAGAAAGTGGTTTTCTTTTTTTAATAAATGCACTCATGCACGCACGCACGCCACGCCCCGCCCCACTTCACCTCGAGTTTGCTGCTAGCTGAAAACTTGTGACAACAAAATACAACAGCTGTCTGGCGATGAGAAGCGAAAAAGAAAAAAGCCCTAGATGGATCCATCCCGTGCATTTCTTTCAGGTAGGCAAGCCTGTGTTCACAAACCTGAAAGTTTTGGCTATTTAAGGGCTATTTATACATTTAAACACATCATTACCACCATCAACACATCTGCCTGATTTGATACTAATGAAATGTATGTCATATTATAATTTAAATTATTTTATTGTGCTATGCATTGCGTTTTGAACCATGGTAAAGATATCGATTGGGCTGTCAATACCAGAAGAGGAGCATCCATGAACCGCATTATTGGACAGTTTTCTAAGGATGCATGGTTTATTAAAACTATTTAAAATCATAATACAGCATTGGCTACATAATGCTATTCTTAAATCTACGCCTGCACAGGATAATACATAAATAAAGGTTTAAACCCTCGCTCTGTCTTTGCATGTTTGATGTCCACATATTCTTGTTGAAGAAATTACAGTGGCTGTAGCATCATCAACTTAGGCTTACAATGCTTTTGGGAAACCCCAGCCCATGAAGTTTCCAAGCTCGTCACCTAAGGTGCATTCACGCGGCCTCGTAATTCCTGTAGTTTCTAGCTTGTAAAAAGCGTTCACGTTCTCGTAGAGATCTAGTTACAGCTTGTAAGCTGGGAGTTTCCTGAAAGCTCCCACATGCACCACGTGGCCGCTGTAGATTCATTTAGGCGTTGATAGTGGTGCCATGGAAACACATAATTCCCAGTCCAAGGACCAAAAGGACGTGAACAGCTCCATAACGTCACGTGTTGTCATTTCAAGATTCCGGTAAATACATGGTGGCGTGCAGTGGCATACAGCACATCTGTGAGGCCCCTCCCACCAGCAGTGACGTCACGTATGATTTTTTTTATTTTTATTTTTTTGTGCACGCACCTGCTGCTGCTGTACCCCGTATGCAGTTATGTACTGGTGCTTCTAATGTTATTATTAACATTCCTTTAATGTAATTTTGGCATATGTAACCTAGTTTTTTTTAGTTGAACTAAAATCCCGACAGGAATAATATTTTATGAATTTGCAGCTAAACATGCCTCTGCTCCAATTTAATCATTTTAAAAAAATGGCAGGCTTCTTCAAGGTTTCATTTTTTTTTACAGAAACAAAATGAACGGAAAATGAAATAAATTTGGTTAATCAAATAATTAAATAAAATCCATTTAATAATCAACAATCAAATAGCCTACAATTTTGAAAATAAAACATTTAGCTATATAAGGAATTTTTATATAAACTTTTTAATTGTTTCTACTACAATTTGTTGGTTAAATATAAACATTTAACGTTAACGAAGACAACAACAGGTTAAGTCAAAATATAATGAATATTAAATGCTGTTTTAGGGATATTTCTAGCTAACTATCCAGTTTATGGTCACTGAATGGCTTTCCTGAGGTAAACGTGGCATTATTCTCAAAGCTGTTTTATTGTCGTCTTTCCGCGGCTGAAACACTGATTGATCGATTACGCAATATTAAGGTGCAATAGTTTGATTCGCGATACATATCGGGAAATTGTTCTGCATCTTTCAACATTCTTTCTGCTGTTCATTCATGTTAACTTGCTGCTGTAATAGTAGTAAAGAAGACTAAAGAGGAAGAGATTAGTTCACGCTTGATCCGTGCTGTCTGAGCTGAGCCTGAGGCGATATATGGATGAAGTTGTTTTCCGTCACTGAACAATAAAAAAGGTAACTACAAATGTATCTTTCAATTCTGACTTTTGCCCCCTTAAAATTGCATGAAATAAAGTCGCATAAATTTATTGTGAGATATAAACTTGCATTTCGGAGAAAAAAAGTCAGTTTTTGCCCCTCAATTGGACTTTATATCTCTCAATTCTGAGAAAAGAAGTCAGAATTGTGAGATTAAAAATTATCTTTTAAAATTTTGTTTTGACAGGATTTAAAACTTGAGAAAGACTTTGTTTCATATTAAACCAGAGTTTATTGTTATTATTGGATGGGTGCGCTACAAATTTTAGTGTTCACGCATCAACTGAAAAAAAAACCACATTGAAAGATTGAACTTGAAAATACATAGGCTATCAATAGCCTAATAATAATAAAAAAAAGAAAATCAATATAAATATCAATATTTGTGGTTCATCCACGATGTTCACAAATTAGAACACAGTCAAAACGAGAGGAGAAGCTAAACCTCGCAGTTTCGTTCAATGATTTCAGCCCTCCAAAACTATTTCGATCGAAAACAAAAAATGCTGTTTCGGCCGCAAAATTTCAGTAATTTCGATAGGGGCATCAAATGATATAGGCCTAAACTAAATTCATGTATTTACAGTAAAAGAATAAAGAAATAACTCTAGACTTATAAAGGGTACATTTGGAGAAGAACTTCAGCCATTCCGGTAGCTGACCATTAGCAGAGCTGGCAATGGGGTAAATAGGCCTACGTTTGTCAAAATATAATAAGAATAATAATAATAATGTCTCAGCAAAGACCAAACATGTTTATTTGTCTCAGTTAACGGCACACTTCCGCTAACAGTATACAGCGCGTCAAGGCTTGCTGTTGTCTTGGCTACCTTATGAGCGATGGAAACAACGGTGAATTTTTCCCTCTTTTCTGGTAATTTAGCACTATTTTATACGATCTTCTGCTTGCATTTTTGGTCTTCACTTTATTTTCATCTTTAGTCAATTGAGTTCAGTTCTAAAAAAAAAAAAAAAGCAAAGGTTAGGCCTATATAGTAAATAGGTGAATCTGCGATGGGGCCCATCCAAGGGCGTAGATTTGGTTTCAACATTGGGGGGGTTGAACGTATGCTGCCTGTTTTTTTTTTTTTTGTTTGTTTGTTTGTTTTTTTGTTTTTTTAATTAAAAAATAATAATCTGTTTTATGTGTAGCGTTATTGGATAATCAATCTATCTATCTATCTATCATAACTTTATGAAATGTATGTATAATCATTCATCAAATTCTAACATAACTGAGTGATTCTAAAAAGAAAGAAATTATGTTAAATATTGAAACCGCCAGTAGGCGGCAGCGATTCGCTTTTTTATTGAGTGAGTCACTTAAATCGTTCATTCAGCCAATTTGTTCAAAAGTGAGATTAATTTAGGAAGAAAACAAACACCGATGTGAATACTTTTGTCATTGATCATTACAGACACTATTGAAAAATGAACTAACAAAACACACGGCTGTTTTGGTAACTGGTTACAGTTACACTGATAGTTATAGCTACATTGCAATGGATTAGCTAGCTAAAATATGAGTTTATTACACAACATTCTCATACCTCCTTCTCAGTACATGCTTTATTCTTTTTAATGGAACAGCGGTTTAATATAGTTGGCTGGGCAGCGGATGTCTTCATTTTTGGTGCTACCCGCGCTCTCTCATTCAAACAGTACAGCACTACTCGCGTTGTTTTGGTGAAAGAGCGGCGCGCATTGGTTGGGCGTTACCAATCGGTTCAATGGAGGGGGAGAATATTTTTGTCTAATTTATTATGACAAACTCATATTTGAATAGAAACAAAATAAATTATTATTTCAAAATAAATGAATTCTACATATTTTCATTTGATCTACTGTGATTTTCATGTTGAAATATTGGGGGGGTTGTAACTGAAGCATTTGAATATTGGGGGGGTTACCTCCCCCCCATCCCCCCCACAAACTACGCCCCTGGGCCCATCATAGGGCGGGGGTGTCCCGTACGCCCATGGTGGCGTGAACGCAGCAGTAGTGTCCTTTCCAACATCACCAATAAACTTGTCACTGATTGTTAAAGGTGCCGAAGACTGCTTTTTCACAAGATGTAATATAAGTCTAAGGTGTCTCCTGAATGTGTCTGTGAGGTTTCAGCTCAAAATACCCCATAGATTTTTTTAAATTAATTTTTTTAACTGCCTATTTTGGGGCACTTAACTATACACTGATTTTTTTTTAGCGTGCCGCCCTTTTAATTCGCGTGCTTCCTGCCAAACGAGCTCTCAACTATATTACAACGCATTTACAAAGTTCACACAGCTAATATAACCCTCAAATGGATCTTTACAAGATGTTCGTCATGCATGCTGTATGCATGCTTCGAATTATGTGAGTAAAGTATTTATTTGGATGTTTACATTTGATTCTGTGTGAGTTTAAGGCTATGCTCTGTGGCTAACGGCTAATGCTACACTGTTGGAGAGATTTATAAAGAATGAAGTTGTGTTTATGAATTATACAGACTGCGAGTGTTTAAAAATGAAAATAGCGACGGCTCTTGTCTCCGTGAATACAGTAAGAAACGATGGTAACTTTAACCACATTTAACAGTACATTAGTAACATGCTAACGAAACATTTAGATAGACAATTTATAAATATCACTAAAAATATCATGCTATCATGGATCATGTCAGTTATTATTGCTCCATCTGCCATTTATATCGCTGTTGTTCTTGCTTGCTTACCTTGTCTGTGCACAGATCCAGACGTTAATCTGCCTTTCCTTGTCTAATGCATCAAACATGGGCTGGCATATATGCAAATATTGGGGTCATACATATTAATGATCCCGACTGTTACGTAACAGTCGGTGTTGTGTTGAGATCCGCGTGTTTTCCGGAAGTCTTTTAAACAAATGAGATTTACATAAGGAGGAGGAAGCAATGGAGTTTAAAACTCAATGTATGTCTTTTCCATGTACTGAACTCTTGTTATTCAACTATGCCAAGGTAAATTCAAATTTTGATTCTAGGGCACCTTTAAATCTCCTTAACCCACATCTCTGGAGAGAGCTGAAAATGGCTGTCCCCTTTCTGTAAAAAGCTAGCAAAACATGTTGTTAATAATTCTCTTTAAACACATTTCTACATTCAGTTTCTAATGGTAAATTTACCGATCACTTGTGTCAATAATTTACTTTGACGTCTCAGAGAATCAACTACAGATCAGGGGGCATATTCACAAAACATCTCATGTCATCCTAAATTTAGGACTTAAATTTAAGTTACCTTGAACTAATACTTTTAAAGTCTTTTACAAAGTCTTTTACAATGTTGGCATGTAAATATGCTCAAATGGCAATTTTTATAGGCTATTAAAATAAAGTTATGTAGCATCATTAAGAACTAACATGAACTAAAATTATCAATGAACAAAAGGTTTTGTTTCAGTGAGTAATTCACACCCTGACTAGGAACACGTTGGGGGGAACACAGGACTTCTCTGATCATTTAACTCACTCACATCCTGTTCCTTCAAGCTTTTATACGCTTCACTTACTCGTCTAGTGTGAAACAGGCTGATGTTTGCTTGTTATCTGTCTTGTGATCGACAATGAAAGTTTTTCTGAATGAACAGAGGAACATGTCAGATGCTCTTTGAGCAAATTATTGTTTGTTTGATGTGAATTCAGACTTTTTTCACACATTTTTCCTCTATTTGCTTCTTTTAGTTTAAAAGAGGATCTTTAAATAATCACGCTCAACTAAATCTGATGTTTGTTGTGTGGATTTCAGGCTGTTGTGTTGGTCAAAACACACATTAGATTTGAGGTCGACTCATTTAAAGGGGCTCTATGTAGGAATGACACCCAGTGTTCAAAATAGGTACTGCAGTCCACATTCAAAATATGTTTGGCCCGCCCCCTCCTTCAAAGACGCGTGTTACCAGTAACAAGAGGGAGCGCAATTCACAATGAAGCTGAGGAGACTTACACACTGTAAACTGAGGAGTTGATTTATCTGTTTTAATATGCTGTTGTTCATAGATATTTAGATGGATATTTAGAGGCTTTTTAGGTCAAGTAGAATCTGCGATTCTCTGACTCAGTTTGTTTGTTGGTTTCCATGGCTACAATATACAGTGTTTTCCGCCAACTGGCAACCAGTGATGTCGAAATACTATCAACTGGCAGCACACGGTTTCGCACAGACCAAAACAAATTCCGACACGGAACGCACATTTTCAAAGTAGAATATCTGGCTGTAGTATTGTTTTTCTGATAAACAAGTAGGTGAACTTAGCATGTTTCCTAAATATCTGCAAACATATATAACGTATTTGTATGCTTTATTAAAGTAAAAATCTTACATAGAGCCCCTTTAATTCATTTATATCTTCATGTAGATTTCTATAATATGGTAGAATCAGAGAAAACTGAGTTCATTACTGATATTTATAAACTGAGTGAATGAAACATTTGAGATGTTGAACAATTGATCAGTAATGATTTGTTGTCTGATGATGTTAGTTTCTGGTTCTGATTTCTGATCTCTATTTCTCTGTTTCTGTGCTGCTGCAGGACATCAAGTGAATGAACCAGTGGTGAAGGGAGATTCTGTCACTCTGAAGTGTAATACTGAAATACAGGAGGATGATAAAATACAGTGGAAGTTTGGAGAGAAACTCATCGCTGAAATGACTGGAGAGAACCGTGAGAATCCTCAATGGACTGATGATGAATTCAGAGACCAAATGAAGCTGTACCCTCAGACTGGATCTCTCTTCATTCAACGAACCAGACCTGAACACTCTGGATTATATAAAATAGAGATCAAGACCAGAGATTATTCAACATTCAGATTCTTCAGTCTTATCGTCTTTGGTGAGTAACACAAAGTCTTCAAATGTGTCTCTATTTTATCAAAGCTGTAAGACTCAAAAAGGTCATGTGGTATTTTGTCATGTGTAGAGATTTATACTTACATTCAGATTTCTACAATGACAAGTTGAGCTCTTTTCATCTTAAAATAGAGTAAATGATATGTTTGTGATCCAGTATGTCAGGTGTGATATGACAATGTTTCTTCTGTTTATTTCTGCTGCTGTTGGTTTTCTGCTTCTGATTTCTCTTCTGTATTTTTCTGTTTCTTTGACAGATGTGTCAGTGCCAGTGATGAGGGGGGCGGATGTGACTCTACGTGCCAATACTGAAATACAGACAGGAGATAAGATATTCTGGATGTTTGGAGATGACAACCGTCTTGTAGCTAAAAACACAGAAGAGAAGTGTGAAGAAGAGTCTGAGTTCAGGGATTCTAGATTTAAACACAATGTGTATCTGAATCGTCAGACTGGAGATCTCACCATCAAGGAAATCAGATCTGACCACACTGGAAAATACAAACTAAAGATCATCAGAAATGGCAAATCCTCATTCAAGTTATTCAATGTTACTGTTTCTGGTGAGTGAAATATTTACTTTCATTGTAATTATGATTTTATTTTAGATCAGTATTGTGTCGTTCTTAAAGGATAGTTCAGCCAAAAATGTAAGTTCATTCATCATTCAATCACTCTCCCTCATGTCGTTCCAAAGCCACAAGACCTTTATTGAATTTGATCCAAATTTTAAGATGTGATGTAATTGATTTGAATGTGGAAATTTGAAACTAAAGTTAAAACTTTCTTCACAAAAGATCTTCATTGTGTGAGATCTCTCTGATGCACATTTATGAGAGAATCTCAACACAGTGGTCAGCAGTGCAGATCCTCAGGTTGTGTCATGAGAATGACCCCTTTATATGATATCAGAAAGTCATAGAAGTCATAGCAGTAACACTTTCTCACTTTTTCACTAAAGTGTTTTTATTTCTTTCATATAATGGTGTCCAATGTTGTTTAACAAAATACATTTTTCGAAATATCTTCTTTTGTTTCACAGAAGAAAGTCAAACAGGTTTGGGATGACATGAATGAACTATCCATTTAAGCACACATATCAACACGGTGCTGTGAGACACTGATCCATTACTGAACCTTTTCTTCATAAATGTGATCAATATTATGATTTATACGTTTATTCTGCGAGGACATAACATAAAGATTGATTCATTGCGTTCAAGTGCACGTCAGCTGTGTATATGCCTCCTCTCGAGTCGATTAGATAGACCGTGCTCCTCCTGAACTTTGTTTATAAAACATCATTTGTCACTTTAATTCTTCAATCTCTCGAGATGCAGTCATGTGAGAGGCTCCTCCCCCATCAGCCAATCATAGTTAGTAAGCGTGATGACATAATCCATAGCAACAAGGTCAACCCCACCCTTTCTCTTATCTTAAAGGGATAGTTCACCCAAAAATGAAAATGTGATGTTTATCTGCTTACCCCCAGAGCATCCAAGATGTAGGTGACTTTGTTTCTTCAGTAAAACACAAATGATGATTTTTAACTGCAACCGCTGCCGTCTGTCAGTCTTATAATGCGTGTCAATGGGAACTTCATCTATAAGAGTAAAAAAAACACGCACAGACAAATCCAAATTAAACCCTGTGTCTTGTGACGACACATTGATTTCTTAAGACACGAAATGATCGGTTTGTGTGAGAAACTGAACAGTATTTATATAATTTTTACCTCTAAAACACCACTATGTCCAACTGCCTTGAGCATCCGGTGTGTGAGGTGTGAAGTGGAGCAGTGTGCGGTTATATGCCCTCGAAATTCAAAATACATGGGCATTTTTGCCCAGATGAGTTTTTGTCTTATAATTATATCATATGATGTAGTTATACAATATCACATGAGCAAGAGTGCCATTTTCCCCAAATCAGAACAATTGCAAATGTGATATTTTATACAACAGTTAAATGACCAATAAGTTAACATTGACCCTGTTGAAAAAACAGCATATGCTAGTAAGGTAGGTTTTGAAGCTGGGATCAGGGGCGTAAATTTCATCTGACAGTAGGGGGGGACAATAAACATAAAATTTCTTACGAGCAATTTTTGAAGGGGACACAAATAACACAGCCAAAATTTTACTTATACAGAATATATGTAATGTTACACAGAAGAAAACCTACTATTATTAGTGTAGCATGGAGACTGTGCCATTATGCTCATTGTTTCTCTTTGGTTCAATGAAAAAACTGACTAAATTGGCCAAAAAATATTATTCAAAATCTTTATATATATATATATATATATATATATATATATATATATATATATATATATATATATATATATATATATATATATTTATTTTATTTTATTTTATTTTATTTTTTTGAAGTTGTTTACAACCAAGTCACCAAAATACGATGAATACCAAAGTCCCTTTTAGTCTTTGTGAATACACACTGAGCATAACCGAACACACAACCTTATTACAGTTCACATATTCTTATCACAATGTTAATTGTTGTTGGTGTGGGTGACTTATCTTATAAATCCAACAAGCTAGGTAACATTATAATCGCTAAAATAGCGGACTCACAGGAAAATAAAATCATCAGTTATCATCTTTTTTGTTGTTGTTATGACTAATTACTCAGCACCGTCAGCATAGAGAAAATAATCACTTCATCCGATGTTTTTGAATAAAATAGCCTTGAGAGCCGACTTACTGGAACTCATCTGTCTGTAGAACTGTTCTCTCCCGCCGGCGCCGCCGGACTTCTACAGAATCTACACACAAGCGAGTGTGACGTGAGCGGTGGACCAAACCACTGTGAGGCAAGGGAGGGGTGACTCAAAATGTTTCTAAACTTAAAACGCCCGTTTGCATTGCTTCACTACTTACATAATTATTTTAAGTTTATATAATTTATGTACAATACTTAGCGTGGTTATTAATTATATATATTTTTTGGGGGGGACAGCACTCAGATAGGGGGGGTCCTGACCCCCCTGTCCCCCCCGCGATTTACGCCCCTGGCTGGGATGCTAATTTGAACTGGTTTATGCTGGTCCTGGCTTAAATTTGACTTTAAAAAATGTGCAGAAACTCTGTGTAGTAGGTTCCTATTGGTAAGACTGACTTACTACAGGTGGCATGTTGCCAACACACACAGGGAGGTACAGTTTCACCTTTAGTAAGTTGGTCTTACCAGTGGACTTTTATCACAGCAGAATTGATTACCAGAAGCTTTGTTGCTAACTTAGCGATTTTGTTGCTAGATTTAACAACTTTTCAGACTAACTTAGCAAAGCACCCAGCAACAAATTTAGCTATTTTTAAAATGTGTTTGGCAACTTTTATCAACTTTTGAAAAGTGACTTAAACAATCTTAATGACTCAAAAAGAGGAAACATTGAACAGCCAGTCAAGCAGCACATCAGCCTGGAGAGAGCTGAAGAAAGATGACAGCACACACTTCATATGTGAATTAAGTTGATAGTTGAACTAGTTCAATAATAATTGTTGATTTATGTTACAGCATGTTATTAGCTTGTACCTATAATTGATGTTCAGTTAGGCACACTGTAAACTGTAGAAAAACAGAAAAGGTTCTGGTAATTTTCTGCCAGGACAAGATCTGTTAAGTTGTAACCCTAAAACACAGAATGCAATGTGTAAATTATAATACAGTTAAAATACCTGTGAAAAATCAATACTGATAATTCCTTCATATTAACACAGTACATTGTGCCCTATTTTTAACTAACTAACTATACACTGCTTAAAACTATAATTGTTCAAAATGTGTAACTATTCAATAATTCAATGTTGTATTTAAAAATAAAATGATAATAGGTTTATATTATTATAAATATATTTATATTATGAACAAATCTAAATTAACAAGCGATTTCAAATCATATTTTTATGTGTATTTTCGCAATAATGCAGTTTTGCGTCATGGTTACGTGATGACGTCATCCCACAACTTCATTTAGCAACAAATCCACCCGCCTTTAGCAACTTCCCTGAAAATGTTTGATTTCATTGTGTTGTGAACTTTTGTTTGCTTTTTTTTTTTTTTTTTTAAATTATTTCATTGTGTTGTGCACTACTGGGCCACTGTAGAATTCAAACTTTTTTCACACATGATTTCCCTCTATTTGCTTCTTTTAGGGTGCGTTGATTTAGTGTTAGTCTTTATCTTCAGACGAAAATGCTCCTTAGTCTCAGTCACATTTTAGTCATTTTAGTCTTTCATATTTTATAGTTTTAGTTCACGAAAACTCATCACATTTTTGTCAAGTCTTAGTCATTACTTTGTCAAACTACAGTTACCAACATTCATTTTCATAGCTATTTTATATGTAGCCTTTAGACAAAATTGTCATTATAATTTTTTCAGCTCTGATTGGAGGTTTAAATTCTGGAAATCTGGCAACCATAAGCATGGACACCCATAAAAACAGTCCATGCTGTGTCCCCTTTATTTGACAAAAACAAAAAGTTATTTAGAAAGAGTGATTTTGGTAAAGTTTAAATGTTTTAGCCACATTTCAGTCTCGTCTTATATGGCATGTGTTATTTTAGTCACGTTATCATTATTGGTGTCGTCTCTATGGAAGCCCGTTTCCGCCACAGTTGAGTAAAAAAATATAATTCTGTAAGTCATAATAATGAGAAACGTTCTCATAATTATGACTAAGCATCTCATTATATTGAGAAAGTTTCTCATAATAATGACTTAGTATGTCAGAATAATGAGAAAATTTCTCATAATAATGACTGTTTCTCATAATAATGAGAAACTTTCTCGTAATAATGACTTAACATCTCATAATAACGAGAAATTTTCTCGTAATAATGACTTAGTTTCTCATAATAATGACTTAGTTTCTAATAATAATGAGAAACTAAGTTTCTCATAATAATGAGAAACTTTCTCGTAATTATGACTTAGTATCTCATAATAACGAGAAACTTTCTCGTAATTATGACTTAGTATCTCATAATAATGAGAAACTTCCACGCATGCGCAGAGCAGCGGAGCAGAAGGACATGGCCCGCTAGCGACATCCACTGGTCAATGTCTCGTAAATGCGAGAACAGCAAACATGGCACATTCTGCATTCGTGCACTTCTGTTTTCGTTAAATTCAGTGTAATATACAAAGTGCAGTCTATAGTATCATTAAATAACATCAGTTATAAATTATCAGTATATCTTCAATACTTTTCCATGCGCATGATCTATCTATGGCGCACGAGAAGGTGGAACGCAGAGTGGTTTCCGTGGTAACTGCTGTATGAACGCAAAGGCTTTCAAAACTATCAGATTAATGAAGGAATATGACAAGTTTTAGTGGGTTTACCTAGACATAGGCGCTGGAAAGCTTTTCTAATATAGGCTAAACCGGTCCTAAAGCACTTGCCCAGTTATAAACCTGCATTCCAGCGATATTCCTACAGAAAACACCTTTTAAGATGTTTATGACTCATTAGAATACATACATACATGTATGCAAAAGATAGCTTTCCAGGTGAAGCGTTCTTTAACAGAGTTGGATATATAGGTGTGTGCTGTCTTATCATTCCTCTATCTGTTTGAAATCCATGGATCACCACTCTGTGTTTCTGCTTGTTCATACACAAAAATACAAATGAATGTTACAAAAGAAGACTATCCCGTCTCATATAGGCTACTGATAATTTATCAATAATGATATTTATTTAATGATATTATAGATTACACTTTTGAACGTGCCATGGATGCGGAGTTCTCGCATTTGACCAGCGGATGTCGCTAGCGTGTCACTGCTCCGCTGCTTTGCGCATGCGTAGAAGTTTCTCATTATTACGAGAAACTAAGTCATACGAGAAAGTTTCTCATTATTATGAGAAACTAAGTCATTATTACGAGAAAATAAGTCATAATTATGAGAAAGTTTCTCATTATTATGACTTACAGAATTATATTTTTTACTCAACTGTGGCGGAAACGGGCTTCCATACGTCTCTCATCGTCTCGTCTTAGTCATGGACAAAGAAGGTTGTCAACGAACATTTTTCATCATAGTTTTCATTAATGAAATTAACTGATGTATTGTAAGCAGTACCTTTGGTCAAAACACACATTAGATTTGAGGTTGACTCATTTAATTCATTTATATCTTCATGTAGATTTCTATAATATGGTAGAATCAGAGAAAACTGAGTTCATTACTGATATTTATAAACTGAGTGAATGAAACATTTGAGATGTTAAACAATTGATCAGTAATGATTTGTTGTCTGATGTTGTTAGTTTCTGTTTCTGATTTCTGATCTGTATTTCTCTGTTTCTGTGCTGCTGCAGAATATCAAGTGAATGAACCAGTGCTGAAGGGACATTCTGTCACTCTGTACTATGATACTGAAATACTGAAGGGTGATAAAATACAGTGGAAGTTTGAAGAGAAACTCATCGCTGAAATGACTGGAGAGAACTGTGGGAACCTTCAATGGTTTGTTGAATTCAGAGACCAAATGAAGCTGCACCCTCAGACTGGATCTCTCACCATTCAACAAACCAGACCTGAACACTCTGGATTATATAAGATAGAGATCAATACCAGAGATTATTCAACATTCAGATTCTTCAGTCTTATCGTCTTTGGTGAGTAACACAAAGTCTTCAAATGTGTCTCTATTTTATCAAAGCTGTAAGACTCAAAAAGGTCATGTGGTATTTTATCATGTGTAGAGATTTATACTTACATTCAGATTTCTACAATGACAAGTTGAGCTCTTTTCATCTTAAAATAGAGTAAATGATATGTTTGTGATACAGTATGTCAGGTGTGATATGACAATGTTTCTTCTGTTTATTTCTGCTGCTGATGGTTTTCTGCTTCTGATTTCTCTTCTGTATTTTTCTGTTTCTTTGACAGATGTGTCAGTGCCAGTGATGAGGGGGGCGGATGTGACTCTACGTGCCCATACTGAAATACAGACAGGAGATAAGATATTCTGGATGTTTGGAAATGACAACTGGCTCTTAGCTAAAAACACAGAAGAGAAGTGTGAAGAAGAGTCTGAGTTCAGGGATTCTAGATTTAAACACATTGTGTATCTGAATCGTCAGACTGGAGATCTCACCATCAGGACAATCAGAACTTTCCACACTGGAGAATACAAACTAAAGATCATCAGAAATGGCAAATCCTCATTCAAGTTATTCAATGTTACTGTTTCTGGTGAGTGAAATATTTACTTTCATTGTCATTATGATTTTATTTTAGATCAGTATTGTGTCGTTCTTAAAGGATAGTTCAGCCAAAAATGTAAGTTCATTCATCATTCAATCACTCTCCCTCATGTCGTTCCAAAGCCACAAGACCTTTATTGAATTTGATCCAAATTTTAAGATGTGATGTAATTGATTTGAATGTGGAAATTTGAAACTAAAGTTAAATCTTTCTTCACAAAAGATCTTCATTGTGTGAGATCTCTCTGATGCACATTTATGAGAGAATCTCAACACAGTGGTCAGCAGTGCAGATCCTCAGGTTGTGTCATGAGAATGACCCCTTTATATGATATCAGAAAGTCATAGAAGTCATAGCAGTAACACTTTCTCACTTTTTCACTAAAGTGTTTTTATTTCTTTCATATAATGGTGTCCAATGTTTTACAAAATACATTTTTCGAAATATCTTCTTTTGTTTCACAGAAGAAAGTCAAACAGGTTTGGGATGACATGAATGAACTATCCATTTAAGCACACATATCAACACGGTGCTGTGAGACACTGATCCATTACATCCATTTCTAATCCATCCATTTAAGAGTTCAGGGGTCGTATTCACAAGACATCTTAAGGCTAAAAGTAGCTCCTAACTTGCTGATTTAGGAGAAAGTCGTAAAAATAATGGGTGGGCCAGTCCTATTTTTTTGTAGGACTACTTTTTTTATTTCACAAAGTATTTTAGTGCTAAAACTAGCTCCTAAATCTGTGAAATGTTAGGATTAGTCAAGAGGACTCCTGAGTCTCTAAGACCAAATCACCAACAGTCCTAAAATCAGTTGTCTGCCTCATTATCTGCTCAAAGACACTGAACACCATTGAGTCAATAGTGATAAAGTCTTGAGTGCTGAACCTTTTCTTCATAAATGTGATCAATATTATGATTTATACGTTTATTCTGCGAGGACATAACATAAAGATTGATTCATTGCGTTCAAGTGCACGTCAGCTGTGTATATGCCTCCTCTGAAGTCGATTAGATAGACCGTGCTCCTCCTGAACTTTGTTTATAAAACGTCATTTGTCACTTTAATTCTTCAATCTCTCGAGATGCAGTCATGTGAGAGGCTCCTCCCCCATCAGCCAATCATAGTTAGTAAGCGTGATGACATAATCCATAGCAACAAGGTCAACCCCACCCTTTCTCTTATCTTAAAGGGATAGTTCACCCAAAAATGAAAATGTGATGTTTATCTGCTTACCCCCAGAGCATCCAAGATGTAGGTGACTTTGTTTCTTCAGTAAAACACAAATGATGATTTTTAACTGCAACCGCTGCCGTCTGTCAGTCTTATAATGCGTGTAAATGGGAACTTCTGCTATAAGAGTAAAAAAAACACGCACAGACAAATCCAAATTAAACCCTGTGTCTTGTGACGACACATTGATTTCTTAAGACACGAAATGATCGGTTTGTGTGAGAAACTGAACAGTATTTATATCATTTTTTTCCTCTAAAGCACCACTATGTCCAACTGCCCACACAGGGAGGTACAGTTTCACCTTTAGTAAGTTGGTCTTACCAGTGGACTTTTATCACAGCAGAATTGATTACCAGAAGCTTTGTTGCTAACTTAGCGATTTTGTTGCTAGATTTAACAACTTTTCAGACTAACTTAGCAAAGCACCCAGCAACAAATTTAGCTATTTTTAAAATGTATTTGGCAACTTTTATCAACTTTTGAAAAGTGACTTAAACAATCTTAATGACTCAAAAAGAGGAAACATTGAACAGCCAGTCAAGCAGCACATCAGCCTGGAGAGAGCTGAAGAAAGATGACAGCACACACTTCATATGTGAATTAAGTTGATAGTTGAACTAGTTCAATAATAATTGTTGATTTATGTTACAGCATGTTATTAGCTTGTACCTATAATTGATGTTCAGTTAGGCACACTGTAAACTGTAGAAAAACAGAAAAGGTTCTGGTAATTTTCTGCCAGGACAAGATCTGTTAAGTTGTAACCCTAAAACACAGAATGCAATGTGTAAATTATAATACAGTTAAAATACCTGTGAAAAATTAATACAGATAATTCCTTCATATTAACACAGTACATTGTGCCCTATTTTTAACTAACTAACTATACACTGCTTAAAACTATAATTGTTCAAAATGTGTAACTATTCAATAATTCAATGTTGTATTTAAAAATAAAATGATCAAAAAGATGTTGTTTATAAACTTTCACAAATAAAATAGGTTTATATTATTATAAATATATTTATATTATGAACAAATCTAAATTAACAAGCGATTTCAAATCATATTTTTATGTGTATTTTCGCAATAATGCAGTTTTGCATCATGGTTACGTGATGACGTCATCCCACAACTTCATTTAGCAACAAATCCACCCGCCTTTAGCAACTTCCCTGAAAATGTGTTGACAACACTGGTTTGATTTCGTTGTGTTGTGAACTTTTGTTTGCTTTTTTTTTTTTTTTTTTAATTATTTCATTGTGTTGTGCACTACTGGGCCACTGTAGAATTCAAACTTTTTTCACACATGATTTCCCTCTATTTGCTTCTTTTAGGGTGCGTTGATTTAGTGTTAGTCTTTATCTTCAGACGAAAATGCTCCTTAGTCTCAGTCACATTTTAGTCATTTTAGTCTTTCATATTTTATAGTTTTAGTTCACGAAAACTCATCACATTTTTGTCAAGTCTTAGTCATTACTTTGTCAAACTACAGTTACCAACATTCATTTTCATAGCTATTTTATATGTAGCCTTTAGACAAAATTGTCATTATAATTTTTTCTCTTTAGACCAATTCATCCAAGCTTATGAAAAATTTGAATCAAGGTTGTATTGACATTGCACTCATAGCAGCAGCACTTGTGCACTTGTACATATCCTCTTTCAGTGGATCTCAAACTTTCTAGAGTGTCGTACCCCCTGAGGGATTTAACATCCTTCTGTGTTCCCTCTCTTTTCCACTTAGACTGCAGTTATGTATTTCCATTGAGGGACAATATTTACCTTCTTAAATCGATTTTTCCAGTGCATTTTTTTACCTGTATAAATACCTTTGTAAAATAAATAATGCCTTAAATAAACTTTTTAAAGCATTCAATAAATACAATGATGATAAAAACTAAGTGATACTTTTAAATATAACATTAAAACCGCCAGTAGGTGGAGGTAAGTCACTGTTTTTATGAGTGAATCATTTAATCTTAAATCTACATGCAGTCTGTGTCTATATTTGTTCTTCATGCGAGTAATTGTGAAAACCACACTTTCACAAAGTAAGTTATACTGTGGAGAACAGCAGCGCAATACTGGCGTGGTTGCTGTCCATTTTGACTGCGAAAGATGAGGTAATTTGACTGAATGTTGTGTATTTACAGAATTAAACCTGCTAGAAATACATGTTCAGTTTTTGTTATTTTAACTCAACACTTTGGTCGCAGATTTAGTCAGAAAACAAGCAGCGAAATATAGACTAACTGATTGACACTTTAATTTAAGTAGAAAATCTCAAGTGAAGAGCGCTGAACTCCAGCTCACTTCTCTGTGTTTTTAGATCATCTGTGCTTCTTCCTCAGTGAAGACTAGAGAGAGCGTGTGTGTGTGTATGGTTGCCAGATTGCAAAGATTATGTAAATCGTGTTATTTTAACAGAAAAGCTCTGATTGGAGATTTAAATTCTGGAAATCTGGCAACCATAAGCATGGACACCCATAAAAACAGTCTATGCTGTGTCCCCTTTATTTGACAAAAACAAAAAGTTATTTAAAAAGAGTGATTTTGGTAAAGTTTAAATGTTTTAGCCACATTTCAGTCTCGTCTTATATGGCATGTGTTATTTTAGTCACGTTATCATTATTGGTATCGTCTCTCATCGTCTCGTCTTAGTCATGGACAAAAAGGTTGTCAACGAACATTTTTCATCATAGTTCCCTTTCGATACTTCACTCGTACTGCGTATGGGGAAAAGTCTCCCTTTTTCCCCGTTACTGAAGCCTTTTTCAATAACGCAGTGTAACTGCATCGTCATTGGTTCACTCATAGACAAGTTGTTGAACCAATGACGGCGCGGCATAGCTGCGCGACCTATGGCGAGAAAGCGCGCAAACTTTCCCGGCGAAATGGGCGGGGCAAAGGGCTATATAAGCAGGCGTTTCGCCATAGGATTTCAGTCCTTTCTCCTTCAGCGACGACAACGCATCTCCTCGCTGATCTCCGCCTGAAGCCAGAGGAAGCTCGCCGCCTTCGAGAAGCTCCCGCCGCCGTCTGAAGAGGCCCCGCAGCGGACCCAGCTAAACTCGCCGGTCGGAGACAGCGCCGGCGCCCTCGCTGACTGCCGCCCCGAGCGCCGTCCTCGAGACGCCTTCTCAGCGTGTCTCCTGCCGCCATCCGGTGCGCCCCTTGAGAGCTTTCCCGCGGCTTATTGCCGCTCTAAAAGAGCGTTTCCTTCAGCGGTTCTACCGCTCTAAAAGAGCTTCCGCGGCCCTCGCCGCTCTAAAAGAGCCCCCCAATCGCCGTTATAACGGCGGCGGCGTTGCTGCAAATGCCGCGCCACTCTTGTGGCACGTGCAGAGCCCCTCTGCACGATGATGACGGACACAGCGAGTGTGTCGCATGCCTGGGCAAGTCCCACGCCGACGGCGCGCTCGCTGGAGCCTCATGCCCGCACTGCGAGAGCATGAGCCTCGGTTCTCTGCGCTCGCGGGTTGCCTTCTTCACTGAAGGCGATCTCGCCGCTCGCGCCCTCCTGTCTCCTTCCTCCCGCGAGCCGGCCAGGAAGAGACAGCGGGGTAGAGCGACTCAGCGCCCGGAGTTGTGCGAGCTCACGTCGGCCCAGCCCCCGCGCGCCTCGCCTTCTCCCCCGAGAGAACATTCTCCCGTCATGTTCTCCCGACCAGAGCAGCGTCCCTCTGCAGATGTGAGCGACCTCGTCTCGTTTGGAGGATCTGACGAAGAGCCGGATGACTCTATGTCTCTTGCGGCTTCTGAAGCGGAAGGATGGGCTGGCGAGCCGGACGACCCTGCTCCCCCGCCTCCCCTGGAGCCCATTGATCACGGCCAGGGTATGGATGCCGAGCTCTTCCGCATCCTATCCAGAGCAGTGGAAGAGCTAGACCTCGACTGGGCCCCTCCGGAGGAGCCATCGCGTAGCCGCCTGGATGAGTGGTTCCTCCCAGGCCGCCGCCAAGCCCCTCGCCAGCGTTCCGCTCCATTTTTTCCTGAGGTGCACGAGGAGCTTACGAAGTCGTGGCGCGCTCCGTACTCCGCCCGCCTCCACACAACACACCGTTCTGCCCTCACTGCTGTCGACGGCGCGGAAGAGAAGGGCTACGAGCATTTGCCGCCCCTGGATGAAGCGGTGGCAGCTCACCTCTGTCCTCCCGCGGCTGTGGGATGGAAGACCAAAAGAGCCCTGCCTTCCAAGCCCTGCAGAACCACCTCTACTCTGGCTGGAAGAGCCTACACCTCTGCAGGCCAAGCTGCTTCGGCGCTTCACACCATGGCGATCTTCCAGGTGTTCCAAGCCAAACTCCTCCGCTCATTGGACGAGTCCGGCATTGATGCACCTGCCTTCAAGGATCTCCGCAGCGCCACCGATCTAGCCCTGCGGGCCACGAAAGGCCACTGCCCAGGCCATCGGTCGTTCCATGGCCAGCCTGGTTGTGCTTGAGCGCCATCTTTGGCTCAACCTCACGGAAATTAAGGACCTGGATAAGACGGCCTTTCTGGACGCCCCGGTCTCCCCTTCCGGTCTTTTTGGGCCAGCGGTGGATGGTTTCACCGAGCGCTTCACAGCGGCGCAGAAGTCGTCTCAGGCCATGAGACACTTTCTGCCCAAGCGCTCCAGCTCCGCGTCTGCTCCCAGCCGCCCCAGGACTGCGCCGGCTCAGCAGACCAAGCCTGCCCCATCCACCTCTCAAGCAGCGCCGCCTAAGGAGCATCTTCAGCGCCCTCGCCCTGCTAAGCGCCAATCCTCCTTCCCGAGACGCCAGGGACCCCGGCCCAAGATTGTGCTGGACCCGGTGACTCCGAAGACATCCTGATTCAGCAGGAAGGAAGAGGGTTGGGGAATGTCCCGTTGCGACCGGACCACCCCAAAAGCTCCCTCGTGCAGTCTCCCCTCCGCCTCGTTTAATTCCGGGCGTGGGAGAAATGCTCTGTGTTGTAGCTGGGCCCCCACATGTTGCGCCCAAACAAAACGCCGTTTTCACGGCGAACACTATTTTACTTCCTCAAAAAGAGAGCAAATTTCCTCTTCCACCTCCCTCGGTGTACGGCCCCCTACCCGGCGGCCTGTCATCCGACATCATTCAGCCTCTTGTCACTCGGGCCGAGGCCTGGCAGGCCATCCCCGACGTGTCAAGCTGGATCCTCGGGATCATAACGCAGGGCTACTCGCTCCAATTTGCACGACGGCCCCCTCGCTTCGGCGGGGTGCTTCAAACCTTGGTGAACCCGGACGACGCTCCCGTCCTCCGGGCCGAGGTCATGACCTTACTGAAGAAAGGGGCTATAGAAATAGTTCCCCCTTCAGAGAGCGAGTCAGGCTTTTACAGCCGTTACTTTCTGGTCCCCAAAAAGGATGGCGGCCTCAGGCCCATCCTAGATCTCAGACTTTTGAATCGCTCCCTCATGAGACGGAAGTTCAAAATGCTGACGCTGAAGCAGATCCTCGCACAAATTTGTCACGAGGACTGGTTCTGCTCGCTGGATCTGAAAGATGCATATTTTCACATCCAGATAGCCCCCCTTCACAGACGATTCTTGAGATTCGCATTCGAGGGGGTGGCATACCAATATACAGTCCTGCCCTTCGGGCTGTCTCTGGCTACTCGCACTTTTACCAAGTGCATGAACGCAGCGCTTTCCCCTCTGAGACAGATGGGAATCCGGGTTCTGAATTACCTCGACGATTGGCTCATTTTGGCCCATTCGCGAGTCGAGCTGGAACACCACAGATCCGTGCTCCTCAGCCATCTCCAATGCCTGGGTCTCAGGGTCAACCTAGCCAAGAGCTCACTGCTCCCCAGCCAACACATTTCGTTTCTGGGGGCAGTTTTCGACTCAGTCCGCATGACGGCGGTTTTTTCGCCAGAGCGCGCCCTGGCGATACAGCAGCTTGCGGCTTCTGTCAAGAACAAAGCCTATCTTCCTCTGAAGCTCTTCCAGAGGCTCTTAGGGCTGATGACTTCCGCCTCCCCAGTTCTGCAGCTCGGCCTTCTTCAGATGCGGCCGCTGCAGTTCTGGCTGAAATTCCGGGTCCCCCCACATGCCTGGCGGCACGGCCGCTTATGTCTCAAGGTCAATCGGGCCTGTCTTTTAGCCCTGAAACCTTGGATGAACCCTGCTTGGTTCAGTCTTGGGGTACCCCTACAGGCGGTGTCACGAAGGACGGTGATCTCGACGGACGCATCCAACTCAGGTTGGGGGGCTCTGTGCGAGGGCAGACCGGCCTTCGGCTCGTGGTCCCACGAAGAAAGCCATCTCCATATCAACTGCCTCGAAATGTTGGCAGTGATGAAAGCCCTGCAAGCGTTTCAGGTTCACTTGACAGGACGCCACGTCCTAGTCCAATCGGACAGCATGACTGTGGTGTCATACATAAATCACCAGGGTGGTCTTTCGTCCAGCCGCCTATGCGCTCTGGCTAAACGTCTTCTGGAGTGGGCAATACCAAGGCTTCGGTCGCTCAGGGCGACTCATATACCTGGCAAGACCAACCTGGGTGCAGATATGCTATCACGGAGCAACGTCCCCTCAGACGAGTGGATGCTCCATCCCCAGATGGTTCTCAAGATTTGGGAGTTCTTCGGGAGAGCAGAGATAGACCTCTTCGCCTCAGAAGACAACTCTCATTGCCCAACATATTTCTCAAAGGAAGTCGATGCGCTGGCCCACACCTGGCCCAGCACACTCCTTTACGCATTTCCCCCGATCGCACTGATCCCGCAGGTCATCAGGCGAGTCAGGGAAGACAGACACAGAGTCCTTCTAGTGGCCCCGCTCTGGAGGAGCCAGACTTGGTCCTCAGAGCTGTTCAGGCTCTCCACGAAAGCCCCGTGGCCCATTCCCCTGAGACGGGACCTCCTCTCTCAGGCAAACAGAACAATCTAGCACCCCCGGCCAGAGCTCTGGGCTCTGCACCTCTGGTCCCTCGATGGGAGCCGACCGACCTCCCCAGGGACGTACTAGAGACCATATCTCAGGCGAGAGCCCCGTCCACGAGGCGCCTCTACGCCCAGAAATGGTCGGTCTTTGTTGATTGGTGTTCCACACGCAACATAGACCCCGTGGAGTGTGATGTATCTCCGATACTGTCCTTCCTCCAAGAGCGTTTGGATCTGGGGCGCGCCCCCTCAACGCTCAAAGTATACGTAGCAGCCATCTCAGCGTTTCATGCTCCTATCGCTGGCCAGTCAGTGGGTCGGAACAACCTTGTGGTACGTTTCTTAAGGGGTTCTAGGCGATTAAATCCTCCTCGTCCCCTTACTGTTCCCACTTGGGACCTTTCTTTGGTCCTTAGGGCTCTCAAAGGAAACCCCTTCGAGCCGCTGAGCTCAGCTGACCTCAGGCCTTTAACCGTGAAAACCGCTCTGCTACTTGCACTAGCATCGGTCAAGCGTGTTGGAGACTTGCAGGCCCTCTCTGTGAGCCCTGCGTGCCTCGAATTTGGGCCTAATGACTCTAAGGTCGTACTGAAACCTAGGCATGGCTACGTCCCCAAGGTGCTCTCTACTCCGTTTAGAGCTCAGGTCATCTCGCTCTCTGCTCTTCCTCCCTCCACAGATGAACAGGAGCTGGAGTTACTCTGCCCTGTCAGGGCATTGAGGACCTATGTAGAGCGATCACAGCCTTTCAGGCAGTCAGATCAGCTCTTTGTCTGTTTTGGTGGCCGCACCAAAGGGTCTTCGGTCTCAAAGCAACGTCTCTCGCGTTGGATAGTCGATGCGATTAATCTCTGTTACTCCTCCCTGGACATTGAATGCCCCTTAGGAGTTAGGGCCCATTCCACTAGAGGAATGGCTTCCTCCTGGGCCTGGTCTAATGGAGTTTCCATTAAAGACGTCTGTGAGGCGGCCGGCTGGTCCTCGCCGTCCACTTTTGTCAGGTTCTATCATCTGGACGTTCCGGCCTTACAAGCCCGGGTCCTCTCGGTGTAACCAGGCGGCCTCTTCGAGTTCCGCCTTTCGCCGTTCAGGAGTTATCTCCTCTTGTAGTGTGACAAGGGTTAACGACGGCTTTTGCCTTCTTACTTGCTCTCTTGGTCCCCTCTCGGTGTCCAAAACAAGTTATGTCGTTCCCTGCCGTGGCACGGCGCGGTTGAATTCGTTCCCCATACGCAGTACGAGTGAAGTATCAAAAGGGAACGTACTCGATTACTAACGTAACCTCGGTTCCCTGAGATACGGAACGAGTACTGCGTTACTTGCCGTGCCACGAGGCTGCGGCTTCAGTGTCGTCGCTTCAGTCGATTGGCCTGAAATCCTATGGCGAAACGCCTGCTTATATAGCCCTTTGCCCCGCCCATTTCGGCAGGAAAGTTCGCGCGCTTTCTCGCCATAGGTCGCGCAGCTATGCCGCGCCGTCATTGGTTCAACGACTTGTCTATGAGTGAACCAATGACGATGCAGTTACACTGCGTTATTGAAAAAGGCTTCAGTAACGGGGAAAAAGGGAGACTTTTCCCCATACGCAGTACTCGTTCCGTATCTCAGGGAACCGAGGTTACGTTAGTAACCGAGTACGTTTTCATTAATGAAATTAACTGATGTATTGTAAGCAGTTCCTTTGGTCAAAACACACATTAGATTTGAGGTCGACTCATTTAATTATATCTTCATGTAGATTTCTATAATATGGTAGAATCAGAGAAAGCTGAGTTCATTACTGATATTTATAAACTGAGTGAATGAAACATTTGAGATGTTGAACAATTGATCAGTAATGATTTGTTGTCTGATGTTGTTAGTTTCTGTTTCTGATTTCTGATCTCTATTTCTCTGTTTCTGTGCTGCTGCAGGACAAGTGAATGAATCAGTGCTGAAGGGAGATTCTGTCACTCTGAACTATAATACTGAAATACAGAAGGATGATAAAATACAGTGGAAGTTTGGAGAGAAACTCATAGCTGAAATGACTGGAGTGAACCGTGAGAATCCTCAATGGTCTGATGAATTCAGAGACCAAATGAAGCTGGACCCTGTGACTGGATCTCTCACCATTCAACAAACCAGACCTGAACACTCTGGATTATATAAACTAGAGATCAAGACCAGAGATTATTCAACATTCAGACTCTTCGATCTTATCGTCTTTGGTGAGTAACACAAAGTCTTTCAGTGAAACAGCAGCAGTGTATATGACAGACCTTGTGTCAAAATATGATTATAAAAGTGTTCAGTTGTGTTATATTAATGATGGAGAAACTCTGAGCTGTTCATCATATCACTGCACTGCTTCCATAGCAGATCTATACTGATGTAGAAATCAACACACTGTAATGTCAGGATCAAGACCTTCTAGTGGAATTAATGGACAGAGTTCAATCATTCTTGACTGAAAATGTGTTCAAATGTGTCTCTATTTTATCAAAGCTGTAAGACTCAAAAAGGTCAACTGAAGTCAACTGTAAATACAGGCAGTTGCAGATTAATTAATTAATTTATTTATTTATTTATTTATATATATTTTTAAGCAGGAAAAGATTAAGAACAATCGGGCCTGACTCAGTATAAAACTGTTTTTCAGCAGGTTCCTATTATTCAATTTTAATTGAATAATAATGAATTAATTTATGAATGTATTTAGTCAGAGCTGGTTTGTGGTGTTTCAGACAGATGTGGTTCCTCAATGAAGCAGCTTCAGACAGTCTTCTTTCAGATACTGTTGTCTGTTCTGAATCTGTTCTTCACACAGACTGTGTTGCTTCTGTCTGCAGGATTGTTTGATCAACTTTATCAGTCACAATCCTCCTCATTATTCCTGATCATTATTGAACTGCAGTACAGTCATTATCTGATCACAAATCAAACATTCAGAAGCGCTTCTTCACACAAACACAATTCAACACATTCATATTGATGACAAGATGGCGCCGCACATGGCTGCCGCAGTGCTTAGCTCTCCAGGGTTTGTACTGTTTTTGTTAGTTTTTCCTGTTTTTTGTTTTTCAAACATGATCAGTTTTACCAGGGATGAACTGTTGAAATTCAGCAGTACACACCACAAAATCTCTTACCGGATTTCGATTACTCAGAAGTTTTGTTGAATGCTGTAGTCGGCGGAGCGGCAGCGCTGTTTAGACGCTTCAGGACGCGCAGACGGGGGAAGCTGGCGCCCTCGTGAAGCTCAGACAACGCGGATTAAGAACGCCGCTGCCTAGCATCCATCTGGCGAATCTCCGCTCTCTGCCCAACAAAACGGTCAAACTCCTTCTGCTCTCCCAGACAAATAAGGATTTCTCGAACTCGGCTGATCTGTGCTTCACAGAAACCTGGCTGAACGACGCCATTCCGGACAGCGTGGTAAGTCTGCCGGGCTTTCGGCTGTTTAGATCAGATCGCGATGCAGAATCAACGGGGAAATCGCGCAGCGGCGGGATGTGCTTTTACATCAACGAAAGGTGGTGTTCGGATGTAACGGTGTTAAAGAAGATGTGCTGTCCAGATCTTGAAACACTCTTCATTAACTGCAAACCGTTCTATTCGCCATGGGAGTTTTGCTCGTTCATTCTGGAGAGCGTCACATTCCTCCGCAAGCGCACTTGAGCTTGGCTTTACAGATACTCGCTGATATGATCATAGAGAGCGAGCAACAACACCCGGACTCTGTTCTTATCATTCTCGGGGACTTTAATAAAGCGATTCTCTCACGTGAACTGCCCAAATACAGACAGCATGTTACTTGTCCCACCAGAGACAGTAATACACTGGATCACTGTTACACAGCAATAAAGGATGCATATCACTCTGTCCCACGGGCAGCTTTGGGGCTCTCTGATCACTGTTTAGTTCATCTCATACCGACCTACAGGCAGAAACTGAAATCAGCTAAACCTGTAGCTAAAGACTGTAAAGAGATGGACCACCGAAACAGAGCGGGCTTTACAAGCCTGTTTCGAATGGACTGATTGGAGTGTTTTTGAAGCTGCTGCCAGCGATCTGGACGAGCTCACAGAGACTGTAACTTCATATATCAGTTTCTGTGAGGATTTGTGCATTCCTACAAAGACTCATTTAACTTACAATAATGACAAACCCTGGTTCACTGCAAAACTCAGCCAGCTCCGTCAGGCCAAAGAAGATGCTCGCAGAAAAGGGGACAGAGTCTTGTACAAACAGGCCAAATACACACTGGAAAAGGAGATCAGAGTGGCAAAGAGGAATTATTCTGATAAACTTCGGAATCAGTTCTCTTCTAATGACACAGCTTCAGTGTGGAAAGGTCTGAAAGACATCACCAACTACAAGACACCATCACCCTGCTCTGTGGAGAATCAACGACTGGCAGACAATCTGAATGAGTTTTATTGCAGGTTTGAAAAATCACCATTCACACCTCCAACAACCCCCGTCTCCCCCACTCCTCCACTTCAGTTCAGTGAAGATGACGTGCGCCAGGTCTTCAGAAAGAACAAGAGAAGAAAGGCACCAGGCCCAGACAGCGTTTCACCAGCCTGTCTGAAAACCTGCGCTGACCACCTGGCCCCCATCTTCACACAGATCTTCAACAGATCACTGGAGCTGTGCGAAGTCCCCTCATGCTTCAAACGCTCCACCATCATCCCTGTCCCAAAGAAACCCAAAACTACTGGACTAAATGACTACAGACCTGTGACTCTAACATCTGTGGCCATGAAGTCATTTGAAAGACTGGTTCTGGCTTATCTGAGGCCATCCTTAAAAATATTCTTGTTTGCCGTAACCCGACCGACCCTGTCAATTTAGGACCGACTCAAATTTTTATTTTTATTTTGCTTTAAGTCCGACCGACTTGCCGGTTGTAAATTTGCGTTAAGGCCGACCAATTTGTTTTTTTTTTGGGTTTTTTTTACTCTTTAAACAACTAATACAAAAGCAATAAAATAATATTAATTATATTTTAGTAAGTATTGTAAATATATAAATAGCCTAGGCCTACATACAAACGAAGGCTACGTTCTTTCTTTTAAATAAAAACCGTCATCTATTTTTACCCTATTGGTTAACGGATGTCACACTATGGCCGGTGCGTTGCGTTCGCTTCGTCTCAACCCGTTGAGAGACGACACGTGCTGACAGATAAAATAATTACATGATTGTGATCCTACGTATATTTGTCTGATTTCTTCAAGCCGTCGTATTTACCATGTTTACTATGGTAATAGCGCGCATAGTCTTGGTGATCACACATCGGATCACAAACATAAGTAACGTTAAGGCTATTTAAAACACTTGCTGCTGTCTGAAAGTGAGTTGAGCTAAAATGATTTTAAAAGTCTTTAATGCTGGTGTTAGCTGGTAACCTACATGTAATCATCGGCGCCTCCGTCTCCACACACAGATAAACTCCGCCTTTGCTCGTAACCACTCCCTCCTCAAGCCCGAGCTGGCCCGCTTTGGACCAAGGTATTCGGCGGGCTGAAAAACCCGGGCCGTTGGCCCCGAGGAAGCCCCGATGAGGCACGATCAAGCCCCGGAAGTGACAGTGGAAACGCGACTGGCACTAGCACGCCCGCTTTAGGCCCGACAGTGGAAACACGGCTGCCCCCGAAGGCACAGGTTGAAAGACCCAGTCAGTGACGTCACGATATGCTAATTTGTTTAAATTCATACCTACGTAATCACCATCACCAAAATTGTACTTTTTTTTTTACATTGAAACTTGAAAAAAAAATAAAATAGACCTACCTACCGACCCTTTTTATTTTTATTTTTATTTTTTTTACTGTTACTGCAAACCAATATATTTTTAAGGATGGCCTGAAGGACATCACTGGACCCTTACTGGACCCCCTGCAGTTTGCTTACCAAGCAAACAGGTCTGTGGATGATGCAGTCAATATGGGACTGCATTATGTTCTCCAGCATCTGGACAGACCAGGGACTTATGTGAGGATCCTGTTTGTGGACTTCAGCTCTGCTTTTAACACCATCATCCCATCACTCCTCCAGCCCAAACTAACTCAGCTCTCCGTGCCCACCTCTGTCTGTCAGTGGATCACCACCTTCCTGACAGACAGGCAGCAGCTAGTGAGGCTGGGAAAATTCTCATCCAGCACCTGCACCATCAGCACCGGCGCCCCTCAGGGCTGTGTCCTCTCCCCACTGCTCTTCTCCCTGTACACCAATGACTGCACCTCTAAAGACCCCTCTGTCAAGCTGCTGAAGTTTGCGGATGACACCACACTGATCGGCCTCATCCGGGACGGTGACGAGTCTGCTTACAGACTGGAGGTTGAACAGCTGGCTGTCTGGTGCAGTCTTAACAACCTGGAGCTCAACACGCTCAAGACAGTGGAGATGACCGTGGACTTCAGGAGAAACCCCCCTGCTCTTCCCCCACTCACCATCATGAACAGCACTGTGGCAGCAGTGGAGTCATTCAGGTTCCTGGGCACCACCATCTCCCAGGACCTGAAGTGGGACAACCACATCGAGTCCATTGTGAAAAAGGCCCAGCAGAGACTGTACTTCCTTCGCCAGCTGAGGAAGTTCAACCTGCCACAGGAGCTGCTGAAACAGTTTTACTCTGCCATCATTGAATCCATCCTCTGCACTTCAATTACCGTCTGGTTCAGCTCAGCTACCAAATCTGACCTCAGAAGACTACAGAGGGTAGTCCGGTCTGCTGAGCGAATCATTGGTACAACCCTCCCCACTCTCCAAGAACTGTACTTAACCAGAGTGAGAAAAAGGGCAAAGAAGATCACTCTGGACCCCTCACATCCAGCACACTCCCTCTTTGAACTGTTGCCATCCGGTCGACGCTACAGAGCCCTGAGCACCAGAACGACCAGACACTGGAACAGTTTCTTCCCTCAAGCAATCCATCTCATGAACACTTGACAAACACGGAACACACAACACTATTACACTTTATTTACTTAAAATGCTTATTTATACCTCAAATTTGCACACATAACTGTACATACAAATTGTCTGAGGGGTGTGATTCTTCCGTCACAGTCGTGTGTGTGTAGAAGTCCAGCGGCGCCGGCGGGAGAGAACAGTTCTACTACAGTAACGTTAGTTGAGAAGAGTTCCAGTAAGTAGCCTGTCAAGGCTATTTTATTCAAAAACATCGTATGAAGTGATTATTTTCTCTTTAATACTGACGATGCTGAATAATTTGTCATAACAAAAAAAAGAAAGATAAAAAAAGATGATAACATGATTTTTTTTCTGTGAGTCCACTATTTTAGCGATTATAATGTTACCTAACGTTAGCTTGTTTGGTAGCACTCAATAGCTTGTTGGATACTAAGTCACCCACACCAACAACAACTAACATGATAAGAATATGTAAATTGTAATAAGGCTAATAGATTTACTGTTGTGTGTTGGGTTTTGCTCAATGTGTATTCATCGTATTTTGGTGACTTGGTTGTAAACAACTTCAAAAATATTCAAATAAATAAGTGATTTTGAATATTTTGGTTAATTTATTCAGTTTTTTTTTATCGAACTAAAAAGAAACAATGAGCATAATGGCACAGTCTCCATGCTACAATAATAATAGTAGTAAGGTTTTCTTCTGTGTAACATTACATATATCCTTTTATAAGTAAAATTTTGGCTGTATTATTTGTGTCGTTTGGGGGGGTGTCATGGTAAGTGCACTGTATAGTCTCCTGCTTTTTTGTCCTTTTCCAATCACACCTATGTTGTCTATATTATATATTGTTTTTTTTTTGTTTTGTTTTGTTTTTTTTTTTTGCTTCTTTTTTGCACTTTATCCATCTTGTAAATTTGTATATTAATCTTTATTCTTTTTATTATGTGTCTTGTCTTGTTGCTGTCACTCTGTTGCACTGTGGAGCTTCTGTCACTAAAACAAATTCCTAGTATGTGTAAACAACATACCTGGCAATAAATCTCTTTCTGATTCTTCTTCTGATTCTGTTTCATGTCATTTGAGTGGATTTTTACTCTTAGAAACACAGACTGGAGTTCAACACAGTTTCATCAGTCAAACACACGTGACCAGAAAACCAACAGCAGCAGAAATAAACAGAAGAAACATTGTCATATCACACCTGACATACTGTATCACAAACATATCATTTACTCTATTTTAAGATGAAAAGAGCTCAACTTGTCATTCTGGAAATCTGAATGTAAGTATAAATATTTTTCTCTGTTTCTCTGACAGATATATCAGTGTCAGTGATGATGGGGGCGGATGTGACTCTACGTGTCAGTACTGAAATACAGACAGGAGATAAGATATTCTGGATGTTTGGAGATCACAACAGTCTCGTAGCTAAAAACACAGAAGAGAAGTGTGAAGAAGAGTCTGAGTTCAGTGATTTTAGATTTAAAGACAGAGTGGATCTGAATGATCAGACTGGAGATCTCACCATCAAGAGAATCAGAACTGACCACACTGGAGAATACAAACTAAAGATCATCAGAAATGGCAAATCCTCATTCAAGTTATTCAATGTTACTGTTTCTGGTGAGTGAAATATTTACTTTCATTGTCATTATGATTTTATTTTAGATCAGTATTGTGTCGTTCTTAAAGGATAGTTCAGCCAAAAATGTAAGTTCATTCATCATTCAATCACTCTCCGTCATGTCTGTAGCATCTGGAGTGATCAAACACAATTGTAAAAAGCAATCACCCATGCAGGCCCCGAAAGGTCTGGCTCCCCCACTGGGCGCTATCACCTTATCTGCACCACATGCCCTTTACACACACTTAGGAGACCCTTAGGAGACAGGCCACTAGAACCAGACATTCTCTATAAACTGGATTCTTTGTCATTAATTCATTGACAACCTCGTCTAAATGAATGAACATGCATTTCCCCAGTACATTGTGTATATTATTACTGTTTGTATGATTGTTCTTTCGTATGTTGTATAGTGTTAGACATGCCTGAAAGTTGGAACTATGAGATAATGTATTTCATCTAGGTGATGTTTACTATCAAATTACTCCTTGTTTAATGACTCACATGTTGGTGGACATCGAAATACCATAGAAATACCATATGTTTGTTATATTTATCAGAGTATAAATGGACACAAACCTACAAACCCAGGCAAATTAACTCACTTTCAAACAAATTAAATCCCCCGCCAGAGAATGGCACCTTTCTCATTGGTCAAGCCATGATTGGAAGGTGTCGACTGTCTGGAGAGTTCAAAAGCCCCCACAAAAATCACACTCAGGGGAGTTTTGTTTTTAGTGCTTATGGACTTCTAGTTCTTCGCTTTGTTCCTGTTAATACAACGAGGGCCATCCGGCCCAAGCCGGGCTGGTCGGCCTCCATTTCACTTCAAGCCATGCACAACTGCAGCGACCACAAAAGAAGATGCTGATTCTAACTTCCACGCCAGCGGACCAAACCATCATGAGCCTGCAGATCCAGACAGTTAAGGCATTTGCAAGTATTGTTTGAACACTAAATGGCAATTTAGTAGTAAGATTGTGAACCCCTTTTAACAAAGGTGCTTTATAGTATTGAAACTGATGGTTCATCCAGCAATTGTTAATTTACTCTTTCTATTGTTTCATTCCCCTGTTATGATATGGTTCAAATTCGTTTTCCACTCTCTCACTGCGTGAATGGTATGTTTGTGTTTGTTAGTTTAGTTATGTGTTTGTGATTTAGTTAAATAAAACTTGTGTGCACACTCTTGCGAGTTGATTCAGGTCTGCTTATAAAACCGTTGTCCCTGATAACGATTCGATCAGCTACGTGCTAAGAAAGCGATATTCTGTGGCCACAGAAAATATCCTTTCTATTAGAGTGTTAGCTGGCCGAACAGATTAATTGATTGTAATATGAATTCAGCTACATTAAGTTAATTTGATTAACTGATTCAAAAACGTTTTAATTAATCATAATGAGTTATGACTAATTATTAATATTTCCCCTTTTTGAGCTAATAAATAAATATCGTTACATGTCGTTCCAAACCCACAAGACTTTTATTCATCACAAGATTTCTGTCCATCCATTAAAAGTGGGGAAACAAAACTTCAAAGCTCCACAAAAAAAAAAAAAAAACACTCCACTGTTCACAGGAGAGTGGACGGCAGTGCAGCTCCTCAGGTTTATACAGTGATAATGTCCCTTTTTGTATACATTGGGGATGAACTGCTCCATATCACTTCTCCAAATTATTTCATTTATCTCAATTGGTCCTTACAGCCTTCATCCACAAAAGAAACAAAACCAAAAAAAAAAAAAAAAAACTGTACATACATTAAGAATATTTCTGACTTCTAGTTTTTTAATTCTCTCTCTCTCTCTCACGCTGTGTTAATAACTGTATTCTGCTATCAAGCCTCGAGCCTCCGTTATAGTTCTGAAATGATGTTTTGGAATTAGCAACAGAGACTTGGGATGAGATGTGTAAGAAACTAGTGTTTTAAGGACAAAAACCTGACAGATGTCTTGAAATACACCATCAGAACAGTGTCTTGAGGTGTGGTAACCGTAGTATAAGCGGAATTATTGTCTCCATGCTGTTGAATTATTAGTCATGAACTTCATCATTTATCATGTTAACTGAGGCCTGTAGAGTCTGAGGTGTCTCTGTTGGGTTGTCTGTGATTTCTCTGAGCATCACATGGTCTGATCTTGGGGAGAATCTGCTGGGATGTCCACTCCTGAGAAGATTGGTGTCTGTTTCAAACAGCTTCCACTTGTGAATAATCTTCCTTCTTCCTGCTTTTATAGAGTTGATCACACGTGCTGATGATCAGTTAATCAAAGTCATTTGATGACCATTACTTCTGATTCCTATGTTACAGTAAGAGTGTCCTTAGTTTTCCCCCATGGCTTCTTCATTTTTGTTAAAGGCACAATATGTAGTTTTCACCTCTAGAGGTCGCTCATTCAAAACAAAGGTGTAGCTTGATGAGTCCTTGATTTCACTGAATCATGGGAGGTGTTGTGTTCACGTCTACAGCTGGTGGATAAGAATCGGGATGGGACTCAGACAGAAATCATGTTCATGGATGAGCGAATGTATTTAAGATTTAACATTACTGTAACATGAAGCTGTTGGAGCTGAACAAGACCGCTGGAGCGATTGTTAATGAGAGACGATGCGACACATGTTTCAAAAGCAGTGGAGCTTTTATTGTGCCCCAGTTGTCACTTCTGCTTCTTCTGGTCAAGTGTAGGTGTGTAGTAACGCAGCATTGTTTACCACATTAGATACATTTGTGTGTTGAAAGTTGTATCTGTGTGTTCGCTCAGCAGCTGCTATGAGACACTTGCAGTAAACACACTGCAGTAAACTAGATCAATAATATTCATGGTAAAACATGGTACTCGTGATAAATCAAGAAAACAAGATTTAAACAATAAGACTGTGTTGAGCTATATAACATGATTAGTTTTCTGTTGATGAATGTATCCAAACAGTTGTTCCCTTGACTAATAAAACACAGAATATATTAAAGCATCTCTGGTGTTTCCATGGTTTCTACAAATAAATACCCTCGGAAACATTATGATGTCATTGGTTGGTGACGTACGGATACACTTAGGCCCCGTCCACACGAAGCCGGAGCTTACCCCAATCCGATCTTTTTTTTCCTCATTCTAAAAAAAAATCCCGTCCACACAGCGCCGTATCAAGAAATATCTGCGTCCACACGAAACCAGTGAAACGGCTCAAAATGATGTAGTATACATGCCAGACCATTATGTGGCGCTGTAATTCTGTCACAGAAATGCACTTAAAGCAGCGAAGACTAGTGATGTTACGTTCTGTGCCGACGCTTCGGAGCGTGTGTCGAGAAATCCCGGAAGCTTTCAGTGAAGCGCGTATCGAAGCTTGTATCGCTTTAGGCCAGTGACGTCATTGATGACGTTCGAAGCCTCGCTTCTGCCTGATTGGTTCGACTGGATGCGGTTCGAATCTTGGCGCGACATTTTGACAGATATATAAACCCATGGGATCCCCTCAGAATGTGTGGTTTTAGAATAATAATATCGCCTCTCCTGCCTGTTATGACCAAAGAATTTATTACACACATTTAATAGCCCCATTCATTTATAAACCAATACGTTTATTACACAGTTATGTTATACAATCATTATATACAACCAGAAAATACACATTACATTCAAATAAATATATAAGTCTTTGTGGAAATTGATTTTTTTATTCACCATTTTTTCTAAGCCATAATAGCCGCAAAATAAAGTGTATCACAGATCACATCACTTGTTTTACACTCTTTGACCACCAGGTGGTATTGTGAGCAAATGAAGCCTCGAGAAATTAACCCTTTTGTGAACCACTTGGCTGAAAAGCTTCAATGCTTCATGAGGCTTCATCTCGCCATCACTAGCGAAGACGACTTGGATCATGCGCATAAACCTTGCGCGCTGAATACAAACTATAGCAAAGCTTACTGTGTTCACACCGCCAGCGGCGAGAGCGTTAAAGTGACAGGAAGTCATTCATTTTCAGTGAGAGCCGGCGGCGTGCTCCGGGCCTCCGGCGAGAGTGGCGCGGCGCGTCGAGGAAGGTGAGAGCGTCGAGGAGAGTTGAAATCAGGTCAACTTTATGGTAATGAGCTATGACGCGGTTCGGCGGCAACCAATCGGAATGTAGAGGTCCTCGCTTGAGAGGATTCCGATTGGTTGCCAAACTAGTCATTTACTTTAACCCTCCCGCCGGCGGCGGTTTGAACGAACAGTACAGCGTTGTTGAAATAACGCTTTATTTTGGTTCAGTAGCTTCTGCAGCACGAACACAAGCATGTAGAGTCTGTTATTGCTGTTTTGTGGTGTTAGCGTGTCTGACTAGGGTCGACACGTGGGGTGATGACATCATCGTTTCAGAAAATATACGGATTGCCCCGTCCACACGATAACGCAAAGACGGCGTTTTCAAATTTATCCACTCTGGGACCCGGTTTCAAAAAATAGCGGTTTCACCGTTCGAAAACGCCGGATCCGTGTGGACGAAATGCCTATCCGATAAAAAATGTGTGCGGTTTCACAGAAACGTGTCTCCGTGTGGACGGGGCCTTATTTCTCTGGATTTTAAAAAGGCCTTAAATATACATATATACAGTGGCATGAAAAAGTATGTGAACCACTTGCAGAATCTGTGAAAATGTGAATAATTTTAATGAAATAAGAGAGATAATACAAAATGCATGTTATTTTTTGTTTACAATGTAATCATCCATGTCTTCCTTTTTATTCTTTGGCATTGAACATATAAAAATTCCACTAAGAGGAAGTGACATTGACTTAATTAGAAAAAGAAGGGAGGCTTTTTGGATTTTTTACTTAAAAAGGGTATATTTTTTTTTTAGGGCAGTGTACATTTTTATAAAAAAAAATCATGAAGGTGTGCATGGTAGATGTTTTTTTTTATCTCTCAGTTGGAATTTGATTGGTGGATGATATTATATGCAATTTTTTTCATTGGTTCTTTGTAAGTTTGAATTCTGTTTATATTTAAAGGAACCTTTAAAGGATTTTTTTAGCTTTATTTCATGTTTATTCTTGACCCTTTAACATCATAAATGTTGCTGCTATTGTCTATAATTAGTTTTGTCTATATTCCGCCTTGTTGGATGTGTGAAGGTGCACCGGATTAATCATATTACATTTTGCCAACACATATAGGGAGGTACAAGTTCACCTTTAGTAAGTTAGTCTTACCAATAGACCTTCATCACAGCAGAATTGATTACCAGAAGCTTTGTTGCTAACTTGCTAACTAGATTTAGCAACTTTTCAGACTAACTTAGTAAAGCACCTAAAAGCTCCTAGCAATAAATTTAGATATTTTTCACAATGTATTTGGCAACTTTTATCAACTTTTGAAAAGTGACTTAAACAATCTTAATGACTCAAAAAGAGGAAACATTGAACAGCCAGTCAAGCAGCACATCAGCCTGGAGAGAGCTGAAGAAAGATGACAGTACACACTTCATATGTGAATTAAGTTGATAGTTGAACTAGTTCAATAATAATTGTTGATTTATGATACAGCATGTTATTAGCTTGTACCTATAATTGTTGTTCAGTTAGGCACACTGTAAACTGTAGAAAAACAGAAAAGGTTCTGGTAATTTTCTGCCAGGACAAGATCTGTTAAGTTGTAACCCTAAAACACAGAATGCAATGTGTAAATTATAATACAGTTAAAATACCTGTGAAAAATTAATACAGATAATTCCTTCATATTAACACAGTACATTGTGCCCTATTTTTAACTAACTAACTATACACTGCTTAAAACTATAATTGTTCAAAATGTGTAACTATTCAATAATTCAATGTTGTATTTAAAAATAAAATGATCAAAAAGATGTTGTTTATAAACTTTCACAAATAAAATAGGTTTATATTATTATAAATATATTTATATTATGAACAAATCTAAATTAACAAGCGATTTCAAATCATATTTTTATGTGTATTTTCGCAATAATGCAGTTTTGCATCATGGTTACGTGATGACGTCATCCCACAACTTCATTTAGCAACAAATCCACCCGCCTTTAGCAACTTCCCTGAAAATGTGTTGACAACACTGGTTTGATTTCGTTGTGTTGTGAACTTTTGTTTGTTTTTTTTTTTTTTTTTAATTATTTCATTGTGTTGTGCACTACTGGGCCACTGTAGAATTCAAACTTTTTTCACACATGATTTCCCTCTATTTGCTTCTTTTAGGGTGCGTTGATTTAGTGTTAGTCTTTATCTTCAGACGAAAATGCTCCTTAGTCTCAGTCACATTTTAGTCATTTTAGTCTTTCATATTTTATAGTTTTAGTTCACGAAAACTCATCACATTTTTGTCAAGTCTTAGTCATTACTTTGTCAAACTACAGTTACCAACATTCATTTTCATAGCTATTTTATATGTAGCCTTTAGACAAAATTGTCATTATAATTTTTTCTCTTTAGACCAATTCATCCAAGCTTATGAAAAATTTGAATCAAGGTTGTATTGACATTGCACTCATAGCAGCAGCACTTGTGCACTTGTACATATCCTCTTTCAGTGGATCTCAAACTTTCTAGAGTGTCGTACCCCCTGAGGGATTTAACATCCTTCTGTGTTCCCTCTCTTTTCCACTTAGACTGCAGTTATGTATTTCCATTGAGGGACAATATTTACCTTCTTAAATCGATTTTTCCAGTGCATTTTTTTACCTGTATAAATACCTTTGTAAAATAAATAATGCCTTAAATAAACTTTTTAAAGCATTCAATAAATACAATGATGATAAAAACTAAGTGATACTTTTAAATATAACATTAAAACCGCCAGTAGGTGGAGGTGTAGTAGGTTTGAAATGTGTAGTTTTACTAGTTTAAAGGGTTAGTTCACCCAAAAATGAAGTTCTGTCATTTATTACTCACCCTCATGTTGTTTCACACCCGTAAGACCTTCGTTAATCTTCAGAACACAAATTAAGATATTTTAGTTGAAATCCGATGGCTCCGTGAGGCCTTCATAGGGAGCAATGACATTTCCTCTCTCAAGATCCATAAATGTACTAAAAACACATTTAAATCAGTTCATGTGAGTACAGTGGTTCAATATTAATATTATAAAGCCACGAGAATATTTTTGGTGCGCCAAAAAAACAAAATAACGACTTATTTATGTCACAGTCTGTTTAGTTTCAGTTTCAGTTTACGGACTTTCTGTTTACATACTATGATCACATGTTCTGTTTCCCACCTTCATTATTAGTTCATCTATATCACCTGTGTCTTATTAATCATCCTTGTTATTTTGCTATTTAGTTCCTCCTGTTCACTCAGTGTTTGTCCGTTCACCGTTTGACTATGTTGTGTTGCACCTCTCTGCCTGTTCTCCTGTGGATTATTGTAATAAACCGATATTTGGATATATTCTCCTCGTCTGTGTTACCTTCCGGCAACCACACGTAACAATTTAGTGATGGCCGATTTCAAAACACTGCTTCAGGAAGCATCGGAGCATAAATGAATCAGTGTATCGAATCATGAATCGGATCACATGTCAAACGTCAAACAACGGCTGAAATCACGTGACTTTGGCAGATTCATCACACTGATTCATGTATGATCCGATGCTTCCTGAAGCAGTGTTTTGAAATCGGCCATCACTATATAAGTCGTTACTTTGTTTTTTTGCCACACCAAAAATATTCTCGTCGCTTTATAATATTAATATTGAACCACTGTACTCACATGAACTGATTTAAATATGTTTTTAGTACATTAATGGATCTTGAGAGAGGAAATGTCATTGCTGGCTATACAGGCCTCACTGAGCCATCGGATTTCAACTAAAATATCTTAATTTGTGTTCAGAAGATGAACGAAGGTCTTACAGGTGTGGAACGGCATTAAGGGGTGAGTAATAAATGACAGAATTTTCATTTTTGGGTGAACTAACCCTTTAATAAGAAAATAAGTAAATATAATTGTTCAAAAATGTGCAACTGTTCAATAATTCAATGTTGTATTTAAAAATAAAAATATCTGATCCTAAAGATGTTGTTTATATTACTTTTACAAATAAAATTAGTTTATATTATTATGAATATATTTATATTATGAACAAATCATTTTGCTTCTTTTAGTTTAAAAGAGGATCTTTAAATTGTCAAGCTCAACTAAATCTGTAGTCTGATGTTTGTTGTGTGGATTTCAGGCTGTTCTGTTGGTCAAAACACACATTAGATTTGAGCTCGACTCATTTAATTCATTTATATCTTCATGTAGATTTCTATAATATGGTAGAATCAGAGAAAGCTGAGTTCATTACTGATATTTATAAACTGAGTGAATGAAACATTTGAGATGTTGAACAATTGATCAGTAATGATTTGTTGTCTGATGTTGTTAGTTTCTGGTTCTGATTTCTGATCTCTATTTCTCTGTTTCTGTGCTGCTGCAGGACCAGTGAATGAATTCGTGCTGAAGGGACGTCCTGTCACTCTGAACTATGATACTGAAATACAGAAGGATGATAAAATACAGTGGAAGTTTGGAGAGAAACTCATCGCTGAAATGACTGGAGAGAACCGTGAGAACCATCAATGGTCTGATGAATTCAGAGACCAAATGAAGCTGGACCCTGTGACTGGATCTCTCACCATTCAACAAACCAGACCTGAACACTCTGGATTATATAAGATAGAGATCTATAGAAATGATTATTCAACATTCAGACTCTTCAGGATTATCGTCTTTGGTGAGTAACACAAAGTCTTTCAGTGAAACAGCAGCAGTGTATATGACAGACCTTGTGTCAAAATATGATGATAAAAGTGTTCCAGTTGTGTTATATTAATGATGGAGAAACTCTGAGCTGTTCATCATATCACTGCACTGCTTCCATAGCAGATCTATACTGATGTAGAAATCAACACACTGTAATGTCAGGATCAAGACCTTCTAGAGGAATTAATGGACAGAGTTCAATCATTCTTGACTGAAAATGTGTTCAAATGTGTCTCTATTTTATCAAAGCTGTAAGACTCAGAAAGATCATGTGGTATTTTTTCATGAAGTCAACTGTAAATACAGGTAGTTGCAGATTAATTCATTTTAATTGAATAATAATGTATTAATGTATTTAGTCAGAGCTGGTTTGTGGTGTTTCAGACAGATGTGGTTCCTCAATGAAGCAGCTTCAGACAGTCTTCTTTCAGATGCTGTTGTCTGTTCTGAAACTGTTCTTCACACAGACTGTGTTGCTTCTGTCTGCAGGATTGTTTGATCAACTTTATCAGTCACAATCCTCCTCATTATTCCTGATCATTATTGAACTGCAGTACAGTCATTATCTGATCACAAATCAAACATTCAGAAGCGCTTCTTCACACAAACACAATTCAACACACTCATATTTCATGTCATTTGAGTGGATTTTTACTCTTAGAAACACAGACTGGAGTTCAACACAGTTTCATCAGTCAAACACACATGAGCTGTAGAGATTCATACTTACATTCAGATTTCTACAATGACAAGTTGAGCTCTTTTCATCTTAAAATAGAGTAAATGATGTGTTTGTGATCCAGTATGTCAGGTGTGATATGACAATGTTTCTTCTGTTTATTTCTGCTGCTGTTGGTTTTCTGCTTCTGATTTCTGTTTGTATTTTTCTCTGTTTCTTTGACAGATGTAGAGAAGTCAGTGTCAGTGATGAAGAGGAAGGATGAGACTCTATGTGCCAATAATGAAATACAGGCAGGAGATAAGTCTGGAGATGACAACTGTCCTGTAGCTAAAAACACAGAAGATGCATGTTCTCTTCATTGTGAGTCTCAGTACAGCAATTTTACATTCAAAGACAATGTTACTGTTTCTGGTGAGGGCAATTTTTTGTAATTATGATTTTATTTTAGATCAGTATTGTGTCGTTCTTAAAGGATAATTCAGCCAAAAATGCCCTTATGTCGTTCTAAACCCACAAGACCTTTATTTATCTAAAGATTTCTGTCCATCCATTAAAAGTCATGGATGGACAAAAATGCCAAGCTCCAAAAAAAGACAAAACAAAACAAAACAAAAAACATTTGGGTTCTCCACTCTGTTCACATAAGATTGAATTGCAGTGCAGCTCCTCAGGTTGTATAGTGAGAATGTCCCTTTTGAATACATTTCTATAGAACACTAACGTTTTTTTCTTCCATGCAATGGCGTCCAATGTTGTTTGAACCAAACATTTTCCATAAGCACATGTACATATAAGCACACATAGCAATATAATACTTATACAACCCCCATATATATAAAATTAATCTTAATCGCTAGTCTTAAAATTTGGAAAGTAACACAAACTAGGCCATGGAACCATTCAATTTAAATGTCATGAATCATTTATCATGTTAACTGAGGCCTGTAGAGTCTGAGGTGTCTCTGTTGGGTTGTCTGTGATTTCTCTGAGCATCACACGGTCATAGACATCACGTCAGATGAAGTAAATGTCTCTAGGTCTGACTGATGGGAGAATGTTCCAATCTGTGTTTTCAAAACAGTCCTGTAGTTGGTTGATGGCAACTGCAGGCCAAACTTTAACAATCCTATAAGTTGGTTTAACACTGTTAACCAAGGCTTTATAAGCAGGAGCAAGAAACAAAGAAAGATGGTCTTACTGTCCAAGATTTGGGCGTGGTATAGCTTTATAAGCATCTTTCATGTTTGTATAAACATGATCTGATCTAGGGTATTTTCCTCTCTAGTTTTACACTTTACGTGTTGGTAAAATCTGGTAAGTACAGTCTTAAGATGGGCTTGATTTAAAATGCTATAATAAAAATTCCATAATAAAATGTATATCGCGCTTTCCAGGGCTCAAGGACGCTTTACAGTGTACAATTATCAAGGAAGAGATAATACGAGTAGACAGTGATGAAAAACAATAATGGACAAGGAAGTATACAGAAAAATAGAGTCAAGCACAATAAAATACAAAGCAGGACTTAAGAGACATAACATAACATTCAGAGAAATATTAGTAATTATGCAGAACAATCAATCCATCAAATCAGAGGTATAACATTCAGAAAACAGGTGAGTTTTGAGTAATGATTTAAAGTCAGAGATATTATTAACACAACAGAGTGAGCGAGGGAGAGAATTACAGAGTTTGGGTGCGATAGTACTGAATGATCTGCCCCCCATTGAAGAGAGGCGATGCCGAGGGACAACGAGAAGGTTAGAGTCAGAGGAACGTAGTGAGCGAGTCGGGGTGTAGGGGACGAACATATTACAGAGGTAAGGGGGAGCCAAACCATGCAAAGATTTAAAAGTGAGCAGGAGAATTTTGAATTTAATACGGTGGGCAACTGGAAGCCAGTGGAGATCAATCAAAATTTTGAATGTATTGTAATCTGGAAATGGAGCTGGATGGTAGACCAATGAAAAGAGCATGACAGTTTCAGCGTCTTTGGTACTGATGAAGGGACGGAGTTGGGCAATGCAACGTAGGTGAAAGAACGCCGATTTGGTTATAGAGGTAATATGAGACTGAAAAGATAGGGTAGAGTCAATGATAACACCTAAATTTTTAACAGTATTGGATGTTTTGATGTGAGAACCAGCAATATCACAGGTGAAATTGCTGGTAAGTGAGAGAGTTCCAATGAAAATAATCTCAGTTTTGTCCATATTGAGTTTCAGAAAATTTGAATTAAGCCAAATTTACACAGAGATTTTGTCTGTTTGGGGAGGTAGAGTAGGTGTGCAGACTGAGTATAATTGAATGTCATCAGCGTAAAAATGATGGTTCAGACCATGACGTTGTAAAATCTGACCAAGCGGTATGATGCAAATTATGAAAAATAAAGGCCCGAGAACGGATCCCTGGGGAACACCTCGCTTTAGGAGGACAGTAGGTGATCGAAAATCCTTAACTGAGATGAAAAATTGTCTGTCAGAGAGATAGGAAGAAAACCAAGAAAGAGCAGAACCAGAAATACCCAAATCAGAGAGACGAGAAACCAGTAATTCATGGGAGACGGTGTCCAATGCAGAGCTGAGGTCAAGTAGCAGAAGTATAGACAGAACCAGAGTCACCAGAAAGCAGTAGATCATTCACAACCTTTACAAGTGTAGTTTCAGTTCTATGGAGGGGGCGAAAACCAGATTGAAAGGGATCGAAGAGATTATTTTCAACTAGAAAAGACTGGAGTTGGGAGGCAACAGTGCTTTCCAGTAATTTTGCTATGAATGGTAAATTACGGTAATTAGATAGAACTGAGGGATCGAGTTTGGGTTTCTTGAGAACAGGGGTAACTGCAGCAGTTTTGAGTGGCAGAGGAAATGAAGCAGAGGTAAGAGATGTATTGATGAAGTGAGAGATGGCAGAATGGCAAAGTTTCAGGAGAGAAGTAGGAGCAGGATCAAGTTGACAGGAAGAAGAGTTGGATTTCAAGATTAACTTAGAGACAGAAGATGGGGTCGTCAAAGAAAAACAAGACAGAGTTGGACTGGATAGATTTCGTGGATAGCTGAGCTTTGTATCAGTAGAGAAGCATTAGTGGACGGCATCGGTCTTTTCAAGGAAATAATCCAGAAAAGAACAGCAAAGCTCATTAGAAGCTAGGGAGTCTTGAGGTGTAGGTTTAGAGGTGTAGGTTTAGTAAGATTATTTATTGTGTTGAATAATGCTTTTGGCCTGTTACTTGATTTATTAATTGTGGCAGAGACACAACTAGAGCGAGCCGAGATGAGAGCAGATTTTTATTTTTTGAGATGATCAAGAAATGCTAAATAATGTACAGTAAGACTGTAGAGACGCTCAAGCCGTCTACCAGTAGCTTTGAGAATACGGAGCTCAGGGGTAAACCAAGGAGAAGAATGGGAAGAAGGGACACATCTGGTCTTAATAGGAGCATGCTGCTGTAAGATTTCAGAAATTATGGTGTGATAGTTAGATAATATCATGGACGGAGAAGAAATATCAAAGACATCTGAGAGGTTTGAAGAAACGGTAGAGGTACAGAATGATGCAGTATCAATAGCTTTCAGATTGCGGTATGAAATAACAGTTTTAAGGCATTTCTTATGCATAGGCAGACTTAAGCTAAAAATCAAGAAGTGTGTGATCAGAGATACCAGTGTCAGAAGAAGAGATGGTACAGATATCAACCCTTGATGTACATATCAGATCAAGGATATGACCACAAGGATGGGTAGGAAAATGAACATGCTGAGTCAGATTAAAACAGATTAAAATATTGACATGAATATTGAAGTCACCAGCAGGAGAATGGGAAATGACAATGAACAGGCAAGGGATGAAATGAGGCAAATGAATAAATGTAAATGTAAAGATCAGCAGTGAGAAATGGAGTAATCCAGACAGAATAGTGAAAAAAGTAATCCAAACAGAAAGGTGGAAAATCATGTAACAAAACATACAAACAGTCCAGGTGTGAAGCGGCAGCACAGACGCGCACAGCGTTCTCGACCTGGAAGGTTTCCAAGGTGAAACCATCAGGATGTTTATTCTGTTGTTTACTAATAACGTGATATAATTGGTCCAGTGCCACCTTAACATTGGCCTGAGGTGGTATATATACGACCATAACAATCACAACTGTATATATTCCCTGGGCAAATGAAAAGGTTGACATCTTAACATTAAATATTCCAAGTCCGGAGAGCAAACCTTATCGATCATTGTAGAATTAGCACACCAGGAATCATTAACAAAAACACAGTCCTCCTCCTGTTTTCTTACCGGATTTGGTCGTTCTGTCGGCACGACGTAGCGTATGGCCTGCTAGCTCAACTGCAGCATCCGGTATGCTAGGGTTCAGCCACGTCTCTGAGAAAATCAGAAGGCAGCAATCCTTTGTGGGTTTATGTATGACAATGTCCAGTCAGAGCTCATCCATTTTGTTGGTAAGTGGTCTAGTATTCACAAGAAAGATACTAGAGAGGGGAGGTTTGTGTGGAGCAGTTCTTATGCTGCGTTCACATCGAACGCGTCTGGAGCGTCTGGGGCATCTGATTTACATGTTAAGGCTAATCGAGCATTCACGTGTCTGACGGAGAATTTTTGGAGAAAATTCGCGCCGCGTTAACCAATCAGGAGCTTGCTCTAGTAGTGATGTTACGTAGCGAGCTGAGGCAGAAATCTGAAACCACAATGGAGGACAAAATCATCGTCGCTGTACATCTTCATACTTTTATAGAAACAGAAATAAAAAGGATCTTGCTTGAAAGAAAGTGAGTGAGGAGGTCGGACAATCTGGTAAGTGGTAAAAAACGGTCTTTACTCAATTTGAGCAATATATATACATATTGAGACTACAAGCTAGCTAAAGCCAACCAATTGAGCTTATTCGCTGTAATTTACAACTATTTTCCCGCTGACGAGTTGTGTTTATTCAGAGGAAGTGTGCAGAAAGAAGTGGGAGAGTCTGGGACACATAAAGGAGCAGGAGAGCCCCTCTCATTTCTGTTGTGAAGTGAATGTCACACGCGAATGAAGCGTGTAAACTCAAAATGTTCAAGCGTCCAACTAGACGAGCCTGACGCGAATTTGGCGTGCGATTCGTGTTCGGTGTGAACGCAGCATTAGTCTCACTAGTAGGCCCGCTCGTTTGCCCCTCTTCTGCTTCCTCTCCTTGCACCATCTCCGTCTTCTCCCTCTGTGAATTGGAAATGATAGTTGCGGTGGTTGAAGAATCTCCTGCAGTATTGTTTCCACATTAAAATGATCGCCTGTGTAGTTTGAACCGATCTGTAGCAGCTTCTGGCAACTATAGTACACTTTCGCATTTATTTGTGATACATTAATAGTCAGTAAACGTTAATATCATAGAACAACACATATGTGGGGTGCACGAAGCCGCTGCATCTGTGCGTCCCGCCATCTTACCATCAAAATAGATGCAAGTTGTCAATGATTGATTAATGATTCAAGTTTCAAAATGATTTAAAGGGTTAGTTCACCCACAAATCAAAATTCTGTCATTTATTACTCACCCTCATGTTGTTCCACACCCGTAAGACCTTTATTCATCTTCAGAACACAAATTAAGATATTTTTGATGAAATCCGATGGCTCCGTGAGGCCTTCATTGAAACTCTCAAGATCCAAATGGGTACTAGAAACATAATTAAATCAGTTCATGTGACTACAGTAGTTCTATTTTAATATTATAAAGTGACAAGAATACTTTTTGTGCATCAAAAAAACAAAATAACGACTTTTCAACAATATCTAGTGATGACTGATTTCAAAACACTGCTTCAGAGCTTCTGAGCTTTATGAATCTTTTGTTTCGAATTAGTGATTCGGATCATGTATCAAACAGCTAAACTGCTGAAGTCACATGACTTTGGCACTCCGAATCGCTGATTCGATTCGTAAAGCTCTGAAGCAGTGTTTCAACTGATAGAACCACCGAACTCACATGAATTGATTTAAATATGTTTTTAGTACCTTTCTGGATCTTGAATCTTGAGAAGTTCAATGGCTTTGCTCTCAATGGAGGCCTCACTGAGCCATCGGATTTCATCAACAGTATCTTAATTTGTGTTCTGAGGATGAACGAAGGTCTCATGGGTGTGAAACAACATGAGGGTGAGTAATTAATGATGTGATTTTCATTTTTGGGTGAACTAACCCTTTAAGTTGCTGCATCACCTCAGTGAATTTTCTTCAGCATTATTTATATCAGTGCTCTGTAGATAAAGGAAAAATCTATATTGTTTTCTTCTTGCCAGAAACAGCAAACTGTCTTTGTCTGTTTCACACTGATAAAACAGCATCTGAATGATGATTATGTAGTAATGTCAAACAAATTATTTCCTTTTTTTTACATGCAAAAACATGCTTGGTCTAATGGAAACATTTTCCTTGTATTTCTTTGTTTCTATGTGCAGCAGTCACAGATGAAGAGGAGAGGAAACCATTGATGAAGGGTGAGAGTCTGTCATTTGTGCTGAATACCCTTGTGAAAAAAAAGTGCACTTTAGTATACTTTTATAAAGTGTACTTATTGCACAAATAATATACTTAAAAAGAACACACTTAAGTGTGAATTAAATGTAATGTTTTCATCGCTTAAGTGCATTCTATTTGTAATTAATTTCAAATGTATCACAGATTAAGTTCATATTAAATGCAATAAGTTGAACTTTTGAGTGATTTTTTTGAACAACTTAAGTGGTACTTTAATACAACTTTATGATAACCTTCATAATTACGTCTAGTATGTTTAAAATATAGTTGAAGTGCACTGCTTAATGTACTGACAAGCAATTAATGTGAAATAAAATATATTTTAATATCAGTTATAAATACACTTAAGTGTGAATTAAATGTAATGTTTTCAGCCGCTTAAGTGCATTCTATTTGTAATTAATTTTAAATATATCACAGATTAAGTTCATATTAAATGCAATAAGTTGAATTTCTGAGTGATTTTTTTTAAACTACTTAAGTACTTAAGTGCGACTTACAATTTTTATGTACTTTGAAATATGGTAAAAGTGTACTTCCGAATGTACTGACAAGCAATTAATGTGAACTAAAATATACTTCAATGTAATTTACATGTACACTGTTATATCATTTAATACATTTGTAATTACATTATTTACATTTGTTATTACATTATTTGTAGTTACATATAATAATGAAGTTACAATTTAGTATATTTCAAAATATTACAATCAACACAAATGCAAATTGAAACCCTCTACATTTATTGACAAAACAATCTCTAAAACAAATACGCAAAAACCTTTTTGCTGATGCACAAGAAAAACCCAAGAAACACTATACAAACACAAACAATTACAACACTTTAACTCTCATATAGAAAGAGTCTGGAGGACAGAGAGGCTTATATGATCATCATTATCATTTAATGATATCATTTTATCATTATCTCCCTCACATACAAAGGTACCTAAAACCTACCCATCACTTTCTGCATTTTTACATTTTCAGATAAAATCATTCGGTATGATCTATAAGATGATAAATAAGATACAAACAAAAATGTATACAAACAAAATGTAAAGAAAAGAAAAGATTCAAAACTTTGGGTAACACTTTACAATAACTTTTTATTAGTTAACTATTTTAGTTAACATGAACTATGAATGAAAAATACTTCAAAGCATTTATTAATCCTGGTTAATATTCATTTTAACATTTACTTATGCATGATTAAAATCAAAAGTTACATATGTTAATAGATAATGCACTGTAAACTAACATGAACAATGACTATACATTTTATTAACTAACTTGAAAAAACTATATTTTTTATTACCTAATGTTAACAAAAGATGAATAAATACTGTAAAAAGTTAATGCTCATAGTTAGATCATGTTGCCTAATATATTAATTGATGTTAACAAATGAGACCTTATTGTAAAGTGTTATCGAACCTAGTTACTTATAAGCTCTGAAACCTTTACTAGCATCGAACATTAAACAGGACCAAAAGGTTTCTTCTAAAATCTTTCTCCAGCATTACAGTGAATGTAATTTTGAAAAGAAAAACAAAACAAAACAAAAAACTTGACGAATTCCAAAGGCACAAAAACAAGAAACCAAAATTGTCTATCATCAATGTAGCACAGTTAAGTTCGTAGTTGGGGAAGGAAGAGGTCAGGGTCGACGAACAACTGCTGACTGAGACTTTATTAACTTTCAAAAAGGTTCAACAGAACGACTGTGCAGCGCACAACAACAAAAATAAACAATCCACAAAGGGCTTCACTCCAGGTTCGGTATACACCATCCACAAGGGCTTCTCTCCAAGTTTGGTATACACAATCCACAAGGGCTTCACTCCAAGAACCTCGACACGACTCAGTCAGTAGTTCCCCTCTCTCTCACACACTCCTGCTTCTCACGGCGTTTTGACCTGTCTCCGCGCCAATCACTGGAATGAGAAACAGGTGTTCGTGATTTGTATTCAACCCACTCACTTACCAAGCGTCTCCCGCTATTCTCTCCGGTTGCAGACCTCGCTGAACCACGCCCCCCTCGCCACAACCAACTTTTTTGAAGTTGTAGGAAAAAGTGCTGTTTATGTCAATGTCCCAGAAGCTCTCCATCGGCAGAAAACCTCAAATGTCCATGAAGCTGCGCACCATCTCTACACAGTATGCGTAAATGGACATGTTCCAAAGAGGAAAAAGATAAACAGAAGGAAAACAATTGTTTGTAAACAGAGTCAGTCCATTATTATAATTGGCTCAATTGAATGAAAGCAATAGATATAGATATATATACAGAACTCCAAAGTTTATATACACCTTTGTAGTTTTGAAAATAATCAAAAATGAATATAGACATTTGATGTCCTTTTTCACCACCCTCCTAGACACATTTGGTATTCCTAAAGGCAAAGAGTTGCTGATAGTGATTGAAGCCAAGATGTGTACTGTGTAACGATCATCTCCTCCACTTTAATACCAGTTACAGTGTGAAATAAATATGAATGAACATCTGAAGGTGTGTTACAAGATACAGTACAACTGATCCATAACATGTCACATTTAATCGCTCAGATCAGTGTTTCAACCGTGGAAAGACGTCAGTAAAACAGCTTGTAAACAATGTCACGTAACGTCACATTTACTTCAGATAAACTCATTAGTCAGCTATAGAGAGGAGCATTCTGCTAATTATATGCACCACGTTACATATTCATTATAATTTTATTTTAAATATTTATTTTATTTATAATTAATTTATGTATTTAATGCATGTTTGAATAAATTATTTATGACAGCCATGATTTAAATGTTTATATTTCAAAAAACGAATTGGAGTAGAAATATGATTATGTAATTCTAAAGTTAGTATTATAACTTTATGATAAAAAAACTATTTATTGTAATTTAAGTGTTTGTATGTAAATAAGTTAATTTTAACCTTCAATATTATAGTAATATAGTACCAAGTGACTCCCTCTTGTAGTTTATAGCATTATTTGAGAGATTTTTTTTCCTCAAGAAAATTTGTCATTTACTGTATCTGATATACATCCAAAATAATCGATATTGAATCGAAATCGAATCGCAAGCTTGTGAATAGAAATCTAATCGAATCGTGAACATTGTCAATACCCAGCCCTACTGAATACTGTTAGACTTAGCTGAAAAATATAAAGCACTATTTATTTCATTTGTATCTTTGTTCTATATTTATCTATGCTTATAATTTGTTCATTATTTTCTATGTGCATTCACTCACCTACAAAATCAACCCAATCCTCCTAGAATGATTACTTCTTTCCAAATAGAGCTATTTAAGTCATCTGGTGAATTTTTTTCATATCGCAATATATATTGCAGAATTTTTTTTTGCCAATATTGTGCAGTCCTAAACCAAATATTATTAAACTATTTCAATTATAAATTATGTGCTAACTAGTTTTGATTCAGTATTAACTTTGATGTGTGATGATCATAATGCTCTCCCACATATTTTGCTATTATAACTGCACTTATTTCCGTTGTTGGTATAAGTGGCAGTGAGTAGTAATAGCAAGATGGTAGAAAACTATAAGTTTCTTGTCTGATAACGTTTCTTTAGTCATTCGGCCATCCTGCAGCCTAAACCACTGTAGGCAAATCACCCTAACACCTTGCAGTATTCGCAAAATAATTTTAACAATAAAAGGGATCATAAAAATTTGCATGTTGTCTTTTTATTTAGTACTTCCCTGATGAAGCAGTTCATTCTGCAAGGTGTAAGTAAACTTTTGACCGCAACTGCATCACCTAAGATGAATTACCTCAGTCATCAGGACAACACTGATGTAGAATCCTGGGAGAAGCTCCTTCACATTTCCCACAAACACCAGGATTCCAGTGACCACACCATCTTCACTGACACTGGCCTTTAAACATAGAGAACATTTTTATAAATGTTATTATTCCTACTTTACAGGGAATTAAACATAACTTTATCAATTACACAAATATAGATAAATAACCCAAGACCCAAGCAAATTGAGCGGGCGTTCACACAGAATGCGTTTTGCTTTGAAAATAATGATATAATATCATTATAAATATATAATGATGAGATGGGGATTTGTAAGTGCACAGGTGAGAATTTATTACTTGCAAATAGAAAAGATTCAAAGCATTTAAAAGCTATAAGGATAGTTGATGGCAGTGTTTAGCTTGTAATGTGTGATCAGGGTGTGCTGGCTGAATTAATGGCAAAACTTGTAACATCACCTCATCAATACGGGTCTTTGATTCCACACAGCTTGCACTGTATCTCCACTGACAGATCTGTACTGATCCTACAAAATGAATATATAACTAGATAAGCACAAAAATATTACATATTACAAACACAAACAGTAATTGAACACCTCACTTTTCAAATGCAAAAAGAAAAATAGATTATAAGCAGTATTTCTAGAGGGGGTGATATATTGAACATTACTGGTGCTTATATTAGCGTTTAGATGGATTAAATGTAAATGTCTTTGAATGTTACAAGATCAGATCTTTGAATTTAGTTCTGCAAATTTAACCTTAAGTCATTTAAAATGATTTAAAAAGTCAGAGTTCAATTAAAATATTTTCAGCAACCAAATTCTTTGAACACGCCCACACACGCGATCACATTCATATATAAGAAATTATTATAATGCAATCATTAAAAAAAATATAGTAAACATGATTAATTCACCTCCATATTGCGATTAAACTAAACAAGTTACACTCTTAATGGCAATAAGACAGGGCTCTCAAGTCTCACGCATTGGGCGTGTGACACACGCATTTCAACCCGTTCACACGCTCACACGCCACACTATGGAAGCCCGTTTCCGCCACTAAAAAAAAAAAAAAAAACTCCACTAAAAAAAAAATAAAAATAAAAACCCACTAAAAAAAAAAAAAAAAGATGAATTGAAAAGTCAGAATTCTGAGATATAAAGTCGCAATTGCGTGATAAAAAGTCAGAATTCTGAGATAAAAAGTCGCAATTGCGAGTTATAAAGTCAGAATTCTGAGATAAAAAGTCGCAATTGCGTGATAAAAAGTCAGAATTCTGAGATAAAAAGTCGCAATTGCGTGATAAAAAGTCAGAATTCTGAGATATAAAGTCGCAATTGCGTGATAAAAAGTCAGAATTCTGAGATATAAAGTCGCAATTGCGTGATATAAAGTCAGAATTCTGAGATATAAAGTCGCAATTGCGAGTTATAAAGTCAGAATTCTGAGATATAAAGTCGCAATTGCGTGATATAAAGTCAGAATTCTGAGATATAAAGTCGCAATTGCGAGTTATAAAGTAAGAATTCTGAGATATAAAGTCGCAATTGCGTGATATAAAGTCAGAATTCTGAGATATAAAGTCGCAATTGCGTGATATAAAGTAAGAATTCTGAGATATAAAGTCGCAATTGCGTGATATAAAGTCAGAATTCTGAGATATAAAGTCGCAATTGCGTGATAAAAAGTCAGAATTCTGAGATAAAAAGTCGCAATTGCGAGTTATAAAGTCAGAATTCTGAGATAAAAAGTCGCAATTGCGTGATAAAAAGTCAGAATTCTGAGATATAAAGTCGCAATTGCGTGATAAAAAGTCAGAATTCTGACTTTATTTCTCGCAGTTGCGACTTTATATCTCAGAATTCTGACTTTTTCTTACTAATGTGAAACGTTATTTATCACAGTTCTTACTTTGCTTGCATTTCCTTTCATTGCGACTGACCATCAGGATTACTGCTTTGTTATTATTATACATTAAATAGACCATCAGGATTGCTGCTTTGAAATTATTTTACATAAAATAGAGGACATCATAAAGGATTATTTTTAGCGCCGATTTACCAATAAAGAAATATTGATTTTACTGGAGGAGACACATAAAGATTAGTCTCCGGACATATGCATTATGCAGGAATATGCATATAGAATGTTTCCACAGTAACCTTGTACACAGCGTTTCAAGGAGAAAAAACAGCTTTTACTGCCATCTAGTGGGCTTAATACTAAAACAACCAATACCTATCATGTTTCATTAACTTTGCTACTCAAGGGTAGAATCATGCAATTCTGCAAATTACAGTCGAAGTATTTGGACAATAAAAGTTGTTTTTAACAGAATGGATACACTAATGAATTTTGCACAATAATAACAATATAATAATAATCATAATAAGAAGAAGAATCAGCTGTGGCGGAGGCGCAATAAATCAGACAAAGCTGAAGTGGCACATTTTATACACCAACAGCTTCAGACTTCACGGCAGCACGGCTATCGTTGGATGCACTGTTATAGACAGAGATACTGACCATCAGTTAATTGCGAGAAAAAAAGTCAGAATTCTGACTTTTTATCACGCAATTGCGACTTTATATCTCAGAATTCTGACTTTTTATCACGCAATTGCGACTTTATATCTCAGAATTCTGACTTTTTATCACACAATTGCGACTTTATATCTCGCAATTCTGACTTTATATCACGCAATTGCGACTTTATATCTCAGAATTCTGACTTTATAACTCGCAATTGCGACTTTATATCTCAGAATTCTGACTTTTTATCACGCAATTGCGACTTTATATCTCAGAATTCTGACTTTTTATCACGCAATTGCGACTTTTTATCTCAGAATTCTGACTTTATAACTCGCAATTGCGACTTTTTATCTCAGAATTCTGACTTTTTATCACGCAATTGCGACTTTATATCTCGCAATTCTGACTTTATATCACGCAATTGCGACTTTATATCTCAGAATTCTGACTTTATAACTCGCAATTGCGACTTTATATCTCAGAATTCTGACTTTATAACTCGCAATTGTGAGTTAAAAAGTCAGAATTCTGAGATAAAAAGTCACAATTCATCTTTTTTTTTTTTTGTGGCTTTTTATTTTTATTTTTTTTTTTAGTGGAGTTTTTTTTTTTTTTTTTAGTGGCGGAAACGGGCTTCCATACCACACCTTGTATTTCTCACGCAGAGAAATCTCCAGGATAATGCACAACAAGTTGCGCCGCTATTAGAGGAATCAAGCGAGTTCCCCATAGAGTTCAGAAGGCCCTGCCACGCACCAGTTAATCTAATAAAAAAAATATAGCTACCGAACAGCCAATCAGAAAATAGAATTACTGTATCCGGGTAAGATTTAGATATTCCCGCCACAAAAATATTTATGTTCTGATTCCATCGACACATTCTGTGATTCACGGGCTCGCGCACTGATTCAGATGCTCGCTGAAGTAGTTAGCTAGAGGAGGACATCTGTCAGTCACATTGATTCACATCTGGCTACAGACTGATCGTGATCGATGTGGGACCATCCTATGAGTACAGTAAGTCATACTTGGGTAAAATTGGTTTTATATTCGCACATTCGGACTTCTGATAAATTCAGACTTTCCAATAAATGTGGAATAAATTAATGTTTGCGAATTTTAAGCAGCGACATGATATTGACAACCAATGATTGTCAACTTACAACATTTTTCACAGTCGATCAAAATAGGCAAGTATTGTTTTAATGGCATATTTACTTGTGAATGTCCACTGAATGTCCAATGTAGTGTGATTAACAAGGCTATTGAATACGGATGGCCGAATGTGCGAATATAAAACCAAATTTACCGAAGTGTAAGTCATCTCATCAAATTGCTGGGGAATATTTGTGTCCAGGCAACTGGTAGGTTAGTTAACAGTTTGCCCAGAGTACTTTTACGTGAACTTGCCTGGCTAGTAGTGATGGGCATTTTTCCAAAATATTGTATTCGAATATTTGGGCTAGTAAAAAAACGAATATTCGTGTATTTAAAGCTGCAGTCCGCAACTTTTTTTGTGTTAAAAATGTACAAAAATTATATAATGAGAATATACAACATGAATCCATTTTCCAAACCGTGTTTCTGTCTTATCCTGAATCATATGGTACACTTGTAATAAGTGTTTATATTCGGACTATTTCAGACCGGACTGGTAGGACTCGCCGCAGAGTATGTAACTTTGTGACTCGCCATAGACATACCATGAGACATACACGGAGAAAAGTAGCTCCGGCTAGAATGTTCCTCCGCAAGACGCGTGCAGTTCTGTTTATTAACCGCTAGAGGGCCAAAAATCGCGGACAGCAGCTTTAAATTACGATTATTTTGAGAAAATGAGAAACGTTTTTTATTTTTATTTTTTATTCAAGTTGTCGTCACCATTTCTGAACAAACTTATGATTAGGTAATATACACAACAAGTTTGTGTTTTATCTTAAGGTTTTCATTCAGTTTAAAACATTAAACAATATGTGTAAACAAAAAATATAGGCCTAAAGAACAAAAGCATTATAGGCTCAAGCAGCGAGCGGGAAAAAACACTAGTAAAGCAGAGCGCGCCAGTTATCGTGCCGAACGTAACGTACATATAAGGTACACTAGAGTCGGAATATGGTTACCATGTTTATATTGTTTCACATTACAATGTTGAGGAAAAACAACATAATGTGTATGATTATATTACCATTATCTAGCTCTCACACTCACTCACTCACTCACTCACATACACACAAAAATGCTGAATTAAATAAATATTTTTTTATTTGTACGAATGTGTCATTTTTCATATCAGACCCCCGTCCCCACCCAAACCCCCGTCGCCGCCGAAATTTCACTCTGAACTCAGTTCAAAACTTGAGAGCCCTGATAAGAACTGCTATGTTACGGTGAAAAAATAAAAATGAAGAGAGCATATATCAAGATACTTACTTGCTTCTTTATTTGTAGTACATAACGTCTCATCTGTAGTCATCCAAACGTGCACTCCTTTGTTTTCTTCTTCTTTGATCAGCAGAGTTGCCTCGCGCATCGCGATCACAGAAAGATGGCTGAGAGTGCATTTTTCAAACTCTGGTGAAGTAGTGCGCCGTCATGACGTAGTATTTTGGATTTATATTCAACAAAAAGTTTATAGGCTATGATTTAATTTCTGTTCAAATTGAAGTTTTTCTAGTTCATTGTTGTAGTTCGACTGTACGTTTAGGGAACTTGACTCATTCACCTAACTAAAAGTCAATCATTTTTACAGTTTAGTCTGATTAAAATTATTAATGTATTTTAACTGAATATGAATTCAAATTAATTTTGTTTAGATTTGTTAAACCTTTGCTTGCAACTAATGCAATTAAATATGTTTAATCGACTTAGAACAACATAATGATATTAAAATTATTAGACACATATGTAAAGTACAGCACTATTGCATTAAGTATCACAAATTCAGCACTCCACAAATGACATTTTATGTCAAATATTATGTAGAAAACTGACACTAATTGAGTTTAGAGCAGGAGCTAGTGATAAAAATTTCAACAATAAGTTGTACTGGATTATACTGTATAAGCAAGTATTGAAAATTGTATTGAAATTCAAAAGAAAAATACATTTCAGGTGTATTAATGCACACAGTATACTATATATTAAAGACTAAGCACATTTAAAATACATTAACAAATGTCATTTTGGACAACACACTTAAATTGAAATTAAAATAAATTATTTTTTCATGTGCTTTAGCATATTAGTCAATACATCAAAATAAGTGTACTTATTTAAAACACTATAAAGTCATAATTAAGTAAAAATGAAGTGCATTTTTTAAAAAGTGCACTTAAGTGAGTTTAGAAATATTGTCTTGAAATTGTACTTTCTTTAAGTAAAACTTAATTAGACATTGTTCCAAAATGCATTTTTAAAATGTGCACTTAAGCGTGTTAGTAAATATTGTCATTAAAGTGTACTTTTTTTAAGTACAACTTAATTAGACATTAATACAAAGTGCATTTTTTAAAAGTGCACTTAAGCATGTTAATAAATATTGTCATTAAAGTGTACTTTAAGTAAAACTTAATTAGAGATCATTAAAAAGTGCATTTTTAAAAAGTGCACTTTAGCATATTTAGAAATATTGTCATTAAAGTGTACTTTCTGTAAGTAAAATTTAATTAGACATTATTACAAAGTGCATTTTTAAAAAATGCACTTAAGCGTGTTAATAAATATTGTCATTAAAGTGTACTTTCTTTAAGTACAAATTAATTAGACATTATTACAAAGTGTATTTTTAAAAAGTGCACTTAAGCATGTTAATAAATATTGTCATTAAAGTGTACTTTCTGTAAGTAAAACTTAAGTAGACATTATTACAAAGTGCATTTTTAAAAAGTGCACTTAAGCATGTTAATAAATATTGTCATTAAAGTGTAATTTCTTTAAGTACAACTTAATTAGACATTATTACAAAGTTCATTTTTAAAAAGTGCACTTAAGTGTGTTAATAAATATTGTCATTAAAGTATATTCTTTTTAAGTACAATTAAGTGGCCTTTAATTTTAATTATATTATATTATCTGCAAGTGCACTTTTTAAAAAGTATACTTTTAAGACTTGAAGTACACAAAAAGTACACTTTCAATACAATTAAGTGCACTTCTTTTTCACAAGGGTATCTTTAAAGTGTGATCATGATTTGATGTGTGAGATGCGGCTTCATTCACTTTAGTTTTTTCATTCAGTTTTCAGATTTCAAACAGTTTAAATGAACTTTACATTTTAGTTGCTTATTTTAGTAGATGCTTGAGTTCACAAGAACAATAAATATGATGTTCATTTGTGAGAAAAGTGCTTAAACCAGACTGAACTTGTCAAATAAGTGAGATGAACTTCTGACAGTCTGTGTTAAATGATTTTATACATGTAAATGCTTGACTTTAGTTTTGATGTCTCATATAATATGACTGAATCCAGATCATCTCTTTTAATTTGTCATTGTCTGTGTATTTTCTGACAGATTCCACAGAAAAACAAGGGAATTAATCAGTGACTGTAGAGATGAATGCAGAGGATCGGGATGGAGTGAATGAGCAGGAGAGTTTACTTAAATGAGATAAGACACACCCACCAGTGTCAATCACTCTGACATCATCAACACTTCAGCTCCAACAACAAAAAACACATTTCTGCTTTCATAATCCTCTAGAATCCATCCAGTTACAGAGAGAAATGAACCCGTGTCTGTTGAGATGATGAACCTGCATGTAAAAAGCGTATGTGGTTTATATGAACCAAGAAACATAATAATCAAACACTTTCTTCTATCATTTAATAATGTTACACTTCACACCTGTACCTCTGTTACACAATACTAGTGTGAGTCTCACAGCTTTGACTGTGTGATTATCAATCAGTTATCAGTTTGAGGAATATGATTTTTATAAGATGTTTTACCACAGCATTTGAATTTGATGTTTTATGTAATTAACACCAGTGCCTGATTAACGTTCATGTTCAGAACTAATCACATGTCTTTGAGATCACATGACCTTCTCTTCATGTGTAGAAATTCATTAGTGTGTTTGAGACAAACAGCTTCGACCATTCAGTGTTATTCAGCTTCACTGTAAGTGACTTTATTATTGTAAAAATAACAATAATTATAACAACTACTTAAGTTGACTTTCTTTTTATATACATTTTTTTTTTAAGTTTTAAATGTATGGTAAATTTAAAGTGCCTTTATATTCATGCTGAAGCACTTACAGTAGCCTTATTGTACTTCTTTAAAAAAAAAAAAAAAAAAGATGTAAAAAGACATTTTGTTCAGATTTAATATTTAGTGGAATGATACCACATTGTGGTGTTGTTTCTTGTGTTTTGTTATATTTTCAGAAGCATGTTGATGAATATTGATATACTGCTGATCTTAATGTCTGATCTCTTCTGTCCTCTAGTGGACAAACACTGATACAGCTTTTGCTTCCTAATAAATCTTTTAAAGGTGCCCTAGAATCAAAATTTGAATTTAAATCTCATTTGTTTAAAAGACTTCCAGAAAACACGCGGATCTCAACATAACACCAACTGTTACGCGACAGTCAGGATCATTAATATGTACGCCCCCAATATTTGCATATGCCAGCCCATGTTCAAGGCATTAGACAAGCCAGTATTAACGTCTGGATCTGTGCACAGCTGTATCATCAGACTAGGTAAGCAAGCAAGAACAATAGCGAAAAATGGCAGATGGAGCAATAATAACTGACATGATCCATGATATCATGATATTTTTAGTGATATTTGTAAATTGTCTTTTCTAAATGTTAGCATGTTGCTAATGTACTGCTAAATGTGGTTAAAGTTACCATCGTTTCTTACTGTATTCACGGAGACAAGATCAGTCGTTATTTTCATTATTAAACACTTGCAGTCTGTATAATTCATAAACACAACTTCATTCTTTATAAATCTCTCCAACAGTGTAGCATTAGCCGTTAGCCATAGAGCATAGCCTCAAACTCATTCAGAATCAAATGTAAACATACAAATAAATACTATACTCACATAATTCGAAGCATGCATACAGCATGCTTGATGAACATCTTGTAAAGATCCATTTGAGGGTTATATTAGCTGTGTGAACTTTGTAAATGCGCTGTAATATAGTCATGAGCTTATGTGGCAGTGAGCACGAGATTTAAAGGGGTGGCGCGCTGCCAAAATCAGTGTGTAGTTAATGAAGCCCCAAAATAGGCAGTTAAAAAAATTAATTAAAAAAAATCTATGGGGTATTTTGAGCTGAAACTTTACAGACACATTCAGGGGACACCTTAGACTTATATTACATCTTGTGAAAAAGCATTCTAGGGCACCTTTAAAATTAATTATTGTCTAGTTGTGTTGATTGTAATGACAAATGTCCAGCAATAAAATGAGACTTTAATCAGCTGTTGTTCAACTTTCAAGAGCACTAAATAATAACTTTGTGCTGATTTATAGTTGAAGAAAAGTACAATCTAGAATGTTTTTTTCTTTTTATTGCTAATTCAAGTACTGCATTTTCACCCAGTGCCAAGAAAAGGCTTTTCACATGCACTTCATCTTTTTCCTATTGTCTTTTTATTAGTTTTGATACTTTTATATAGAAAAAAAGAGAAAAGAAAGAACAAAAAAAACAACAATAGATACAGCAGCAGATGGTAGAACAATTATGGTCATAATATTAAAAAGTAAATAAGTAATAACAGTAGAAATTACATTTATAAGAAAAAATACAGTTTCAGCTATGGTCAAAAATATGATCATGCAGTTTTTAAAGCAGTGGTCTCAAACTGCCGGCCCGCGGGCCATTTACGGCCCGCCCTCCCCCTCCACCCGGCCCGCAATTGATCTCAAAAATAAAACATAATCCGGCCCGCTAAAATTATTATTAGTATTATTCTCTAGTTGCTACCTGTCTGATATGCAAAGAAAAAGTCGCCGTTCTAAGGGGCATTCACATATCGTGTCACATAAGCGGCCGTGCCGCATTCTCCTTCTTTCCAATGCGCTTTCGCTCCAGTGGCGTCTGTCGTTTCTATGCAACCATGAGCCGCGCTCTCAACCGCGTCACTTCTATTACGAGCGCGCTTACCTAAATTACAGTAAAAGCACTCGTCTTTAAGTCACGAGCGTCGATTTAAACCACCGAAACGCGTCCGATGGAACCATTAAACGTTACCGATGCTCAAACGGCATCTTGGACAAATGTGTGTCAGCTGTGTGAGCACAAGCGCTGCAGGTGTCTGTCAAGAAACAGAAGAGTGTACAAATGTATTTAGGGATTGTATTTGTTAAGTACAGTGTTGTTCAGTGCAAGATTTTAATGTTATTTAAGCTAACATAAAGTAAGGGAAAATACTTCCACTAAATGTTAAAAACTAATAATGTATGTAACAATGAGAGATTTTTATTTTTTGGCCAAATAAAGTTGATATATATATATATATATATATATATATATATATATATATATATATATATATAGCTCCAGTTTTTTGTTATTTCTGACCCCTCCATGCCACAACTGTTGCTGGTTTTGTTCCTAAATTACTATTTTTTTTTTTTTATTCCATGCACCTTGTTGGATGTGAGAAGTTGCACCAGACTATTGCAATTAATAGTATTATATTAGTATATTAGTAGTATTATATTAGTAATAGTATTATATAATTATATTACACTCTGTAACAATGAGAGATACACTGCTGTTTACATTTAGTATGGTAAATAAAATATTTATAGTATAGGTATAAAAATATTTTAGTAGGCCTAATGAAATTTGAAGTAAATGAGAAATAATGCAAAGGAAAGTAAATTTTCTGAAATGTTGCGCTTTCTTGCGCTTGAATGTTAATATGGCCCTCCTATGAGGTGTCAATCACAGAAACAGCCCCCCGACAATTTGAGTTTGAGACCCCTGTTTTAAAGCATATCCACAATGGTGGGTGAACCTTTTTTTCTAAAAATGTTTGTTTTCTACATTCCCAGATTTGCATAATTGACCCATCTATAGGTGATTCATTTGGATACATTTTACTCAAAGTGAGGTGAGGAATTTATAATTCTGTCCTGAAATTTTGTTAAAGGATATTGAGGTAAAACAATCTTACATATAGAGCAACACTGGACTTCATCAAAGTTACACTCAAGGTCTGTTTGCCACATCTTTAAGTGAGTCATGAAGGTCTAACAGTGCTCACTTTTCCTTCTTAGTGTCACTGAATTCATCAGAATCACCTCTATTCTAGATCACTCCAGTGAGAAGATATTTTTGATGAAATCTGAGAAGAATGTTGTTTACGTCCAGCGCTTCCAGGTTCTACGTCAGTTCGTCGACTCATTATTGGTCGGCTCTTGCGTCAGCATCACACACATCGTGCTGATCATGTGACCAGCTTTGGCCAATAATAAGTCAGAGTTCTGACGTAGAATCTGGAAGCGCTGGACGTAAACAACATATGAGAATGACACAGAAGAGAAGAGATTGTTGAATAAAGTTGTTATTTTTTGCTTACAAAAAGTATTCTCGTCTCTTCACAACATTAAGGTTGAACCACTGCAGTCACATGACTGTTTTAACAATGTCTTTAGTACCTTTCTGGACCTTGAAAGTGTTGATTATATTGCATAAACCTCTCAGATTTCATCAAAAATATCTTAATGTGTTCTGAAGATGAACAAAGATCTTACTGGTGTAGAGTAATTAATGGCAGAAATGTCATTTTTGGGTGAACTAACCCTTTAAATGCTTGTGCTGAGAGCGAGTGAGTCTCTGTTCAACTTTACAGAATGAGCTCAAGCAGACGAAGAGCGATAACTCTGACTAAAATATACCTATATGTAAAACGAGTAAATGTACTTTTATGAAAACAACAACAGTAATTCATGTGTCATTCATTGTTTTTACAGAAGTGATGTCATCTCTTCACTGCACTGTGAAAAATACTGACAAACCAATAAGATTCATGATTTTGGTCACAGAGCTGCTGAAGTTATAAAACTCACAAACAGACCAACTGACAGCAAATTATTATTATTATTCATATATTTGTATTATTTTTCAGTTTAGTTTGAGTATTGTCCATGTGTCAGGTTTTAGAGATGTACATCACCACATAGAGAGAGAGAGTCAGAAATGATAATGTTTGGATTTAGTGGTAGCTCAGGTTTTTCACCACTTCTCACCATTTTTGTTTGTTAGAAATATAAACTGAATTTAGTAATGCTTTTGAAATGAAAAACTCTGTTTAATAAATTATATATATATTTGTATTAATGCTTACCGTGATCTCAGACTGTGGTCATGTGGTTTCTCCACTGCATGGATCTTCATGTGTATCTTCAGGTGACTTTAATAAAGAGAAACTCTTTCCACACTGATCACACGTGCGGCTTCTCTCTGCTGTGGATCCTCATGTGCTTTTGACACACTGAATCTTGTCAAAGTGTGAACACTAACAAACATAGGCTTAAACTTTATTCTTGTACATTTGGATTTATCATCATCAGTTATATGTTGAATTTATGTTTTTATAAAGTGTGACATCATATCACGATCATTGCAGTGTCTGTAGAAATGTCACAAGTCTAGAGTGACTAGACTTTAACTAGAAATTGACTAAATTCTTAAGGATTTATCTTTAGGATTCACTGCTATATTTTAAAGTTGTGTGTCAGCGGACTAATGTTTGTGTGTGTCTAAATGAAGGTCTACAGTGTAAATCCACAAACATCTACTGCTTTATCAATATATGTTGTGCTGCTGCTGTGTGTGACTCAAGACACACTAAAATCAGACTGAAACAACACAGACACACACCATACACTGAAATCAAAGATCTTACCCATTTATTTCTGTTTCTTCTGTTGAATGTGGGATCAGTGATTTCTTCTGCTCGAGTCTCTGTTTCAACAATAATGACAGAAACAAACACTCAGTGAAATGATGCTTGAGAATTATATACATACACATATACATAGAGGTAATAGTGTCTGTATTTGAGTGAAACTAGAGTTCAGAGAGACTGACTCTCCCTCAGTCACTGACTCTGACTTCACTGCATCAGCAACAAACACACCTGAACACAAACACAAATCATGTGATGATCATCGTTGAAGATTTGGTGATACAACGACAGAAGAGCTGAAGGAACAGCCAGTGATGGTCGATTTCGACACACTGATTCATGAAGCTCCGAATCTTTATGAATCTTTTGTTTCGAATCAGTGGCTGTTTCTCAATATGCGTTCTTCAGCGATCTTGCGTCCTTGTGTTCTTGCTCTACGTCATTATCAACCGTCGAAGTTCGTTCCAATACTTAAGAACGGAGGACGCATGAAAGTACCCGGATGTGTTCTTGATATCGAGGATGCATCGAATGCAAACTTGAGGGAATCGAACCGTTAAAAATCCCAGAAGACGCTGCAGCGGTCGACGTACGGAAGCCTGTAAGCTTTAAAGTTCTCGTGAGATTCCAGCTACAAGCTCGTAAATACGTGACGGCTCGTGAAAGTAAACCGTTTGTTTTGCTTAATTTTAATAAAATGATAACCTGAATAAAGCCTGCAGTATTTTTATTGGCATATAAAAAATAATCTTAACATAAAGCATAACAGCCAAAGGCTACTCATTTTCATAAATACACGCGGTGAAATAAAAAGATATAAAATTATATGAAAACAATGTCTATAATAATATGAAAGAATTTTTTAACAGGTTATGACAATTGTTTGTGATGTTATGCTGTATATTGTGCATTAGCCACTTATAATATGCTGGGACGGTCAGTTGAGCAACAAGATCGCAGCACATCTCAATTCTCAAATGATGCGTTCTGTGTCCTCGCGTCCTTCCGAGATCGTTCTTTCAAGGTCGCCTGGCAAGACCGGACTCCACGAGAACGCAAGTCCGTTCTCTGCGTTCTTGGAATTGAGAAACAGCTAGTGATTCGGAGCGTGTGTCAAACTGCCAAAGTCACGTGATTTCAGTAAACGAGGCTTCATTACATCATCACTGTTTCTAAACGCTTCAATGGTTCACCGGTAGAGGGCGATTATAAAGTGAAAGTGAAAGTGAAAAGAAACTATGATAATATTTTGTACTTATCATTTGTTTGTCATAAATCAGCATCAGCAACAAAATATAAAGGACATGCAGCCTCATGTTCCCAGAGAAAGAGAGCAGGAGTGAAAAAGAGGCTGTTGTTTATGAAAGAATTGCTCAGTTCAGAGTGTTTTTAAAGTGTTTTTCTGGACTCAAAGAGCATTAGGCACTCGCACACACCAAATAGAAACCAAACATTTCTCCTGGGGTCTTTTTATCATTCAACATGCTCTTTTCTGTTTCATCTGGACTCACAACAACACTTGGACACATGTTAACTAGAGTACAGCAAACATCTTATCAAGAAGGGTAGAGGGGTTACATATATATATATATATATATATATATATATATATATATTACTTTACTGAACTCATGTGGTAAACATACTTAAAAGTGTTATTAAGAGAATTTCTCGTGCTTCAGTCACAGTGATCAAAAATAGCTGTCTAGTTCTGACTGGGTTACACCTCGAAATATCTGAGTGGCTCAGCTGATCACATTCATTCAGCACACTTTATTTGAACCAGCCTAACTTAGCTTGCTCACTTTGCCGCAATGTCGACTGAATAATGCTAAGTTACAAAATGCAGAGGAACCCATGACTACTCCTCTCGGGAACAGAACAAAATGAGAACACAATCATTTGCTGAGTAAAGTTTATACTGTTTCCACCTGCTTTTAAGATGGGTTTTGATCGATCAAACTCTTATTTACCTGACCACAAGATGATTTTTAAAAGTTTAATCCATGCTGGTGGCGCTTGTTGAAACGGTAGGCAAAAATGTGGAGCAACTGTGTCTAAATGCGGAAGCAGCCGTGCGTATAATCCATTGTGCATAGAATCGCAAAGAGATTGTTCAAAGAGAACTTAGAAAAAGTGAGGTAGAATTGTTTTAAATAGAATTTTGTTAAATGCACAACATAGTTGGGGACTTCTCGGGTCCATTCGGAAAAAGCACATTTATTTTTAAATTAGGATCACAAGTGGACGACGCTATACAGGTGTGAACGGGGTATAAAACATTTTGAGCTTGTCCACTTTCGAACACTTCCAGAAGTAGTTGAAAACGCATTCAACCAGGATTGCTTTTGTAGTGTAAACGCTCATGTGGTTGAATGTGTTCACTAAAGACGCCTACTCTCCACCTACTGACCTAATGAGTAAACATTATAAGAGCTCTAGCTGGACGGGATTTAAACTTTGTCAGCTGAAGACACAAGTTTGGTTTGAAGTACTGTAAGATAAATATTATCAGCCTGACTTTTCTTTCTCTGTTTCTCCCTGTTTTCTCTCTCCTGGTCTTTAAGGCTGTAAGGGTAATAGGGGAGAATAGTTGTTATTGTTTCATCACACATCTGTTTTTAATGTACACTATGTATATGTGTGTGTTTCTTGGAAAACAGCCAAGAAAGGGTCTCCCTTTCTTGGTCTAGGAAAGAGGGCCATAAGGCAGCTCTGGGAAGGATGGTTACTTGACCGGAAGTTGACCATATTTAGACTTGTTTTTCTATATGTACCACATTCCTATATCATGAAAGTATATTCTCACTGGGCAGTTGCTACACCACCCCTTCACATGTATAAAAGCCATGTACAGAAATAAGATTGAGAGAAGGTTTTGTGAAAGGATTGGCTTCATGTTCATGGCTCTTTTCCCATAGGCCTATGCATTCAATGAGTGAAAAAGACAAACTGAGAATGAAGCACGACTAGGGACAATAGACGGAGATTTAAAATAATCTTAAAAGTACCAAGCACAATGTTCTCTCACTGTTCCTGATTTCTAACACACACTCACAGTGCTCGACTGGTCTCACGGCTGTCAGAGCAGAAACTAAAGATGCTCTCCGCATGTTTTTCCGTCATCTCTGGGCACGTCCATACATTTACCCACTCATAGGCCGTCCCCTCGAAGAAATCCGGACAGAAGTGGGTGAAAGTGCACAAAAGAGACCAAAAAAAATGCCAGGTGTAAACAGGAACGTGTCTTCCTCGTCCACTTGTGATCCAATCAACCAAAAAACATCTTAAACCAGGTGGAAACAGGGCCACAGACACTACTAGACCATGTTGCGATGTGACTGCTCTGTTTTCGATTGTTTATCAATTAATTAAATCGCGCATTTTATCTGCAACATGGAAATCATGGCCTTAACCTTAAGCTAGGGTCACACTTAAAGATCTTTAAAGACTTATAAGATTTTCAAAATGTGAGAGACCACAAACATGACGATAAGAAATCATAGTTTTAACCGTGTTCTTCCTCTGGTGTGTGGAGTGCCGAGATGTGACCAGGAAAGCACACCACACACCCGCCTGTGAACTAGAAGTCTTCTTGGGTCCTAAAATCTGTACCCGACCCGAACTGACCTGAATCACTTCTTACTCGAACCCGATATTCGTAATTTTTTTTAAAGAAAAACCCGACCCGAGACAGACCCGATAAAATTAGACCCAAATCCAACGCGCCTGAGGCCACTGATACCGAACCCAACCCGTGTCCGAGGCACTTGTCGAAGTTTTGGACCCGAACCCGCTCGGAAACACCTCTACTGTGAACACGGGACATCTTGCAAAATCTCTAGCATTTAACATGACTTTAAAGTAAACAAACATTGCACTTTAGTGTATGGACTACTTTTTACAGAAAATTTGCTGAAGGGATGGGGAGAGAAAAATGTTTAGATGAAGTCGTGAAGATGGTGTGAACATGTAATGTTACAGCGCGAGCTGGAGGTGAGTCTTCCATCTGCTCGCTTTTGATTGGGTATGGTTTCATTTCATGTACCTTTATCTGCATGGAAGGATTGTTTTCTTGAATGTAGGTAAACGTGTTTCAAGTTTCCTCCTTTTGCAGCCGCTTTGCACAGTTTTTGCAAACTGGACATGTCCTCAAGGACAACAACACCTTCTGATTTTTATATATCCAAAGTATTACCATGGTCGGTTGTAATCATGGACAGGGCTGAGCCCACCTGAATGTCTGCCTTGCACAACCAATCAGAATTTAGGAACAGATTTGATCTGTTTTTACGATTTGTGCATTGATTAAAATCAATCTGAGGTGGTTCTGTGTTGAAAGGTTTGATGAAGGGCTGCAGAATACCCCAAACAATCACAAAAATAACAGATAATTTGCAGTATGTAACCTTTATTAGCTGGTATGTTGGTGAGAGTGCTGAAATAACGTCCTTTCGTGTTCAGACACAAGGGGGAGATAAAGCGCTGAATCTGGGTCTTCTGGAGGGAAAAACTGGCTGATGACACACAAACATTTCATCATTTGTGTTTTGATCCACAAATACTTCTCTAAGATGTTTACTAAAAATCTAAAAATCTGGAAAAACGACTGATAAACACATTTTTAAAAAAGCAGTTAGTCTTCAGCTTAGAGAGACGCAGATGAACAAACACAGATGGACGTCTCTGAGATGAACGTGTGTATCAGGGGTGTCATTTTAATCAGATCTTAATTTTTGAGGCCATGAATGTTAATGCATGATGTGTTAAATATGAAGGTAAGATATATCAAAAATAAAGAACATCATAATAATAATATTGGTCTATCAGAACAGTTAATCATCTGCAGACTCCTTTATATACGTACTTTCCATATTCATTTCAAACTTGAGATTCACTGACTGGAACACAGACCATCTCCAAACACACACACTAACTTCTGTTCACTGTAGTTCTCAGTGCTTTAGAAATGATACACATAATTTCAGAGGTCTGACACTGCCAGAGCGCCATCTAGTGGCTGCTAAACCTCTCTGAACACACGCACTGACCCCAATGTACCTCTGCTGGAGCTGAACAGGATTGTGGAGGATCAGATGAAGCTGCTGTCTTCCAGACTGTTCATAGCTGAAAAAGTAAGTTGAATACGGAAGGCGATCAGGCAGAAGCTACATATTTTACTTCATAACTAAAACATTAAATATGGATATATTTTTTACACAAATGCATCGCTTTGCTTCAAAAGGCCTTTATTAACCCCCTGGAGCCATGTGGAGTATGTTTATGATGATGGATGTGGATTGAGACACTTTCTTCAGCTCAAACTCGTTGATCTCGTTCACTGCCATTAAACAGTTTGGATGCGTCAGGATATTTATTAATATTTCTCAGGTTGTGTTCATCAGAAAGAAGAAAGTCATAAACACCTAGGATGGCTTGAAGGTGAGTAAAGCTTGGGCTAATTTTCATTTGAAAGTGAACTAATCCTTTAATATAAAGAAATATGTTCAGTGTTTATAGTTCAATGACAGTTTTGACGTAAGTGAAAGACACCAGAACTGGATCAGATCGGTAAAGTTGGCAACATATTCACAGATTATTGATTTCCTGGATCAATAACTCATGAGCTAAAAATTGTTATTAATGTTCCTATCAGAGTCTATTTGACCCCATTCAATGTTAAAGGATTGACATCAGTTTTTATTATTCATATTTAATGGCTTTTCCTAGGGGGGTTGGATGAGATTGAGGATGTTTTAAATAATATATAGTAGTAATAATAATAATATAACTTGCTAATCATGCTAGCAACACCCTAGTAACTGAGCTGAGTACCTTAGTGACTGCATAGCAACACCTTAACAACCACTCTGAGTACCTTAGATACCCTAGCAACCACATAGCAACACCCAAACAAACAACCTGAATACTCTAGCAACAGCATAGCAACACCTTAAAAACCACCCTGAATACCATAGCATCTACATAACACCCTAGCATCCACTTAGAATACCTTAGCAACACCCTAGCAAACCAACCCAGGTACCCTAGCAAGCGCATAGCAACACCCTAGCAATCACCCCAAGTACCTTAGAATCTGTATAACACCCTAGCAATCATATAGCAACACCCTAGCAACCACCGTGAGTACCTTAACAACCACACAGCAACACCTTAGCAACCACCCCAAATATCTCAGCAACTGTAAAGCAACACCCTAGCAACCACTCAGAACACCCTGGCAACTGCATAGGAACACCCTAGCAACCAATCTGAGTACCCTGGCAACTGCATATAAACAGCCTAGCAACCACCCTTAGTACCTTAGCAACTGCATAGCGACACCCTAGAAACCACCCAGAATACCCTAGCAAAAATAATCTGTAATTAATACAATAACAAAACAGTTAGATGATAAAACGGTCAAATGACTGGAATAAAGTAAAATCTCCTTATTTAAATAAGCTGAAAACATTGTCACATGATCAGCAGCAGAACATTAAACACTAACAGATCTGTCTAGATCTCAACATCTTCACTTACTACAATCCAGTTTGACTATTTCTTTCATACTAAACTTTTAAATGTTGATGTTTTATTGAAAATCACAGTTGAAGTCACCGTTATGGAGGTCAGTGTTTGTTTAGTTGGGCTCTTGACCCTTGACTTCCTAACTTTAATGTTTCTCTGACTGCTGTAACTGTGTTTCTGAAACACTTTTGATTAAACAAAAACTGCAAGAGAAACTCTGGTTAGATGAAGTTGATCACTTTATTGATGATTCAATGATCAGAATCAGAGAGATTTATATTTTACAGAGTGTGATTTAGGGAATGTTTGAGTGACAGACGCCCCTGCAGTCACTGACCATTTCTTTCTTAATGATCATTAACTGTTATTTTCATTAATGGTAAATGTTTGGCACCCTGTGCTGCAGATTTATTGTTGCAGATTAATATTGAGGGTCCAGTGAGGGATTCCTGGGGTTCAGTGAGGGCTGCCCGTGCAGAGCCAGCACTAAGGGGCCAACATTTTGCCAATGAGCAAATTCTCAGGTTCCCTGCGCTGGCAGCCTTCTGGAGACCCTTACGCTTAATATTATGAGCATTTTCCTAATATTTTGCTGCAAAACAGCCCTGACCCGTTGAGGCATGGACTCCTCTAGACCCCTGAAGGTGTGCTGTGGGATCTGCACCAAGATGTTAGCAGCAGATCCTGTAAGTTGCAAGGTGGAGCCTCCATGGACAAACCAGTTCGGTTATTTTCCGTGAACCGATTCTTTCGGACAGTTCGATTCAATAAACCAGTTGAAAAAAATGGTTCACCGGTTCTTTTACGCTCTGACGTAATGACGTCATCATCGCAGGCCGGGATGAAAAAACACTTAACACATTCGAATATATAAAGTCAGTAATCATAACATCAGTCAGCTAAAACATCATTTTAATCTGAAACATTTCTTACAACTTAGTTGTGCATCTAAAGCATCCAAACACATATACAGGCAGTGATGTGCAAACTAAGTTTTACAGTTATAAAGTGAATAAATTAGTCTTCATCAAAGCAGAAACCTTGATTCTCTTACATTACGATTTATTTGTATTTAAATAATCTTACGTTTCCCCTGCATGGCCCCTCATTCGAGTCCTCTCATAGCATCAGTTGTCCTAGTTAACCAGTGCTCTGACAGTCATTATTGTTCGGTAGCTTCAGATCGCACGCTGAATCACGCATGCGCAGTATCATCAGTTCATCGGTTCTCAAATCGGACCCGTCGGAAAGAAGTGGTTGTGTACCTGTGATCCAAAAAACGTTTTTGAGATTGAGATTTAAGAACCGCGAACCACGTCATTTTTTTTTATCTTTATATCACCTTGTTTTGAAATTAAATAAGCTGTCCATGGATTATTTATGAAACAAATAAATGTTTAGTTTGATAGTTTTACAAACAATTAATTGTTTCCAACCTTTTTAAAAAATTAAATTGAAAGCACAACTGCACAACTTTTACTATATTGCCTTTTAATATAAAAAAAATTTAGAACTATTTCATGCTGGCATGTAGTTTATTATGTACAGTATTTTGTATGCTATTAATCTGCTCTGGTGTATTTGGAAAAGCACAATAAACTTTTTGTATTTTGAATTAAGTCATAAACATATTTCCAGTGTGTTTTATATTATCACACTGTCCGATGTTCAACAAAACTTGACTAACGTGCTTTTTGTTCTCTTGAAAAAGCACACACACGCGCAGTATCATCAATTCATCGGTTCTCAAATCGGACATGTTCGAAAGAAGCGGTTCTCGGTTGTGTACTGATGATCCGAAAACCGTTGCAACCGGTTCTTGCCTCGAGAACGGTGACAGGCCGTGTAAGTTCGTTCTTGTGCGCTGCACATGCTCACTCATATCAGCTGCTCTGCTGCTCATCATCATCATTTCTCTCTTCACAGCAGGTTAAGTCACTGTACTGTTGGAGTAACTGAATAACTCAGGGACGTTGGTTTATTTCGGCACGTCAAAAGTGAGTAACTTTAGTAATTTGTGGATTAGTGTTTGTTTACTGGTGATGCGAACTGTTTGGAAAGATTCAGACCGATTTGGTGAACTGGTTCAACCGGTTCACTGAAAAGAACCGGTTAAAAAGAACGATTCGTTTGTGAACCGGACATGGACTTGTTTGTTCAGCACATCCCACTGATGCTCGACTGGATTGAGATCTGGGGAATTTGGAGGCCAAGTCAACACCTCAAACTCGTTGTTGTGCTCCTCAAACCATTCCTGAATCATTTCTGCTTTGTGGCAGGAGCATTATCCTGCTGAAAGAGGCCACAGACACCAGGGAATACTTCACGTGTCCACTGTTGGCTCTTTCAGTGGTGGACAGGGGTCAGCATGGTCACCCTGACTGATCTGCAGCTCCATACGCAACAAACTGTGATGCTCTGTGTATTCTGACACCTTTCTATCAGAACCAGCATTAACTTCTTGAGCAATTTGAGCTACAGGAGCTCGTCTGTTGGATCAGACCACATGGGTCAGCCTTCAATGAGCCTCGGCCGTCCATGACCCTGTCGCCGGTTCACCACTGTTCCTTCCTTGGAGCACTTTTGATAGATACTGATCACTGCAGACTGGTATATATATATATTTATTTATTGATTGATTCTGGAGGTTTAAGATGCAGTGGTCTTATTGAGTTTCATTGCTCAATATTAAAAATAATTTTCTCATGCACTGTATTTCTGCTGGTTTTCACACTTCATCTCTCTCTCACACATTCACATGCAAATACACACAAACATCAGCTCCTTTTTGACACTTGTGGCTCCTGAAGGCATCAGTGACGTCTGAAACTGTTTATGAACGTTTGTTTTAGCAGAAGCGTATTAAACCACAGTGTGTTTAAAGGTTAAAGTGTCTCTACACTCACAGTTCTTCTCTCTCATCTGCTCTCAATTGATCACTTGCTACTATATTTGCTCAAAAATGCATGTTTAGTTGATGTAAATCACTCAGATCGCTGCACTGAACTCATCTGTGGTTGTTTTGCTGTGAGTTGTTGACTGACACACATCCTGATATTGCTGAGTTAGATGCGTTCAACATATTTTGTTGATCCTGGAACAACATTCTAGTCTGAAAATTTAGTCTTATCCCTATTCCTACCCCTAAACCTAACCCTACCCATAAGTTATCCCAAAAATCAGAGGGAAATGATAGATGAATAACACTGATGTAGAAGCACCAATTCATGATTTTAAGCCTAAACTTGACATAATCTCCTGTTTACTCCTCTCCTAACACTAACACTCCTCTCTCTGTCTCTGTGGGTCTATGGAATTGTCAGTCAGCAGTTAACAAAGCTGACTTCATTCCAGCCTTTGCTACTAATTCTTCTCTTAATATCTTGGGCTTGACTGAGACCTGGATTCGTCCAGAGGACTCAGCAACTCCTGCTGCTCTCTCTAACAACTTCACTTTCTCCCATACCTCTCGCCAATCTGGGAGGGGTGGGGGCACAGGTCTTCTCATTTCTGACAATTGGAAATACTCAAATCATTCGTCTCTGTGCAACTACAATTCATTTGAGTTTCATGCTATTACAATCTCAATTCCTGTCAAAATTCATATCGTACTAATTTATCGGCCCCCAGGCCAACTGGGTACCTTTGTAGAGGAACTGGACATGCTGTTGTCCTCATTCCCAGAGGATGGTAGCCCGCTTGTAGTTTTTGGCGATTTCAACATTCATCTAGAGAAGCCTTATGCTTCTGACTTCCACTCTCTGCTAGCCTCATTCGATCTTAATCGGCTCATAACCACAAGTACACACAAATCTGGCAACCAACTTGATCTCATTTACACTCGCAACTGCACCACCGACAGCATTCTGGTAAAACCTCTGCACTTTTCTGATCATTTTTTCATTACTTTTAATCTTCAACTACCCATTTTTTCACCACCAACCCCACTACCAGTTACCTTCAGACGAAACCTGCGCTCTCTTTCTTCTTCTGATCTTTCCTCTACTGTATCATCCTCTCTTCCCTCACCCTCACAATTCGCATCTCTAGATGTGAATACAGCAACAGACACTTTATGTTCCACATTAACTTCTTCTCTAGATAGTATCTGTCCTCTGTCATCCAGGCCTGCACGTGCCACTCCCTCTAATCCCTGGTTATCTGATGTTCTTCGTGAACATCGGACCAAACTCAGGGCTGCAGAGAGGAAGTGGCACAAATCAAAAGATCAATTTGACCTTTGTAGCTATCAGTCTCTGCTCTCATCCTTTTCTGCTGAAATTCATGCTGCTAAATCCTCCTATTTCCACAACAAAATCAACAGCGCTTCAAACACACGCACACTTTTCAAAACATTCAACTCTCTCCTCTGTCCCCCTCCACCACCACCCACCTCATCCCTTACTGCTGATAATTTTGCTACATTTTTCACTGACAAAACATCTACCATCAGCAGTCAGTTCTCCGCTCCACACACACAGGAACTCAGACCAACCACACACACAGCCACACACCTCCTCTCTTCATTCTCTCCCCTCACTGAGACAGAAGTATCCAAACTTCTCCTCTCCAGCCATCCTACTACCTGCCCTCTAGATCCCATCCCCACACACCTTCTACAAGCCATTGCTCCCACACTTTTACCAGCACTGACACACATAATCAACGCATCTCTCCACACTGGCACTTTCCCTAACTCATTCAAACAGGCTCAGGTAACCCCACTGCTTAAGAAACCCACATTAAACACATCTCTTGTAGACAACTACAGACCTGTTTCTCTCCTACCATTCATAGGAAAAACACTTGAACGAGTTGTTTTCAACCAGGTGTCATCTTTCTTCTCACATAGCAACCAATTGGATGTCAATCAATCTGGTTTCAAGAGTGGCCACTCGACTGAGACTGCACTGCTGTCGGTCACTGAATCCCTGCGGATTGCAAAGGCTGATTCCAAATCATCAGTTCTCATTCTGCTCGATCTATCTGCTGCCTTTGACACGGTGAATCATCAGATCCTCCTGTCCACCCTCTCCTCACTGGGCATCACAGGTACTCCACTTCTCTGGTTTGAATCCTATCTCACAGGAAGGTCTTTCAGGGTTGCCTGGAGAGGGGAGGTATCCAAAGCTCATCAGCTGACCACGGGTGTTCCTCAGGGTTCAGTTCTTGGACCCCTCCTCTTCTCCATTTACACTACATCACTTGGTCCCATCATTCAGGCACATGGTTTCTCCTACCATTGCTATGCTGATGACACACAACTCTTCCTTTCATTCCAACCAGATGATCCCACAGTAGCTGCACGAATCTCAAGCTGTCTGGCGGACATCTCGGCATGGATGAAAGAACATCATCTACAGCTCAACCTGGCTAAGACTGAGCTTCTCGTCTTCCCTGCCATCCGACTCTAAATCATGATTTCAGCATCCAGCTAGGCACATCCTCAATTACCCCATCAAATTCGGCCAGAAATCTTGGAGTAATCCTTGATGATCAACTGACCTTCAAAGACCACATTGCAATGACAGCTCGGTCATGCAGATTTGCACTATAGAACATCAGGAAAATCAGGCCCTTTCTAACAGAACATGCAACACAACTTCTGGTCCAGGCTCTGGTCATTTCTAGGCTTGATTACTGCAATGCTCTTCTGGCTGGACTGCCATCATGCACAATCAAGCCTCTACAAATGATTCAGAACGCAGCAGCACGTCTCGTCTTCAACGAGCCCAAAAGAGCCCACGTCACTCCTCTGTTCATCTCTCTGCACTGGCTACCTCTCGCTGCTCGCATCAAGTTCAAGGCACTGACGCTTGCTTACAGAACTATCACAGGCTCAGCTCCCTCCTACTTTCACTCACTCCTACGAGTCTACATCCCTACCAGACACCTACGATCGGTCAACGAGCGACGTCTCGTGGTTCCATCACAGAAAGCCACAAAATCACTTTCCAGAACATTCTCATTCACAGTTCCATGCTGGTGGAACGCTCTTCCTGCCTTCATCCGGAATGCAGAATCCCTGACAACATTCAAAAGACAGCTGAAAACCCATCTCTTCCGTGAGCACTTAACCTCATCTTAAAAAAAAAAAAAAAAAAAAAAAAACTTCTTATTCCTATCCTTTCACTTCCTCTAATCCCTCTCTATTGTAGCATAGGATAATCTGAGCACTGCCTATAACTTGTATTATGAGCACTTCTTGTCTATTTGCTTCGTCATGATGACTCGCTTGTTGTATTCCTCACTTGTAAGTCGCTTTGGATAAAAGCGTCTGCCAAATGAATAAATGTAAATAAATGTAAATGTAAAATATAATAAACCATATGAGAGCAGCTGTAAGGGAACCTGACAAGGCTGATGATTCATGGTTTGGATGGATAACAAATCTGAGAGGTTGGGAATACTGGCTATGTTACACTGTGTTGCCAATTTTTGTAATAGTGGTACTAGTATTGCTGTGTTTACCATGCATTTTTCAGTGCATTTCCAGCATAGTACAGAGAATGGTGAACACCAGTATGTCTCAGCAAATGGGTAAACTAACTGTTTATGATGATTACGATGAGTGGATGAACGAATTTGATGAGATGTTTAGCGAGGAGACACCTAAAACAAATTAGGGGAGTTTTATTTTATTCTTATTTTTGTTTTATTTAATCTGGGTAAAATTTAAAGGGAACCCAGATATCTAAATGCTTCTTCATTTACAAATTTAAGAGAGTGATCATTTATACAAAAATCAGAGATGAAGAGTGTAAGTGTGATGAGTGACTTAAATTTGTTTGTTTTATTATTATTTTTATTATTGTTGTTTTATTGTTACCTTTTTAATATTACTATTATATTCATATCTACAATTTAATTTTTTTTCTTGTGAGTTATCAAAGAATGATAAAAGGGGGAATTGTTGGGGGGGGGGGGGGGGGGGATTGAATCACAGAAGAAGATTTATGTTTGAATTTACACAGAAGTCAACATCTGTTTCAGCTATGCAAAACACCTCTCTGAGCTCAACAGACACAGCGTCTGTTGAGACCCAGGGGGTAATGGTGAGACACCCAAACTGAGAGCTTTCCCGAACCTAGGGTATCGGATAATTTAAATAAGTTCAAAGACAGAAGGTGTCACGAACACAGCTTCTCCGGCGCATCCTCCGGACCACCGGAGGGAGCCATCCCCTGAATATTGACTGTTCGTATCTGGACTCCATTTCCCATAGGCCCGCATTCCTGGGACTGATTACCCATGCACCTGCACCATATCACACTCACACTATTTAAGACACACACTCTCAGTCGCGAAGTCTTGATTTGTTGTAGTGATCATTTCTGAGCGTTTATTGTGGACTGAACTTCTGTTATTACCTGGACTGTATATCTCTGCTGAACCTTGCCGCCTGCCTCGACTCTTACCTGTTTATCAACATTGTGATTGTTAGCCGCCTGTCTTGAACTCTGCCTGTTACCCGTTTATGCCTGTTTGCTGCCAGCCTCGACTCTTGCCTGTCCCCGACTACGGTACTGTCTTGCCCCTGTTTAAGATTAACGCTATTAATAAAACTGCAAATGGATCCTCTGTCTTCCGACCCATCATTACAGAAGGGGGGCCATTGTGTTTCCTGCTTGTTAATTAAATTAGTTCTAAGACCGAAGGGGAAGCCATTTGTGTATGTGTATTGTCACTTTTACCCTGTATGGAAAAGTACTGAGAAGAGTTGCATTGGGGGTATAAATGTTTGTGGGTTCTCTTGTGTCCTTAGTTCACACTCAGGGCAGACATTGTATGGTTGTGTCGACTGTGGACTCTTTCTTGCAAGAAATAAAATCTTTATAAAGTTAATTCTCATAAGGTTTGTCTCTTGCTAGTGATGTCAGCTAATTAATTTTTGCCGCAACAAACATAAAAGCAGAAAATAATAAATTTAAGGGGGAAAATTTTATTTGATTATAAATTAATCATATTTCATCAAGTCATTTATTTATTTCCCTATTATCACATTTATTTACTTATTGATTTTTTTTTCATTGATTTATTTATTAATTTATTCATTTCTGCAGGTTTGTTCCTCCAAACAAGTCCAGAACTGTCCTGTTCCCTGTCTGTGTCTCCTGTATATCCTTGGTTTGTGGACCTCATGTTTCCCTGCTGCTTCCCTTGTTTGTTGCCATGAACACTCAATGGACCACGCCCCCTTGTTAACTCGCTATCTTGTTTGTGCCTGTGTATAAGTAGTCCCTGTGTTTCACTCTTGCCCAGCTGAGTTTTGTTTAGCCATTGTTTACCCTTGTCTTTGTCTTCCTAGTCTAGCCTAGCCTAGTCTGTGTTTTCGACCCTGGACTGTTTCCTTGTTTAATGATTGTTTGCTGCCTGCCTTGACCTTTGCCTGTGTTTTTGGATTACCCTTTTGCCTTGCCGCCTTATATCTGTTTGCTGGTGATCGACCTACTGCCTGTTTGACTATGCTCTACTGTTAATAAAGCTCGGATTTGGATCTCCCACTTCGTTGTCACATCCCATATGTTACAGATGCAAACAGCCTTCATATTTTAAATAATTAAAATAATGTAAATGATAAAGTTTTATGAACCAGAAAGCCTATTTTCAGACGTTTACTGAAATCTATCTGATCAGAAAAATCCTTTATTAGGAACATTTTACTGGGGCACGTGCGACGCCCCTGGTGTGAAAAGAGAGACCGTAGAGTGATTAAGTTGGCTTGAAAAAGCCAACTTACTGATCTACTACTTAAGCTTATTAAGTTGGCTTGAAAAAAGCCAACTTACTGTAATCCTATTTAAACTTATTAATGGTGCTTGCCAAAGGCAAAGCTCCATTCTTAATCTTCTGCATACTTATTAATGGTGCTTGCCAAAGGCAAAGCTCCATTCTTAATCTTCTGCATACTTATTAATGGTGCTTGCCAAAGGCAAAGCTCCATTCTTAATCTTCTGCATACTTATTAATGGTGCTTGCCAAAGGCAAAGCTCCATTCTTATTCTTCTGCATACTTATTATTAATGGTGCTTGCCAAAGGCAAAGCTCCATTCTTATTCTTCTGCATACTTATTATTCTTCTTCTTCTTCTTCTGGACACAATTTCTGCGCGCTACTCCTCCCGCAGTTTTTGTCATAGACCCATGAATGAGGTGTCAAATCGACCGGCTCATTGAGGACAGGTGTGCTATGACTTTTATAAGCGATCGGGTGTACGATGTTCGTCCGGCGGGCGAAAAAGTAGCGAAAAAAATCCCATAGACTTTGCATTGGGACAAACTTTGATGAGTAATAGCTCCTAACGAGAATTTCATAGAAACATGTGGGTTACCACGTTTGAATAGCCTGATAGGCTCTCTCAGACCATACCTCAAAATGGGGTGTAAGTTGTACCCCTGGGGCGCAAGAGCTGCCCAAAGTTGCCCCATAGACATACTATGGTGAAGCCGTGCCCATGAACCAGGAAGTACTGTGTTTTTCCTACTATGGGAAATTACATAGGGATTTTGTATTGAACATAACTCTGGATCACAATGTCATAGAGACAAGGGGGTGGGCCCATTTTACTCAGGCAACCAATCAGTCTCTCAGGATCATTGTGAAGCTATCAAGCCACGCCCTAGCAACCATATAGAGCACCATAGCAACAAGTTCCATTGACTTCCATTGAAAAAGATCAAATGAATATCTTTGGATAGAAGTGTCGTACAAACAAGAGGGTGGGCTCATTTGACTGGAGGCAGCAAACCGCCAATCACAAATCACCTTAAAGACATCATAGCCACGCCTTAGCAACCATTTAAAGCACCCTAGCAACCCAAAGCATAGGCAGATATCTTCAAATCTGAATATCATAGAGGCATGGGGATTGGTTTATATCATTTATACTGGCAAGCAGCCTTTGGTTTATCATTACTAGCAGCTGCCAAGCCACTCCCTAGCAACCAAACAGAGTACCCTAGCAACCGTTTTGCAAGATCTATATCTCTGCATCAGAACATCATAAAGACATGGGGGTTGGTTTATATTGTCAAGCAGCCTTTGGAGTATCATCATTGGTAGCTGCCAAGCCACTCCTTAGCAACCAAACAGAGTACCCTAGCAACCGTTTAGCAAGATCTATATCTCTGCATCAGAGCATCATAGAGACATGGCGGTTGGCTCTTTTGACTCATGCTAGCAAACTGAACTTCCAACATGCTACACATGCTAGCAGTGAATAGCTACATGCTAATAGTGATTAGCTTAGGGTTTAAACATGACACAAACTAGTAAAAATGTGTTACATCATGCTGGTAACATGCTAATTGTGTTAGCATCATGCTAGTAGCATGCTAATCATGTTAGCATCATGCTAGCAAACATGCTAATTATGTTAGCATCTTGTTAAAAACATGCTAGCAACATGGTAATCATGCTAAGATCATGCTAGCATTATGCTAATCATGTTAGCATGTTGCTAGCATTATGCTAACATGATTAGCATCTTTCTAAAAACATGCTAGCAGCATGCTAAGGGTGTTAGCATTATGCTAGCAACAAATGCTAATCATGTTAGCATGTTGCTAGCATAATGCTAACATGATTAGCATCTTTCTAAAAACATGCTAGCAGCATGCTAAGGGTGTTAGCATAATGCTAGCAACATGCTAATCATGTTAGCATCTTGATAAAAACATCCTAGCAGGACGGTAATTATGTTAGCATCATGCTAATCAAGAGTGCTGAGTTTTGCCACTGCAAGCACCATTCACATTTTCTTCAGGAAATGTACATTCTAGTATTGTAATTACTATTCACCTGAACAAAACTTTGGCGCTTAACTCGTCCCGCACCGTTTGTCGTAGACCCACGAATGAAGTGTCAAAGCGACCGGCTTATTGAGGAGAGGTGTGCTATGACTTTTCTAAGCGATCGGGTGTACGATGTTCGCACAGCGTACGAAAAAACGGCTGAAAAAACTCCCACAGACTTAACATGGGGGCCAAATCTGTGAGATCATATCTTTGGTTTAGAAGGTCATAGAGACTTGGGGCTGGGCTCTTTTGACTCAGCCATCCAATAAGTAGTGACACAGCAACTTCATAGCCACGCCCTAGCAACCAATTACAGCACCCTAGCAACCAGGTGGCGAATTTTGCCACTGCAAGCACCATTCACATTTTCTTCAGGAAATGTACATTCTAGTATTGTAATTACTATTCACCTGAACAAAACTTTGGCGCATAACTCGTCCCGCACCGTTTGTCGTAGACCCATGAATGAGGTGTCAAATCGACCGGCTTATTGAGGAGAGGTGTGCTATGACTTTTCTAAGTGATCGGGTGTACGATGTTCGCAGAGCGTACGAAAAAATGGCTGAAAAAACTCCCATAGACTTAACATGGGGGCCAAATCTGTGAGATCATATCTTTAGTTTAGAAGTTCGTAGAGACTTGGGGCTGGGCTCTTTTGATTCGGCCAGCCAATAAGTAGTGACACAGCAACTTCATAGCCACGTCCTAGCAACCAATTACAGCACCCTAGCAACCGGTGCCGAATTTTGCCACTGCAAGCACCATTCACATTTTCTTCAGGAAATGTACATTCTAGTTAATGGTGCTTGCCAAAGGCAAAGCTCCATTCTTATTCTTCTGCATACTTATTATTCTTCTTCTTCTTCTTCTGGACACAATTTCTGCGCGCTACTCCTCCCGCAGTTTTTGTCATAGACCCATGAATGAGGTGTCAAATCGACCGGCTTATTGAGGAGAGGTGTGCTATGACTTTTCTAAGCGATCGGGTGTACGATGTTCGCACGGCGGGAAAAAAATGGCTGAAAAAACTCCCATAGACTTAACATTGAGTCAAAATCTGATGAGATCATATCTTTGGATCAGAAGGTCATAGAGACTTGGGGCTGGGCTCTTTTGATTCGGCCAGCCAATAAGTAATGACACAGCAACTTCATAGCCACGCCCTAGCAACCAATTACAGCACCCTAGCAACCGGTGCCGAATTTTTCCACTGCAAGCACCATTCACATTTTCTTCAGGAAATGTACTGTGTTCTAGTATTGTAATTACTATTCACCTGAACAAAACTTTGGCGCGTAACTCGTCCTGCACCGTTTGTCATAGACCCAAAAATGAGGTGTCAAATCGACCGGCTTATTGAGGAGAGGTGTGCTATGACTTTTCTTAGCGATCGGGTGTACGATGTTCGCACAGCGTGCGAAAAAATCGGCTGAAAAAACTCCCATAGACTTAACATTGGGTCAAAATCTGTGATATCATATCTTTGGATCAGAAGTGTCGTACAAACAAGAGGGTGGGCTCATTTGACTAGAGGCAGCAAACCGCCAATCACAAATCACCTTAAAGACATCATAGCCACGCCCTAGCAACCAATTACAGCACCCTAGCAACCGGTGCCGAATTTTGCCACTGCAAGCACCATTCACATTTTCTTCAGGAAATGTACATTCTAGTATTGTAATTACTATTCACCTGAACAAAACTTTGACGCGTAACTTGTCCTGCATCGTTTGTCGTAGACCCACGAATGAGGTGTCAAATCGACCGGCTTATTGAGGAGAGGTGTGCTATGACTTTTCTAAGCGATCGGGTGTACGATGTTCGCACAGCGTACAAAAAAACGGCTAAAAAAACTCCCATAGACTTAACATGGGGGCCAAATCTGTGAGATCATATCTTTGGATCAGAAGGTCATAGAGACTTGGGGCTGGGCTCTTTATATTGTCAAGCCAGCCAATTTGTAGTGACACATTGGTAGCTTCATAGCCACGCCCTAGCAACCAAACAGAGTACCCTAGCAACCGTTTAGCAAGATCTATATCTCTGCATCAGAGCATCATAGAGACATGGCGGTTGGCTCTTTTGACTAATGCTAGCAAACTGGACTTCCAACATGCTACACATGCTAGCAGTGAATAGCTACATGCTAATAGTGATTAGCTTAGGGTTTAAACATGACACAAACTAGTAAAAATGTGTTAGCATCATGTTGGTAACATGCTAATTGTGTTAGCATCATGTTAGTAGCATGCTAATCATGTTAGCATCATGCTAGCAAACATGCTAATTATGTTATCATCTTGTTAAAATCATGCTAGCAACATGGTAATCATGCTAGCATCATGCTAGCAATATGATAATAGTGTTAGCATTTTGCTAACATTATGCTAACATGATTAGCATATTGTTTAAAACATGTTAGCAGCATGCTAAGGGTGTTAGCATCATGGTAGCAACATGCTAATCATGTTAGCATCTTGATAAAAACATCCTAGCAGGACGGTAATTATGTTAGCATCATGCTAATCAAGAGTGCCGAGTTTTGCCACTGCAAGCACCATTCACATTTTCTTCAGGAAATGTACATTCTAGTATTGTAATTACTATTCACCTGAACAAAACTTTGGCGCGTAACTCGTCCCGCACCGTTTGTCGTAGACCCACGAATGAGGTGTCAAATCGACCGGCTTATTGAGGAGAGGTGTGCTATGACTTTTCTAAGCGATCGGGTGTACGATGTTCGCACAGCGTACGAAAAAACGGCTGAAAAAAGTCCCATAGACTTAACATGGGGGCCAAATCTGTGAGATCATATCTTTGGATCAGAAGATCGTAGAGACTTGGGGCTGGGCTCGTTTGACTTGGCAATCCAATGAGTAGTGACACAGCAGCTTCATAGCCACGCCCTAGCAACCAATTACAGCACCCTAGCAACCGGGTGCTGAATTTTGCCACTGCAAGCACCATTCACATTTTCTTCAGGAAATGTACATTCTAGTTAATGGTGCTTGCCAAAGGCAAAGCTCCATTATTGTTATTCTAAATACTTATTATTATTCTGCTTCTTCTTCTTCTGGACAAAACTTCGGCGCGTAACTTGTCCCGCAGTTTTTGTCCTAGACCCATGAATGAGGTGTCAAATCGACCGGCTCATTGAGGAGACCTGTGCTATGACTTTTCTAAGCGATCGGGTGTACGATGTTCGTCTGGCGGGCGAAAAATCGGGTGAAAAATCCCATTGACTTAACATTGCGACAAACTTTGATGAGTAATAGCTCCTAACGAGAATTTCATAGAAACATGTGGGTTACCACGTTTGAAGAGCCTGATAGGCTCTCTCAGACCATACCTCAAAATGGGGTGTAAGTTGTACCCCTGGGGCGCAAGAGCTGCCCAAAGTTGCCCCATAGACATACTATGGTGAAGCCGTGCCCATGAACCAGGAAGTACTGTGTTTTTCCTACTATGGGAAATTACATAGGGATTTTGTATTGAACATAACTCTGGATCACAATGTCATAGAGACAAGGGGGTGGGCTCATTTTACTCAGGCAACCAATCAGTCTATCAAGATAATTTTAAAGCTATCAAGCCACGCCCTAGCAACCATAGAGAGTACCTTAGCAACAAGTTCCATAGACTTCCATTGAAAAAGATCAAAGGAATATCTTTGGATAGGAGTGTCATAGAAACATGAGGGTGGGCTCATTTGACTCGGGGCAGCAAACCGCCAATCACGAATCACCTTAAAGATATCATAGCCACGCCTTAGCAACTATTTAGAGCACCCTAGCAACCCAAAGCATAGGCAGATATCTTCAAATCTGAATATCATAGAGGCATGGGGGTTGGTTTATATCATTCATACTGGCAAGCAGCCTTTGGTTTATCATTACTGGCAGCTGCCAAGCCACTCCCTAGCAACCAAACAGAGTACCCTAGCAACCGTTTTGCAAGATCTATATCTCTGCATCAGAACATCGTAGAGACATGGGTGTTGGTTTATATTGTCAAGCAGCCTTTGGAGTATCATCATTGGTAGCTGCCAAGCCACTCCCTAGCAACCAAACAGAGTACCCTAGCAACCGTTTTGAAACACCTATATTTCTGCATCAGAACATTATAGAGACATGGCGGTTGGCTCTTTTGACTCATGCTAGCAAACTGGACTTCCACCATGCTACACATGCTAGCAGTGAATAGCTACATGCTAATAGTGATTAGCTTAAGGTTTAAACATGACACAAACTAGTAAAAATGTGTTAGAATAATGCTAGTGGCATGTTAATTGTGTTAGCATGATGCTAGTAGCATGCTAATCATGTTAGCATCATGTTAGCAAACATGCTAATCATGTTAGCATCTTGTTAAATACATGCTAACAACATGGTAATCATGCTAGCATCATGCTAGCATTATGCTAATGATGTTAGCATGTTGCTAACATTATGCTAACATGATTAGCATCTTGTTAAAATCATGCTAAAAACATGGTAATCATGCTAGCATCATGCTAGCATTATGCTAATCATGTTAGCATGTTTGCTAGCATTATGCTAATCATGTTAGCATGTTTGCTAGCATTATGCTAACATGATTAGCATCTTGTTTAAAACATGCTAGCAGCATGCTAAGGGTGTTAGCATCATGCTAGCAACATGCTAATCATGTTAGCATGTTGCTAACATAATGCTAACATGATTAGCATTTGGTTAAAATAATGCTAGCAACATGGTAATCATGCTAGCATTATGCTAATCATGTTAGCATGTTGCTAGCATTATGCTAACATGACTAGCATTTTGTTTAAAACATGCTAGTAGCATGCTTAGGGTGTTAGCATCATGCTAGCAACATGCTAATCATGTTAGCATCTTGTTAAAAACATGCTAGCAAAATGGTAATTATGTTAGCATCATGCTAATCAAGAGTGCCGAGTTTTGCCACTGCAAGCACCATTCACATTTTCTTCAGGAAATGTACATTCTAGTATTGTAATTACTATTCACCTGAACGAAACTTTGGCGCGTAACTCGTCCCGCACCGTTTGTCGTAGACCCACATATGAGGTGTCAAATCGACCGGCTTATTGAGGAGAGGTGTGCTATGACTTTTCTAAGTGATCGGGTGTACGATGTTCGCACAGCGTACGAAAAAAATGGCTGAAAAAACTCCCATAGACTTAACATTGGGTCAAAATCTGTGAGATCATATCTTTGGATCATAAGGTCATAGAGACTTGGGGCTGGGCTCTTTTGATTCGGCCAGCCAATAAGTAGTGACACAGCAACTTCATAGCCACGCCCTAGCAACCAATTACAGCACCCTAGCAACCGGGGCCAAATTTTGCCACTGCAAGCACCATTCACATTTTCTTCAGGAAATGTACATTCTAGTATTGTAATTACTATTCACCTGAACAAAACTTTGGCGCGTAACTCGTCCCGCACCGTTTGACGTAGACCCACAAATGAGGTGTCAAATCGACCGGCTTATTGAGGAGAGGTGTGCTATGACTTTTCTAAGCGATTAGGTGTACGATGTTCGCACAGCGTACGAAAAACGGCTGAAAAAACTCCCATAGACTTAACATGGGGGCCAAATCTGTGAGATCATATCTTTGGTTTAGATGGTCATAGAGACTTGGGGCTGGGCTCTTTTGGCTCGGCCTATCAAGCCGCCAATAAGTAGTGACTTTATGGCCACGCCCTAGCAACCAATTACAGCACCCTAGCAACCGAGTGCTGAGTTTTGCCACTGCAAGCACCATTCACATTTTCTTCAGGAAATGTACATTCTAGTTAATGGTGCTTGCCAAAGGCAAAGCTCCATTCTTATTCTTCTGCATACTTATTATTCTTCTTCTTCTTCTTCTGGACACAATTTCTGCGCGCTACTCCTCCCGCAGTTTTTGTCATAGACCCATGAATGAGGTGTCAAATCGACCGGCTCATTGAGGACAGGTGTGCTATGACTTTTATAAGCGATCGGGTGTACGATGTTCGTCCGGCGGGCGAAAAAGTAGCGAAAAAAATCCCATAGACTTTGCATTGGGACAAACTTTGATGAGTAATAGCTCCTAACGAGAATTTCATAGAAACATGTGGGTTACCACGTTTGAAGAGCCTGATAGGCTCTCTCAGACCATACCTCAAAATGTGGTGTAAGTTGTACCCCTGGGGCGCAAGAGCTGCCCAAAGTTGCCCCATAGACATACTATGGTGAAGCCGTGCCCATGAACCAGGAAGTACTGTGTTTTTCCTACTATGGGAAATTACATAGGGATTTTGTATTGAACATAACTCTGGATCACAATGTCTTAAAGACAAGGGGGTGGGCTCATTTTACTCAGGCAACCAATCAGTGTCTCAGGTTCATTGTGAAGCTATCAAGCCACGCCCTAGCAACCATATAGAGCACCATAGCAACAAGTTCCATAGACTTCCATTGAAAAAGATCAAATGAATATCTTTGGATAGGAGTGTCATAGAAACATGAGGGTGGGCTCATTTGACTCGGGGCAGCAAACGGCCAATCACGAATCACCTGAAACACTTCATAGCCACGCCCTAGCAACCATTTAGAGCACCCTAGCAACCCAAAGCAAAGAGGGATATCTTCAAATCTGAATATCATAGAGGCATGGGGGTTGGTTTATATCATTCATACTGGCAAGCAGCCTTTGGTTTATCATTACTGGCAGCTGCCAAGCCACTGCCTAGCAACCAAACAGAATACCCTAGCAACCGTTTTGCAAGATCTATATCTCTGCATCAGAGCATCATAGAGACATGGCGGTTGGCTCTTTTGACTCATGCTAGCAAACTGGACTTCCAACATGCTACACATGCTATCAGTGAATAGCTACATGCTATCAGTGAATAGCTACATGCTAATAGTGATTAGCTTAGGGTTTAAACATGACACAAACTAGTAAAAATGTGTTAGCATAATGCTGGTAACATGCTAATTGTGTTAGCATCATGCTAGTAGCATGCTAATCATGTTAGACATCATGCTAGCAAACATGCTAATTATGTTAGCATCTTGTTAAAAACATGCTAACAACATGGTAATCATGCTAGCATCATGCTAACATTATGCTAATCATGTTAGCATGTTGATAAAATAATGCTAACTAGATTAGCATCTTTCTAAAAACATGCTAGCATCATGCTAAGGGTGTTAGCATTATGCTAGCAACATGCTAATCATGTTAGCATTTTGTTAGCATTATGTTAGCATGATTAGCATCTTTATAAAAACATGTTAGCAGGATGCTAAGGGTGTTAGCATAATGCTAGCAACATGCTAATCATGTTAGCATCTTGCTAAAAACATCCTAGCAGGACGGTAATTATGTTAGCATCATGCTAATCAAGAGTGCCGAGTTTTGCCACTGCAAGCACCATTCACATTTTCTTCAGGAAATGTACATTCTAGTATTGTAATTACTATTCACCTGAACAAAACTTTGGCGCGTAACTCGTCTCGCAGTTTTTGACGTAGACCCACGAATGAGGTGTTAAATCGACCGGCTTATTGAGGAGAGGTGTGCTATGACTTTTCTAAGCGATCGGGTGTACGATGTTCGCACAGCGTACGAAAAAACGGCTGAAAAAACTCCCATAGACTTAACATGGGGGCCAAATCTGTGAGATCATATCTTTGGTTTAGAAGGTCATAGAGACTTGGGGCTGGGCTCTTTTGACTCGGCCTATCAAGCCGCCAATAAGTAGTGACTTCATGGCCACGCCCTAGCAACCAATTACAGCAACCTAGCAACCGAGTGGCGAATTTTGCCACTGCAAGCACCATTCACATTTTCTTCAGGAAATGTACATTCTAGTTAATGGTGCTTGCCAAAGGCAAAGCTCCATTATTGTTATTCTAAATACTTATTATTATTCTGCTTCTTCTTCTTCTGGACAAAACTTCGGCGCGTAACTTGTCCCGCAGTTTTTGTCCTAGACCCATGAATGAGGTGTCAAATCGACCGGCTCATTGAGGACAGGTGTGCTATGACTTTTATAAGCGATCGGGTGTACGATGTTCGTCCGGCGGGCGAAAAAGTAGCGAAAAAAATCCCATAGACTTTGCATTGGGACAAACTTTGATGAGTAATAGCTCCTAACGAGAATTTCATAGAAACATGTGGGTTACCACGTTTGAAGAGCCTGATAGGCTCTCTCAGACCATACCTCAAAATGGGGTGTAAGTTGTACCCCTGGGGCGCAAGAGCTGCCCAAAGTTGCCCCATAGACATACTATGGTGAAGCCGTGCCCATGAACCAGGAAGTACTGTGTTTTTCCTACTATGGGAAATTACATAGGGATTTTGTATTGAACATAACTCTGGATCACAATGTCATAGAGACAAGGGGGTGGGCTCATTTTACTCAGGCAACCAATCAGTCTCTCAGGATCATTGTAAAGCTATCAAGCCACGCCCTAGCAACCATATAGAGAACCATAGCAACAAGTTCCATAGACTTCCATTGAAAAAGATCAAAGGAATATCTTTGGATAGGAGTGTCATAGAAACATGAGGGTGGGCTCATTTGACTCGAGGCAGCAAACCGCCAATCACAAATCACCTTAAAGACATCATAGCCACGCCTTAGCAACCATATAGAGCACCCTAGCAACCCAAAGCATAGGCAGATATCTTCAAATCTGAATATCATAGAGGCATGGGGGTTGGTTTATATCATTCATACTGGCAAGCAGCCTTTGGTGTATCATCATTGGTAGCTGCCAAGCCACTCCTTAGCAACCAAACAGAGTACCCTAGCAACCATTTTGCAAGATCTATATCTCTGCGTCAGAACATCGTACAGACATGGGGGTTGGTTTATATTGTCAAGCAGCCTTTGGAGTATCATCATTGGCAGCTGCCAAGCCACTCCCTAGCAACCAAACAGAGTACCCTAGCAACCGTTTTGAAACACCTATATTTCTGCATCAGAACATTATAGAGACATGGCGGTTGGCTCTTTTGACTCATGCTAGCAAACTGGACTTCCACCATGCTACACATGCTAGCAGTGAATAGCTACATGCTAATAGTGATTAGCTTAAGGTTTAAACATGACACAAACTAGTAAAAATGTGTTAGAATAATGCTAGTGGCATGTTAATTGTGTTAGCATGATGCTAGTAGCATGATAATCATGTTAGCATCATGTTAGCAAACATGCTAATCATGTTAGCATCTTGTTAAATACATGCTAACAACATGGTAATCATGCTAGCATCATGCTAACATTATGCTAATGATGTTAGCATGTTGCTAGCATTATGCTAACATGATTAGCATCTTGTTAAAATCATGCTAGCAACATGGTAATCATGCTAGCATCATGCTAGCATTATGCTAATCATGTTAGCATGTTTGCTAGCATTATGCTAACATGATTAGCATCTTGTTTAAAACATGCTAACAGCATGCTAAGGGTGTTAGCATCATGCTAGCAACATGCTAATCATGTTAGCATGTTGTTAACATAATGCTAACATGATTAGCATCTTGTTAAAATAATGCTAAGCAACATGGTAATCATGCTAGCATCATGCTAGTATTATGCTAATCATGTTAGCATTTTGCTAGCATTATGCTAACATGACTAGCATTTTGTTTAAAACATGCTAGCAGCATGCTTAGGGTGTTAGCATCATGCTAAGCAACATGCTAATCATGTTAGCATTTTGCTAAAAACATCCTAGCAGGACGGTAATTATGTTAGCATCATGCTAATCAAGAGTGCCGAGTTTTGCCACTGCAAGCACCATTCACATTTTCTTCAGGAAATGTACATTCTAGTATTGTAATTACTATTCACCTGAACGAAACTTTGGCGCGTAACTCGTCCCGCACCGTTTGTCGTAGACCCACATATGAGGTGTCAAATCGACCGGCTTATTGAGGAGAGGTGTGCTATGACTTTTCTAAGTGATCGGGTGTACGATGTTCGCACAGCGTACGAAAAAAATGGCTGAAAAAACTCCCATAGACTTAACATTGGGTCAAAATCTGTGAGATCATATCTTTGGATCATAAGGTCATAGAGACTTGGGGCTGGGCTCTTTTGATTCGGCCAGCCAATAAGTAGTGACACAGCAACTTCATAGCCACGCCCTAGCAACCAATTACAGCACCCTAGCAACCGGGGCCAAATTTTGCCACTGCAAGCACCATTCACATTTTCTTCAGGAAATGTACATTCTAGTTAATGGTGCTTGCCAAAGGCAAAGCTCCATTCTTATTCTCCTGCATACTTATTATTATTCTTCTTCTTCTTCTTCCACTTTTTTTTCTGCGCGCTACTCCTCCCGCAGTTTTTGTCCTAGACCCATGAATGAGGTGTCAAATCGACCGGCTCATTGAGGAGAGGTGTGCTATGACTTTTATAAGCGATCGGGTGTACGATGTTCGTCCGGCGGGCGAAAAAGTAGCGAAAAAAATCCCATAGACTTAACATTGGAACGAACTTTGACAAGTCATAACTCTGGATCACAATGTCATAGAGACAAGGGGGTGGTCTCATTTTACTCAGGCAACCAATCAGTCTCTCAGGAAAACTTTGAAGATATCAAGCCACGCCCTAGCAACCATTTAGAGCACCTTAGTAACAAGCTTCATAGACTTCCATTGAAAAAGTTCAAATGAATATCTTTGGATAGAAGTGTCGTACAAACAAGAGGGTGGGCTCATTTGACTCGAGGCAGCAAACCGCCAATCACAAATCACCTTAAAGACATCATAGCCACGCCTTAGCAACCATTTAGAGCACCCTAGCAACCCAAAGCATAGGCAGATATCTTCAAATCTGAATATCATAGAGGCATGGGGGTTGGTTTATATCATTCATACTGGCAAGCAGCCTTTGGAGTATCATCATTGGTAGCTGCCAAGCCACTCCCTAGCAACCAAACAGAGTACCCTAGCAACCATTATTCAACATCTATATTTCTGCATCAGAACATCGTAAAGACATGGGTGTTGGTTTATATTGTCAAGCAGCCTTTGGAGTATCATCATTGGTAGCTACCAAGCCACTCCCTAGTAACCAAACAGAGTACCCTAGCAACCATTTAGCAAGATCTATATCTCTGCATCAGAACATCGTAGAGACATGGGTGTTGGTTTATATTGTCAAGCAGCCTTTGGAGTATCATCATTGGTAGCTACCAAGCCACTCCCTAGCAACCAAACAGAGTACCCTAGTAACCGTTTTGCAAGATCTATATCTCTGCATCAGAGCATCATAGAGACATGGCGGTTGGCTCTTTTGACTCATGCTAGCAAACTGGACTTCCAACATGCTACACATGCTATCAGTGAATAGCTATATGCTAATAGTGATTAGCTTAGGGTTTAAACATGACACAAACTAGTAAAAATGTGTTAGCATAATGCTGGTAACATGCTAACTGTGTTAGCATCATGCTAGTAGCATGCTAATCATGTTAGCATCATGCTAGCAAACATGCTAATTATGTTAGCATCTTGTTAAAAACATGCTAACAACATGGTAATCATGGTAGCATCATGCTAAGATTATGTTAATCATGTTAGCATGTTGCTAACATAATGCTAACATGATTAGCATCTTTCTAAAAACAAGCTAGCAGCATGCTAAGGGTGTTAGCATTATGCTAGCAACATGCTAATCATGTTAGCATGTTGCTAGCATTATGCTAACATGATTAGCATCTTTCTAAAAACATGTTAGCAGCATGCTAAGGGTGTTAGCATAATGCTAGCAACATGCTAATCATGTTAGCATCTTGCTAAAAACATCCTAGCTGGACGGTAATTATGTTAGCATCATGTTAATCAAGAGTGCCGAGTTTTGCCACTGCAAGCACCATTCACATTTTCTTCAGGAAATGTACATTCTAGTATTGTAATTACTATTCACCTGAACAAAACTTTGGCGCGTAACTCGTCCCGCACCGTTTGTCGTAGACCCACGAATGAGGTGTCAAATCAACCGGCTTATTGAGGAGAGGTGTGCTATGACTTTTCTAAGCGATCAGGTGTACGATGTTCGCACAGCGTATGAAAAAAACGGCTGAAAAAACTCCCATAGACTTAACATGGGGGCCAAATCTGTGAGATCATATCTTTGGTTTAGAAGGTCATAGAGACTTGGGGCTGGGCTCTTTGGACTCGGCCTATCAAGCAGCCAATAACTATTGACTTCATAGCCTCACCCTAGCAACCAATTACAGCACCCTAGCAACCGGGTGCCGAATTTTGCCACTGCAAGCACCATTCACATTTTCTTCAGGAAATGTACATTCTAGTTATTATTATTCTTCTTCTTCCACTTTTTTTTCTGCGCGCTACTCCTCCCGCAGTTTTTGTCCTAGACCCATGAATGAGGTGTCAAATCGACCGGCTCATTGAGGAGAGGTGTGCTATGACTTTTATAAGCGATCGGGTGTACGATGTTCGTCCGGCGGGCGAAAAAGTAGCGAAAAAAATCCCATAGACTTAACATTGGAACGAACTTTGACAAGTCATAACTCTGGATCACAATGTCATAGAGACAAGGGGGTGGTCTCATTTTACTCAGGCAACCAATCAGTCTCTCAGGATAACTTTGAAGATATCAAGCCACGCCCTAGCAACCATATAGAGCACCTTAGTAACAAGCTTCATAGACTTCCATTGAAAAAGATCAAATGAATATCTTTGGATAGAAGTGTCGTACAAACAAGAGGGTGGGCTCATTTGACTCGAGGCAGCAAACCGCCAATCACAAATCACCTTAAAGACATCATAACCACGCCTTAGCAACCATTTAGAGCACCCTAGCAACCCAAAGCATAGGCAGATATCTTCAAATCTGAATATCATAGAGGCATGGGGGTTGGTTTATATCATTCATACTGGCAAGCAGCCTTTGGTTTATCATTACTGGCAGCTGCCAAGCCACTCCCTAGCAACCAAACAGAGTACCCTAGCAACCATTTTGCAAGATCTATATCTCTGCATCAGAACATCATAAAGACATGGGGGTTGGTTTATATTGTCAAGCAGCCTTTGGAGTATCATCATTGGTAGCTGCCAAGCCACTCCTTAGCAACCAAACAGAGTACCCTAGCAACCGTTTAGCAAGATCTATATCTCTGCATCAGAGCATCATAGAGACATGGCGGTTGGCTATTTTGACTCATGCTAGCAAACTGGACTTCCAACATGTTACACATGCTAGCAGTGAATAGCTACATGCTAATAGTGATTAGCTTAGGGTTTAAACATGACACAAACTAGTAAAAATGTGTTAGCATCATGCTGGTAACATGCTAATTGTGTTAACATCATGCTAGTAGCATGCTAATCATGTTAGCATCATGCTAGCAAACATGCTAATTATGTTAGCATCTTGTTAAAAACATGCTAGCAACATGGTAATCATGCTAGCATCATGCTAGCATAATGCTAGCATCATGCTAGCATAATGCTAATCATGTTAGCATGTTGCTAGCATTATGCTAACATGATTAGCATCTTTCTAAAAACATGCTAGCAGCATGCTAAGGGTGTTAGCATCATGCTAGCAACATGCTAATCATGTTAGCATGTTGCTAGCATTATGCTAACATGATTAGCATCTTTCTAAAAACATGCTAGCAGCATGCTAAGGGTGTTAGCATAATGCTAACAACATGCTAATCATGTTAGCATCTTGATAAAAACATCCTAGCAGGACGGTAATTATGTTAGCATCATGCTAATCAAGAGTGCCGAGTTTTGCCACTGCAAGCACCATTCACATTTTCTTCAGGAAATGTACATTCTAGTTAATGGTGCTTGCCAAAGGCAAAGCTCCATTCTTATTCTTCTGCATACTTATTATTCTTCTTCTTCTTCTTCTGGACACAATTTCTGCGCGCTACTCCTCCCGCAGTTTTTGTCATAGACCCATGAATGAGGTGTCAAATCGACCGGCTCATTGAGGACAGGTGTGCTATGACTTTTATAAGCGATCGGGTGTACGATGTTCGTCCGGCGGGCGAAAAAGTAGCGAAAAAAATCCCATAGACTTTGCATTGGGACAAACTTTGATGAGTAATAGCTCCTAACGAGAATTTCATAGAAACATGTGGGTTACCACGTTTGAAGAGCCTGATAGGCTCTCTCAGACCATACCTCAAAATGGGGTGTAAGTTGTACCCCTGGGGCGCAAGAGCTGCCCAAAGTTGCCCCATAGACATACTATGGTGAAGCCGTGCCCATGAACCAGGAAGTACTGTGTTTTTCCTACTATGGGAAATTACATAGGGATTTTGTATTGAACATAACTCTGGATCACAATGTCATAGAGACAAGGGGTGGGCCCATTTTACTCAGGCAACCAATCAGTCTCTCAGGATCATTGTGAAGCTATCAAGCCACGCCCTAGCAACCATATAGAGCACCATAGCAACAAGTTCCATTGACTTCCATTGAAAAAGATCAAATGAATATCTTTGGATAGAAGTGTCGTACAAACAAGAGGGTGGGCTCATTTGACTGGAGGCAGCAAACCGCCAATCACAAATCACCTTAAAGACATCATAGCCACGCCTTAGCAACCATTTAAAGCACCCTAGCAACCCAAAGCATAGGCAGATATCTTCAAATCTGAATATCATAGAGGCATGGGGATTGGTTTATATCATTTATACTGGCAAGCAGCCTTTGGTTTATCATTACTAGCAGCTGCCAAGCCACTCCCTAGCAACCAAACAGAGTACCCTAGCAACCGTTTTGCAAGATCTATATCTCTGCATCAGAACATCATAAAGACATGGGGGTTGGTTTATATTGTCAAGCAGCCTTTGGAGTATCATCATTGGTAGCTGCCAAGCCACTCCTTAGCAACCAAACAGAGTACCCTAGCAACCGTTTAGCAAGATCTATATCTCTGCATCAGAGCATCATAGAGACATGGCGGTTGGCTCTTTTGACTCATGCTAGCAAACTGAACTTCCAACATGCTACACATGCTAGCAGTGAATAGCTACATGCTAATAGTGATTAGCTTAGGGTTTAAACATGACACAAACTAGTAAAAATGTGTTACATCATGCTGGTAACATGCTAATTGTGTTAGCATCATGCTAGTAGCATGCTAATCATGTTAGCATCATGCTAGCAAACATGCTAATTATGTTAGCATCTTGTTAAAAACATGCTAGCAACATGGTAATCATGCTAGCATCATGCTAGCATTATGCTAATCATGTTAGCATGTTGCTAGCATTATGCTAACATGATTAGCATCTTTCTAAAAACATGCTAGCAGCATGCTAAGGGTGTTAGCATTATGCTAGCAACAAATGCTAATCATGTTAGCATGTTGCTAGCATAATGCTAACATGATTAGCATCTTTCTAAAAACATGCTAGCAGCATGCTAAGGGTGTTAGCATAATGCTAGCAACATGCTAATCATGTTAGCATCTTGATAAAAACATCCTAGCAGGACGGTAATTATGTTAGCATCATGCTAATCAAGAGTGCCGAGTTTTGCCACTGCAAGCACCATTCACATTTTCTTCAGGAAATGTACATTCTAGTATTGTAATATTGTAATTACTATTCACCTGAACAAAACTTTGGCGCGTAACTCGTCCCGCACCGTTTGTCGTAGACCCACGAATGAGGTGTCAAATCGACCGGCTTATTGAGGAGAGGTGTGCTATGACTTTTCTAAGCGATCGGGTGTACGATGTTCGCACAGCATACGAAAAAACGGCTGAAAAAACTCCCATAGACTTAACATGGGGGCCAAATCTGTGAGATCATATCTTTGGTTTAGAAGGTCATAAAGACTTGGGGCTGGGCTCTTTTGACTCGGCCTATCAAGCCGCCAATAACTAGTGGCTTCATGGTCACGCCCTAGCAACCAATTACAGCACCCTAGCAACCGGGTGCCGAATTTTGCCACTGCAAGCACCATTCACATTTTCTTCAGGAAATGTACATTCTAGTATTGTAATTACTATTCACCTGAACAAAACTTTGGCGCGTAACTCGTCCCGCACCGTTTGTCGTAGACCCACGAATGAGGTGTCAAATCGACCGGCTTATTGAGGAGAGGTGTGCTATGACTTTTCTAAGCGATCGGGTGTACGATGTTCGCACAGCGTACGAAAAAACGGCTGAAAAAACTCCCATAGACTTTACATGGGGGCCAAATCTGTGAGATCATATCTTTGGTTTAGAAGGTCATAGAGACTTGGGGCTGGGCTTTTTTGACTCGGCCTATCAAGCAGCCAATAACTATTGACTTCATAGTCTCACCCTAGCAACCAGGTGCCGAATTTTGCCACTGCAAGCACCATTCACATTTTCTTCAGGAAATGTACATTCTAGTATTGTAATTACTATTCACCTGAACAAAACTTTGGCGCGTAACTCGTCCCGCACCGTTTGTTGTAGACCCACGAATGAGGTGTCAAATCGACCGGCTTATTGAGGAGAGGTGTGCTATGACTTTTCTAAGCGATCGGGTTTACGATGTTCGCACAGTGTACGAAAAAAATGGCTGAAAAAACTCCCATAGACTTAACATTGAGTCAAAATCTATGAGATCATATCTTTGGATCAGAAGGTCATAGAGACTTGGGGCTGGGCTCTTTTGATTCGGCCAGCCAATAAGTAATGACACAGCAACTTCATAGCCACGCCCTAGCAACCAATTACAGCACCCTAGCAACCGGTGCCGAATTTTTCCACTGCAAGCACCATTCACATTTTCTTCAGGAAATGTACATTCTAGTATTGTAATTACTATTCACCTGAACAAAACTTTGGCGCGTAACTCGTCCTGCACCGTTTGTCATAGACCCAAAAATGAGGTGTCAAATCGACCGGCTTATTGAGGAGAGGTGTGCTATGACTTTTCTTAGCGATCGGGTGTACGATGTTCGCACAGCGTGCGAAAAAATCGGCTGAAAAAACTCCCATAGACTTAACATTGGGTCAAAATCTGTGATATCATATCTTTGGATCAGAAGGTCATAGAGACTTGGGGCTGGGCTCTTTTGATTCGGCCAGCCAATAAGTAGTGACACAGCAACTTCATAGCCACGCCCTAGCAACCAATTACAGCACCCTAGCAACCGGGGCAGAATTTTGCCACTGCAAGCACCATTCACATTTTCTTCAGGAAATGTACATTCTAGTTAATGGTGCTTGCCAAAGGCAAAGCTCCATTCTTATTCTTCTGCATACTTATTATTCTTCTTCTTCTTCTTCTGGACACAATTTCTGCGCGCTACTCCTCCCGCAGTTTTTGTCATAGACCCATGAATGAGGTGTCAAATCGACCGGCTCATTGAGGACAGGTGTGCTATGACTTTTATAAGCGATCGGGTGTACGATGTTCGTCCAGCGGGCGAAAAAGTAGCGAAAAAAATCCCATAGACTTTGCATTGGGACAAACTTTGATGAGTAATAGCTCCTAACGAGAATTTCATAGAAACATGTGGGTTACCACGTTTGAAGAGCCTGATAGGCTCTCTCAGACCATACCTCAAAATGGGGTGTAAGTTGTACCCCTGGGGCGCAAGAGCTGCCCAAAGTTGCCCCATAGACATACTATGGTGAAGCCGTGCCCATGAACCAGGAAGTACTGTGTTTTTCCTACTATGGGAAATTACATAGGGATTTTGTATTGAACATAACTCTGGATCACAATGTCATAGAGACAAGGGGGTGGGCTCATTTTACTCAGGCAACCAATCAGTCTCTCAGGATCATTGTAAAGCTATCAAGCCACGCCCTAGCAACCATATAGAGAACCATAGCAACAAGTTCCATAGACTTCCATTGAAAAAGATCAAAGGAATATCTTTGGATAGGAGTGTCATAGAAACATGAGGGTGGGCTCATTTGACTCGAGGCAGCAAACCGCCAATCACAAATCACCTTAAAGACATCATAGCCACGCCTTAGCAACCATATAGAGCACCCTAGCAACCCAAAGCATAGGCAGATATCTTCAAATCTGAATATCATAGAGGCATGGGGGTTGGTTTATATCATTCATACTGGCAAGCAGCCTTTGGTGTATCATCATTGGTAGCTGCCAAGCCACTCCTTAGCAACCAAACAGAGTACCCTAGCAACCATTTTGCAAGATCTATATCTCTGCGTCAGAACATCGTACAGACATGGGGGTTGGTTTATATTGTCAAGCAGCCTTTGGAGTATCATCATTGGCAGCTGCCAAGCCACTCCCTAGCAACCAAACAGAGTACCCTAGCAACCGTTTTGAAACACCTATATTTCTGCATCAGAACATTATAGAGACATGGCGGTTGGCTCTTTTGACTCATGCTAGCAAACTGGACTTCCACCATGCTACACATGCTAGCAGTGAATAGCTACATGCTAATAGTGATTAGCTTAAGGTTTAAACATGACACAAACTAGTAAAAATGTGTTAGAATAATGCTAGTGGCATGTTAATTGTGTTAGCATGATGCTAGTAGCATGATAATCATGTTAGCATCATGTTAGCAAACATGCTAATCATGTTAGCATCTTGTTAAATACATGCTAACAACATGGTAATCATGCTAGCATCATGCTAGCATTATGCTAATGATGTTAGCATGTTGCTAGCATTATGCTAACATGATTAGCATCTTGTTAAAATAATGCTAGCAACATGGTAATCATGCTAGCATCATGCTAGTATTATGCTAATCATGTTAGCATTTTGCTAGCATTATGCTAACATGACTAGCATTTTGTTTAAAACATGCTAGCAGCATGCTTAGGGTGTTAGCATCATGCTAGCAACATGCTAATCATGTTAGCATTTTGCTAAAAACATCCTAGCAGGACGGTAATTATGTTAGCATCATGCTAATCAAGAGTGCCGAGTTTTGCCACTGCAAGCACCATTCACATTTTCTTCAGGAAATGTACATTCTAGTATTGTAATTACTATTCACCTGAACAAAACTTTGGCACGTAACTTGTCCCGCACCGTTTGTCGTAGACCCACGAATGAGGTGTCAAATCGACCGGCTTATTGAGGAGAGGTGTGCTATGACTTTTCTAAGCGATTGGGTGTACAATTTTCGCACAGCATACGAAAAAATGGCTGAAAAAACTCCCATAGACTTAACATGGGGGCCAAATCTGTGAGATCATATCTTTAGTTTAGAAGGTCATAGAGACTTGGGGCTGGGCTCTTTTGATTCAGCCTGCCAATAAGTATTGACACAGCATCTTCATAGCCACTTCCTAGCAACCAATTACAGCACCCTAGCAACCGGTGCCGAATTTTGCCACTGCAAGCACCATTCACATTTTCTTCAGGAAATGTACATTCTAGTATTGTAATTACTATTCACCTGAACAAAACTTTGACGCGTAACTTGTCCTGCATCGTTTGTCGTAGACCCACGAATGAGGTGTCAAATCGACCGGCTTATTGAGGAGAGGTGTGCTATGACTTTTCTAAGCGATCGGGTGTACGATGTTCGCACAGCGTACAAAAAAACGGCTAAAAAAACTCCCATAGACTTAACATGGGGGCCAAATCTGTGAGATCATATCTTTGGATCAGAAGGTCATAGAGACTTGGGGCTGGGCTCTTTAGATTCGGCCAGCCAATATGTAGTGACACAGCAACTTCATAGCCACGCCCTAGCAACCAAACAGAGTACCCTAGCAACCGTTTAGCAATATCTATATCTCTGCATCAGAGCATCATAGAGACATGGCGGATGGCTCTTTTGACTAATGCTAGCAAACTGGACTTCCAACATGCTACACATGCTAGCAGTGAATAGCTACATGCTAATAGTGATTAGCTTAGGGTTTAAACATGACACAAACTAGTAAAAATGTGTTAGCATCATGTTGGTAACATGCTAATTGTGTTAGCATCATGTTAGTAGCATGCTAATCATGTTAGCATCATGCTAGCAAACATGCTAATCATGTTATCATCTTGTTAAAACCATGCTAATCATGTTAGCATTTTGCTAACATTATGCTAACATGATTAGCATATTGTTTAAAACATGTTAGCAGCATGCTAAGGGTGTTAGCATCATGGTAGCAACATGCTAATCATGTTAGCATCTTGCTAAAAACATCCTAGCAGGACGGTAATTATGTTAGCATAGTTTTGCCACTGCAAGCACCATTCACATTTTCTTCAGGAAATGTACATTCTAGTATTGTAATTACTATTCACCTGAACAAAACTTTGGCGCGTAACTCGTCCTGCACCGTTTGTCATAGACCCACAAATGAGGTGTCAAATCGACCGGCTTATTGAGGAGAGGTGTGCTATGACTTTTCTAAGCGATCGGGTGTACGATGTTCGAACAGCGTACAAAAAAATCAGCTGAAAAAACTCCCATAGACTTAACATGGGGGCCAAATCTGTGAGATCATATCTTTGGATCAGAAGGTCATAGAGACTTGGGGCTGGGTTCTTTTGACTCGGCCTATCAAGCTGCCAATAAGTAGTGACTTCATGGCCACACCCTAGCAAACAATTACAGCACCCTAGCAACCGGGTGCCGAATTTTGCCACTGCAAGCACCATTCACATTTTCTTCAGGAAATGTACATTCTAGTTAATGGTGCTTGCCAAAGGCAAAGCTCCATTCTTATTCTTCTGCATACTTATTATTAATGGTGCTTGCCAAAGGCAAAGCTCCATTCTTATTCTTCTGCATACTTATTATTCTTCTTCTTCTTCTTCTGGACACAATTTCTGCGCGCTACTCCTCCCGCAGTTTTTGTCATAGACCCATGAATGAGGTGTCAAATCGACCGGCTCATTGAGGACAGGTGTGCTATGACTTTTATAAGCGATCGGGTGTACGATGTTCGTCCGGCGGGCGAAAAAGTAGCGAAAAAAATCCCATAGACTTTGCATTGGGACAAACTTTGATGAGTAATAGCTCCTAACGAGAATTTCATAGAAACATGTGGGTTACCACGTTTGAAGAGCCTGATAGGCTCTCTCAGACCATACCTCAAAATGGGGTGTAAGTTGTACCCCTGGGGCGCAAGAGCTGCCCAAAGTTGCCCCATAGACATACTATGGTGAAGCCGTGCCCATGAACCAGGAAGTACTGTGTTTTTCCTACTATGGGAAATTACATAGGGATTTTGTATTGAACATAACTCTGGATCACAATGTCATAGAGACAAGGGGGTGGGCCCATTTTACTCAGGCAACCAATCAGTCTCTCAGGATCATTGTGAAGCTATCAAGCCACGCCCTAGCAACCATATAGAGCACCATAGCAACAAGTTCCATTGACTTCCATTGAAAAAGATCAAATGAATATCTTTGGATAGAAGTGTCGTACAAACAAGAGGGTGGGCTCATTTGACTGGAGGCAGCAAACCGCCAATCACAAATCACCTTAAAGACATCATAGCCACGCCTTAGCAACCATTTAAAGCACCCTAGCAACCCAAAGCATAGGCAGATATCTTCAAATCTGAATATCATAGAGGCATGGGGATTGGTTTATATCATTTATACTGGCAAGCAGCCTTTGGTTTATCATTACTAGCAGCTGCCAAGCCACTCCCTAGCAACCAAACAGAGTACCCTAGCAACCGTTTTGCAAGATCTATATCTCTGCATCAGAACATCATAAAGACATGGGGGTTGGTTTATATTGTCAAGCAGCCTTTGGAGTATCATCATTGGTAGCTGCCAAGCCACTCCTTAGCAACCAAACAGAGTACCCTAGCAACCGTTTAGCAAGATCTATATCTCTGCATCAGAGCATCATAGAGACATGGCGGTTGGCTCTTTTGACTCATGCTAGCAAACTGAACTTCCAACATGCTACACATGCTAGCAGTGAATAGCTACATGCTAATAGTGATTAGCTTAGGGTTTAAACATGACACAAACTAGTAAAAATGTGTTACATCATGCTGGTAACATGCTAATTGTGTTAGCATCATGCTAGTAGCATGCTAATCATGTTAGCATCATGGTAGCAAACATGCTAATTATGTTAGCATCTTGTTAAAAACATGCTAGCATCATGCTAGCATTATGCTAATCATGTTAGCATGTTGCTAGCATTATGCTAACATGATTAGCATCTTTCTAAAAACATGCTAGCAGCATGCTAAGGGTGTTAGCATTATGCTAGCAACAAATGCTAATCATGTTAGCATGTTGCTAGCATTATGCTAACATGATTAGCATCTTTCTAAAAACATGCTAGCAGCATGCTAAGGGTGTTAGCATAATGCTAGCAACATGCTAATCATGTTAGCATCTTGATAAAAACATCCTAGCAGGACGGTAATTATGTTAGCATCATGCTAATCAAGAGTGCCGAGTTTTGCCACTGCAAGCACCATTCACATTTTCTTCAGGAAATGTACATTCTAGTATTGTAAATACTATTCACCTGAACAAAACTTTGGCGCGTAACTCGTCCCGCACCGTTTGTCGTAGACCCACGAATGAGGTGTCAAATCGACCGGCTTATTGAGGAGAGGTGTGCTATGACTTTTCTAAGCGATCGGGTGTACGATGTTCGCACAGCGTACGAAAAAACGGCTGAAAAAACTCCCATAGACTTAACATGGGGGCCAAATCTGTGAGATCATATCTTTGGTTTAGAAGGTCATAGAGACTTGGGGCTGGGCTTTTTTGACTCGTCCTATCAAGCAGCCAATAACTATTGACTTCATAGCCTCACCCTAGCAACCAGGTGCCGAATTTTGCCACTGCAAGCACCATTCACATTTTCTTCAGGAAATGTACATTCTAGTTCTTCTTCTTCTTCTTCTGGACACAATTTCTGCGCGCTACTCCTCCCGCAGTTTTTGTCATAGACCCATGAATGAGGTGTCAAATCGACCGGCTCATTGAGGACAGGTGTGCTATGACTTTTATAAGCGATCGGGTGTACGATGTTCGTCCGGCGGGCGAAAAAGTAGCGAAAAAAATCCCATAGACTTTGCATTGGGACAAACTTTGATGAGTAATAGCTCCTAACGAGAGTTTCATAGAAACATGTGGGTTACCACGTTTGAAGAGCCTGATAGGCTCTCTCAGACCATACCTCAAAATGGGGTGTAAGTTGTACCCCTGGGGCGCAAGAGCTGCCCAAAGTTGCCCCATAGACATACTATGGTGAAGCCGTGCCCATGAACCAGGAAGTACTGTGTTTTTCCTACTATGGGAAATTACATAGGGATTTTGTATTGAACATAACTCTGAATCACAATGTCATAGAGACAAGGGGGTGGGCTCATTTTACTCAGGCAACCAATCAGTCTCTCAGGATCATTGTAAAGCTATCAAGCCACGCCCTAGCAACCATATAGAGAACCATAGCAACAAGTTCCATAGACTTCCATTGAAAAAGATCAAAGGAATATCTTTGGATAGGAGTGTCATAGAAACATGAGGGTGGGCTCATTTGACTCGAGGCAGCAAACCGCCAATCACAAATCACCTTAAAGACATCATAGCCACGCCTTAGCAACCATATAGAGCACCCTAGCAACCCAAAGCATAGGCAGATATCTTCAAATCTGAATATCATAGAGGCATGGGGGTTGGTTTATATCATTCATACTGGCAAGCAGCCTTTGGTGTATCATCATTGGTAGCTGCCAAGCCACTCCTTAGCAACCAAACAGAGTACCCTAGCAACCATTTTGCAAGATCTATATCTCTGCGTCAGAACATCGTACAGACATGGGGGTTGGTTTATATTGTCAAGCAGCCTTTGGAGTATCATCATTGGCAGCTGCCAAGCCACTCCCTAGCAACCAAACAGAGTACCCTAGCAACCGTTTTGAAACACCTATATTTCTGCATCAGAACATTATAGAGACATGGCGGTTGGCTCTTTTGACTCATGCTAGCAAACTGGACTTCCACCATGCTACACATGCTAGCAGTGAATAGCTACATGCTAATAGTGAGTAGCTTAAGGTTTAAACATGACACAAACTAGTAAAAATGTGTTAGAATAATGCTAGTGGCATGCTAATTGTGTTAGCATGATGCTAGTAGCATGATAATCATGTTAGCATCATGTTAGCAAACATGCTAATCATGTTAGCATCTTGTTAAATACATGCTAACAACATGGTAATCATGCTAGCATCATGCTAGCATTATGCTAATGATGTTAAGATGTTGTTAGCATTATGCTAACATGATTAGCATCTTGTTAAAATCATGCTAGCAACATGGTAATCATGCTAGCATCATGCTAGCATTATGCTAATCATGTTAGCATGTTTGCTAGCATTATGCTAACATGATTAGCATCTTGTTTAAAACATGCTAACAAAGCATGCTAAGGGTGTTAAGATCATGCTAGCAACATGCTAATCATGTTAGCATGTTGTTAACATAATGCTAACATGATTAGCATCTTGTTAAAATAATGCTAGCAACATGGTAATCATGCTAGCATCATGCTAGTATTATGCTAATCATATTAGCATTTTGCTAGCATTATGCTAACATGACTAGCATTTTGTTTAAAACATGCTAGCAGCATGCTTAGGGTGTTAGCATCATGCTAGCAACATGCAAATCATGTTAGCATTTTGCTAAAAACATCCTAGCAGGACGGTAATTATGTTAGCATCATGCTAATCAAGAGTGCCGAGTTTTGCCACTGCAAGCACCATTCACATTTTCTTCAGGAAATGTACATTCTAGTTAATGGTGCTTGCCAAAGGCAAAGCTCCATTCTTATTCTTCTGCATACTTATTATTATTATTATTATTATTAATGGTGCTTGCCAAAGGCAAAGCTCCATTCTTATTCTTCTGCATACTTATTATTCTTCTTCTTCTTCTTCTGGACACAATTTCTGCGCGCTACTCCTCCCGCAGTTTTTGTCATAGACCCATGAATGAGGTGTCAAATCGACCGGCTCATTGAGGACAGGTGTGCTATGACTTTTATAAGCGATCGGGTGTACGATGTTCGTCCAGCGGGCGAAAAAGTAGCGAAAAAAATCCCATAGACTTTGCATTGGGACAAACTTTGATGAGTAATAGCTCCTAACGAGAATTTCATAGAAACATGTGGGTTACCACGTTTGAAGAGCCTGATAGGCTCTCTCAGACCATACCTCAAAATGGGGTGTAAGTTGTACCCCTGGGGCGCAAGAGCTGCCCAAAGTTGCCCCATAGACATACTATGGTGAAGCCGTGCCCATGAACCAGGAAGTACTGTGTTTTTCCTACTATGGGAAATTACATAGGGATTTTGTATTGAACATAACTCTGGATCACAATGTCATAGAGACAAGGGGTGGGCTCATTTTACTCAGGCAACCAATCAGTCTCTCAGGATCATTGTAAAGCTATCAAGCCACGCCCTAGCAACCATATAGAGAACCATAGCAACAAGTTCCATAGACTTCCATTGAAAAAGATCAAAGGAATATCTTTGGATAGGAGTGTCATAGAAACATGAGGGTGGGCTCATTTGACTCGAGGCAGCAAACCGCCAATCACAAATCACCTTAAAGACATCATAGCCACGCCTTAGCAACCATATAGAGCACCCTAGCAACCCAAAGCATAGGCAGATATCTTCAAATCTGAATATCATAGAGGCATGGGGGTTGGTTTATATCATTCATACTGGCAAGCAGCCTTTGGTGTATCATCATTGGTAGCTGCCAAGCCACTCCTTAGCAACCAAACAGAGTACCCTAGCAACCATTTTGCAAGATCTATATCTCTGCGTCAGAACATCGTACAGACATGGGGGTTGGTTTATATTGTCAAGCAGCCTTTGGAGTATCATCATTGGCAGCTGCCAAGCCACTCCCTAGCAACCAAACAGAGTACCCTAGCAACCGTTTTGAAACACCTATATTTCTGCATCAGAACATTATAGAGACATGGCGGTTGGCTCTTTTGACTCATGCTAGCAAACTGGACTTCCACCATGCTACACATGCTAGCAGTGAATAGCTACATGCTAATAGTGATTAGCTTAAGGTTTAAACATGACACAAACTAGTAAAAATGTGTTAGAATAATGCTAGTGGCATGTTAATTGTGTTAGCATGATGCTAGTAGCATGATAATCATGTTAGCATCATGTTAGCAAACATGCTAATCATGTTAGCATCTTGTTAAATACATGCTAACAACATGGTAATCATGCTAGCATCATGCTAGCATTATGCTAATGATGTTAGCATGTTGCTAGCATTATGCTAACATGATTAGCATCTTGTTAAAATAATGCTAGCAACATGGTAATCATGCTAGCATCATGCTAGTATTATGCTAATCATGTTAGCATTTTGCTAGCATTATGCTAACATGACTAGCATTTTGTTTAAAACATGCTAGCAGCATGCTTAGGGTGTTAGCATCATGCTAGCAACATGCTAATCATGTTAGCATTTTGCTAAAAACATCCTAGCAGGACGGTAATTATGTTAGCATCATGCTAATCAAGAGTGCCGAGTTTTGCCACTGCAAGCACCATTCACATTTTCTTCAGGAAATGTACATTCTAGTATTGTAATTACTATTCACCTGAACAAAACTTTGGCACGTAACTTGTCCCGCACCGTTTGTCGTAGACCCACGAATGAGGTGTCAAATCGACCGGCTTATTGAGGAGAGGTGTGCTATGACTTTTCTAAGCGATTGGGTGTACAATTTTCGCACAGCATACGAAAAAATGGCTGAAAAAACTCCCATAGACTTAACATGGGGGCCAAATCTGTGAGATCATATCTTTAGTTTAGAAGGTCATAGAGACTTGGGGCTGGGCTCTTTTGATTCAGCCTGCCAATAAGTATTGACACAGCATCTTCATAGCCACTTCCTAGCAACCAATTACAGCACCCTAGCAACCGGTGCCGAATTTTGCCACTGCAAGCACCATTCACATTTTCTTCAGGAAATGTACATTCTAGTTATTATTATTCTTCTTCTTCCACTTTTTTCTGCGCGCTACTCCTCCCGCAGTTTTTGTCCTAGACCCATGAATGAGGTGTCAAATCGACCGGCTCATTGAGGAGAGGTGTGCTATGACTTTTATAAGCGATCGGGTGTACGATGTTCGTCCGGCGGGCGAAAAAGTAGCGAAAAAAATCCCATAGACTTAACATTGGAACGAACTTTGACAAGTCATAACTCTGGATAACAATGTCATAGAGACAAAGGGGTGGTCTCATTTTACTCAGGAAACCAATCAGTCTCTCAGGAAAACTTTGAAGATATCAAGCCACGCCCTAGCAACCATATAGAGCACCTTAGTAACAAGCTTCATAGACTTCCATTGAAAAAGATCAAATGAATATCTTTGGATAGAAGTGTCGTACAAACAAGAGGGTGGGCTCATTTGACTCGAGGCAGCAAACCGCCAATCACAAATCACCTTAAAGACATCATAGCCACGCCTTAGCAACCATTTAGAGCACCCTAGCAACCCAAAGCATAGGCAGATATCTTCAAATCTGAATATCATAGAGGCATGGGGGTTGGTTTATATCATTCATACTGGCAAGCAGCCTTTGGAGTATCATCATTGGTAGCTGCCAAGCCACTCCCTAGCAACCAAACAGAGTACCCTAGCAACCATTATTCAACATCTATATTTCTGCATCAGAACATCGTAAAGACATGGGTGTTGGTTTATATTGTCAAGCAGCCTTTGGAGTATCATCATTGGTAGCTACCAAGCCACTCCCTAGCAACCAAACAGAGTACCCTAGCAACCGTTTAGCAAGATCTATATCTCTGCATCAGAACATCGTAGAGACATGGGTGTTGGTTTATATTGTCAAGCAGCCTTTGGAGTATCATCATTGGTAGCTGCCAAGCCACTCCTTAGCAACCAAACAGAGTACCCTAGCAACCGTTTAGCAATATCTATATCTCTGCATCAGAGCATCATAGAGACATGGCGGTTGGCTCTTTTGACTCATGCTAGCAAACTGGACTTCCAACATGCTACACATGCTAGCGGTGAATAGCTACATGCTAATAGTGATTAGCTAAGTGCTAAAGTGGGCTGAGAACATGATAAGAACTCTATAGAAACTCCATTGTAACTATCTGTGCCAACTACCAACCACCTAGTAATACCATAGCAACCACCCTGGTTACCATAGCAACCGCCCAGAACACCCTAGCAACCGCCTAGCAACACAGTAGTGACCACTCCAGGTACCTTAACAACTGCCTAGCAACACCTTAGCAACCACCCAGGTTACCATAGCAACCGCCTAGCAACCGCCCAGAACACCCTAGCAACCGCCTAGCAACACCTTAGCAACCACCCCAAGTACCTCAGCAACTTCCTAGCAACACCCTAGCAACTACCCTGGTTACCATAGCAACCGCCTAGCAACCACCCAGAACACCATAGCAACCGCCTAGCAACACCTTAGCAACCACCCCAAGTACCTCAGCAACTTCCTAGCAACACCCTAGCAACTACCCTGGTTATCACAGCAACCGCCTACCAACCGCCTAGAACACCTTAGCAACCGCCTAGCAACACCTTAGCAACCACTCCAAGTACCTTAGCAACTGCCTAGCAACACCTTAGCAACCACCCAGGTTACCATAGCAACCGCCTAGCAACCACCAATAACACCCTAGCAACCGCCTAGCAACACCGTAGTGACCACCCCAAGTGCCTTAGAAACTGCCTACCAACACCCTAGCAACCACCCAGGTTACCATAGCAACCGCTTAGCAACCGCTTAGCAACCACCCAGAACACCTTGGCAACCGCCTAGAAACACCTTAGCAACCACTCCAAGTACCTTAGCAACTGCCTAGCAACACCCTAGCAACCACTCAGGTTACCAAAGCAACCGCATAGCAACAGGGTACAGAATTTTGCTACTGCAAGCACCATTCACATTTTCATCAGGAAATGTACATTCTAGTATTGTAATTACTATTCACCTGAACAAAACTTTGGCGCGTAACTCGTCCCGCACCGTTTGACGTAGACCCACGAATGAGGTGTCAAATCGACCGGCTTATTGAGGAGAGGTGTGCTATGACTTTTCTAAGCGATTAGGTGTACGATGTTCGCACAGCGTACGAAAAAACGGCTGAAAAAACTCCCATAGACTTAACATGGGGGCCAAATCTGTGAGATCATATCTTTGGTTTAGATGGTCATAGAGACTTGGGGCTGGGCTCTTTTGGCTCGGCCTATCAAGCCGCCAATAAGTAGTGACTTTATGGCCACGCCCTAGCAACCAATTACAGCACCCTAGCAACCGGTGCCGAATTTTGCCACTGCAAGCACCATTCACATTTTCTTCAGGAAATGTACATTCTAGTATTGTAATTACTATTCACCTGAACGAAACTTTGGCGCGTAACTCGTCCCGCACCGTTTGTCGTAGACCCACATATGAGGTGTCAAATCGACCGGCTTATTGAGGAGAGGTGTGCTATGACTTTTCTAAGTGATCGGGTGTACGATGTTCGCACAGCGTACGAAAAAAATGGCTGAAAAAACTCCCATAGACTTAACATTGGGTCAAAATCTGTGAGATCATATCTTTGGATCATAAGGTCATAGAGACTTGGGGCTGGGCTCTTTTGATTCGGCCAGCCAATAAGTAGTGACACAGCAACTTCATAGCCACGCCCTAGCAACCAATTACAGCACCCTAGCAACCGGGGCCAAATTTTGCCACTGCAAGCACCATTCACATTTTCTTCAGGAAATGTACATTCTAGTTAATGGTGCTTGCCAAAGGCAAAGCTCCATTATTGTTATTCTAAATACTTATTATTATTCTGCTTCTTCTTCTTCTGGACAAAACTTCGGCGCGTAACTTGTCCCGCAGTTTTTGTCCTAGACCCATGAATGAGGTGTCAAATCGACCGGCTTATTGAGGAGAGGTGTGCTATGACTTTTATAAGCGATCGGGTGTACGATGTTCGTCCGACGGGCGAAAAATCGGGCGAAAAATCCCATAGACTTAACATTGGGACGAACTTTGACAAGTCATAACTCTGGATCACAATGTCATAGAGACAAGGGGGTGGGCTCATTTTACTCAGGCAACCAATCAGTCTATCAAGATAATTTTAAAGCTATCAAGCCACGCCCTAGCAACCATAGAGAGTACCTTAGCAACAAGTTCCATAGACTTCCATTGAAAAAGATCAAAGGAATATCTTTGGATAGGAGTGTCATAGAAACATGAGGGTGGGCTCATTTGACTCGGGGCAGCAAACGGCCAATCACGAATCACCTTCAAGATATCATAGCCACGCCCTAGCAACTATTTAGAGCACCCTAGCAACTCAAAGCATAGAGGGGATATCTTCAAATCTGAACATCATAGAGGAATGGGGGTTGGTTTATATCATTCATACTGGCAAGCAGCCTTTGGTTTATCATTACTGGCAGCTGCCAAGCCATTCCCTAGCAACCAAACAGAGTACCCTAGCAACCGTTTTGCAAGATCTATATCTCTGCATCAGAACATCGTAGAGACATGGGTGTTGGTTTATATTGTCAAGCAGCCTTTGGAGTATCATCATTGGTAGCTACCAAGCCACTCCCTAGCAACCAAACAGAGTACCCTAGCAACCGTTTTGAAACACCTATATTTCTGCATCAGAACATTATAGAGACATGGCGGTTGGCTCTTTTGACTCATGCTAGCAAACTGGACTTCCACCATGCTACACATGCTAGCAGTGAATAGCTACATGCTAATAGTGATTAGCTTAAGGTTTAAACATGACACAAACTAGTAAAAATGTGTTAGAATAATGCTAGTGGCATGTTAATTGTGTTAGCATGATGCTAGTAGCATGCTAATCATGTTAGCATCATGTTAGCAAACATGCTAATCATGTTAGCATCTTGTTAAATACATGCTAACAACATGGTAATCATGCTAGCATCATGCTAGCATTATGCTAATGATGTTAGCATGTTGCTAACATTATGCTAACATGATTAGCATCTTGTTAAAATCATGCTAAAAACATGGTAATCATGCTAGCATCATGCTAGCATTATGCTAATCATGTTAGCATGTTTGCTAGCATTATGCTAACATGATTAGCATCTTGTTTAAAAAATGCTAGCAGCATGCTAAGGGTGTTAGCATCATGCTAGAAACATGCTAATAATGTTAGCATGTTGCTAACATAATCCTAACATGATTAGCATTTGGTTAAAATAATGCTAGCAACATGGTAATCATGCTAGCATCATGCAAGCATTATGCTAATCATGTTAGCATGTTGCTAGCATTATGCTAACATGACTAGCATTTTGTTTAAAACATGCTAGTAGCATGCTTAGGGTGTTAGCATCATGCAAGCAAAATGCTAATCATGTTAGCATCTTGTTAAAAACATGCTAAGAAAATGGTAATCATGCTAGCATCATGTTACCATTATGCTAATCATGTTAGCATGTTGCTAGCATTATGCTAACATGATTAGCATCTTGTTAAAATCATGGTAGCAACATGGTAATCATGCTAGCATCATGCTAGCATTATGCTAATCATGTTAGCATGTTTTGCTACCATTATGCTAACATGATTAGAATCTTGCTAAAAACATGCTGGCATCATGCTATGGGTGTTAGCATCATGTTAGCAACATGCTAATCTGTTAGCATCTTGCTAAAAACATCCTAGCAGGACGGTAATTATGTTAGCATCATGCTAATCAAGAGTGCTGAGTTTTGCCACTGCAAGCACCATTCACATTTTCTTCAGGAAATGTACATTCTAGTTAGTGGTGCTTGCCAAAGGCAAAGCATCACTATTATTATTCTAAATACTTATTATTATTCTGCTTCTTCTTCTTCTGGACAAAACTTTGGCGCGTAACTTGTCCCGCAGTTTTTGTCCTAGACCCATGAATGAGGTGTCAAATCGACCGGCTCATTGAGGAGAGGTGTGCTATGACTTTTATAAGCGATCGGACCAACGATGTTCGCACAGCGGACGAAAAAGCGGCCAAAAAAGTCCCATTGACTTACATTGAAAAATTCAAATTCACGAACATTCCGTCTCTCTCAACTGTCACTTTCTCACACACACTCACACACGCAGGCCCTTAGAAGCCTTTCTCTCTCAGACACAGACACTCATTTTCTTCCACTTTTATTTCTGCGCGCTACTCCTCCCGCAGCGTTTGTCCTAGACCCATGAATGAGGTGTCAAATCGACCGGCTCATTGATGAGATGTGTGTTATGACTTTTATAAGCAATCGGACCAACGATGTTCGTACAGTGGACGAAAAAGCGTCCAAAAAAGTCCCATTGACTTTCAATGGCGGAATCTTCAGAAATTTGAATTTCAACTGTCACTTTCTCACACACACTCACACACGCAGGCCCTCAGAACCCTTTCTCTCACTCACTCATTATTGATCACAGTGTGATAGAGACAAGGGGGTGGGCTCATTTTACTCAGGCAACCAATCAGTGTCTCAGGATCACTGTTAAGCTATCAAGCCACGCCCTAGCAACCATATTGAGCACCATAGCAACAAGTTCCATAGACTTCCATTAAAAAAGATCAAAGGAATATCTTTGGATAAAAGTGTCATAGAAACATGAGGGTGGGCTCATTTGACTCGGGGTAACAAACGTCCAATCACAAATCACCTTGAACATTTCATAGCCACGCCCTAGCAACCATTTAGAGCACCCTAGCAACCCAAAGCATAGAGGGATATCTTCAAATTTGAATATCATAGTGGCATGGGGGTTGGTTTATATCATTCATACTGGCAAACATCCTTTGGTGTATCATCAGTGGCAGCTGCCAGGCCACTCCCTAGCAACCAAACAGAGTACCCTAGCAACCGTGTAGCGAGACCTATATCTCTGCATCAGAGCATCATACAGACATGGGGGTTGGTTTATATTGTCAAGCAGCGTTTGGAGTTTCATCATTGGTAGGTGCCAAGCCACTCCCTAGCAACCAAACAGAGTACCCTAGCAACCGTTTAGCGAGACCTATATCTCTGCATCAGAGCATCGTAAAGACATGGCAGTTGGCTCTTTTGACTCATGCTAGCAAACTGGACTTCCAACATGCTACACATGCTAGCAGTGAATAGCTACATGCTAATAGTGATTAGCTAAGTGTTAAAGTGGGCTGAGAACATGCCAGGAACTCTATAGAAACTCCATAGTAACTATCTGTGACAACTACCAACCACCTAGTAACACCATAGCAACCACCCTGGTTACCATAGCAACCGCCTAGCAACCGCCTAGCAACACCGTAGTGACCACCCCAGGTACCTTAGCAACTGCCTAGCAACACCCTAGCAACCACCCAGGTTACCATAGCAACCACCTAGCAACCACCCAGAACACCCTAGCAACTGCCTAGCAACACCTTAGCAACCGCTCCAAGTACCTTAGCAACTGCCTAGCAACACCCTAGCAACGACCCAGGTTACCATAGCAACCGCCTAGCAACCACCCAGAACACCCTAGCAACCGCCTAGCAACACCGTAGTGACCACCCCAGGTACCTTAGCAACTGCCTAGCAACACCTTAGCAACCACCCAGGTTACCATAGCAACCGCCTAGCAACCACCAATAACACCCTAGCAACCGCCTAGCAACACCGTAGTGACCACCCCAAGTGCCTTAGAAACTGCCTACCAACACCCTAGCAACCACCCAGGTTACCATAGCAACCGCTTAGCAACCGCTTAGCAACCACCCAGAACACCTTGGCAACCGCCTAGAAACACCTTAGCAACCACTCCAAGTACCTTAGCAACTGCCTAGCAACACCCTAGCAACCACTCAGGTTACCAAAGCAACCGCATAGCAACAGGGTACAGAATTTTGCTACTGCAAGCACCATTCACATTTTCATCAGGAAATGTACATTCTAGTATTGTAATTACTATTCACCTGAACAAAACTTTGGCGCGTAACTCGTCCCGCACCGTTTGACGTAGACCCACGAATGAGGTGTCAAATCGACCGGCTTATTGAGGAGAGGTGTGCTATGACTTTTCTAAGCGATTAGGTGTACGATGTTCGCACAGCGTACGAAAAAACGGCTGAAAAAACTCCCATAGACTTAACATGGGGGCCAAATCTGTGAGATCATATCTTTGGTTTAGATGGTCATAGAGACTTGGGGCTGGGCTCTTTTGGCTCGGCCTATCAAGCCGCCAATAAGTAGTGACTTTATGGCCACGCCCTAGCAACCAATTACAGCACCCTAGCAACCGGTGCCGAATTTTGCCACTGCAAGCACCATTCACATTTTCTTCAGGAAATGTACATTCTAGTATTGTAATTACTATTCACCTGAACGAAACTTTGGCGCGTAACTCGTCCCGCACCGTTTGTCGTAGACCCACATATGAGGTGTCAAATCGACCGGCTTATTGAGGAGAGGTGTGCTATGACTTTTCTAAGTGATCGGGTGTACGATGTTCGCACAGCGTACGAAAAAAATGGCTGAAAAAACTCCCATAGACTTAACATTGGGTCAAAATCTGTGAGATCATATCTTTGGATCATAAGGTCATAGAGACTTGGGGCTGGGCTCTTTTGATTCGGCCAGCCAATAAGTAGTGACACAGCAACTTCATAGCCACGCCCTAGCAACCAATTACAGCACCCTAGCAACCGGGGCCAAATTTTGCCACTGCAAGCACCATTCACATTTTCTTCAGGAAATGTACATTCTAGTTAATGGTGCTTGCCAAAGGCAAAGCTCCATTATTGTTATTCTAAATACTTATTATTATTCTGCTTCTTCTTCTTCTGGACAAAACTTCGGCGCGTAACTTGTCCCGCAGTTTTTGTCCTAGACCCATGAATGAGGTGTCAAATCGACCGGCTTATTGAGGAGAGGTGTGCTATGACTTTTATAAGCGATCGGGTGTACGATGTTCGTCCGACGGGCGAAAAATCGGGCGAAAAATCCCATAGACTTAACATTGGGACGAACTTTGACAAGTCATAACTCTGGATCACAATGTCATAGAGACAAGGGGGTGGGCTCATTTTACTCAGGCAACCAATCAGTCTATCAAGATAATTTTAAAGCTATCAAGCCACGCCCTAGCAACCATAGAGAGTACCTTAGCAACAAGTTCCATAGACTTCCATTGAAAAAGATCAAAGGAATATCTTTGGATAGGAGTGTCATAGAAACATGAGGGTGGGCTCATTTGACTCGGGGCAGCAAACGGCCAATCACGAATCACCTTCAAGATATCATAGCCACGCCCTAGCAACTATTTAGAGCACCCTAGCAACTCAAAGCATAGAGGGGATATCTTCAAATCTGAACATCATAGAGGAATGGGGGTTGGTTTATATCATTCATACTGGCAAGCAGCCTTTGGTTTATCATTACTGGCAGCTGCCAAGCCATTCCCTAGCAACCAAACAGAGTACCCTAGCAACCGTTTTGCAAGATCTATATCTCTGCATCAGAACATCGTAGAGACATGGGTGTTGGTTTATATTGTCAAGCAGCCTTTGGAGTATCATCATTGGTAGCTACCAAGCCACTCCCTAGCAACCAAACAGAGTACCCTAGCAACCGTTTTGAAACACCTATATTTCTGCATCAGAACATTATAGAGACATGGCGGTTGGCTCTTTTGACTCATGCTAGCAAACTGGACTTCCACCATGCTACACATGCTAGCAGTGAATAGCTACATGCTAATAGTGATTAGCTTAAGGTTTAAACATGACACAAACTAGTAAAAATGTGTTAGAATAATGCTAGTGGCATGTTAATTGTGTTAGCATGATGCTAGTAGCATGCTAATCATGTTAGCATCATGTTAGCAAACATGCTAATCATGTTAGCATCTTGTTAAATACATGCTAACAACATGGTAATCATGCTAGCATCATGCTAGCATTATGCTAATGATGTTAGCATGTTGCTAACATTATGCTAACATGATTAGCATCTTGTTAAAATCATGCTAAAAACATGGTAATCATGCTAGCATCATGCTAAGCATTATGCTAATCATGTTAGCATGTTTGCTAAGATTATGCTAACATGATTAGCATCTTGTTTAAAACATGCTAGCAGCATGCTAAGGGTGTTAGCATCATGCTAGCAACATGCTAATCATGTTAGCATGTTGCTAACATAATGCTAACATGATTAGCATTTGGTTAAAATAATGCTAGCAACATGGTAATCATGCTAGCATCATGCTAGCATTATGCTAATCATGTTAGCATGTTGCTAGCATTATGCTAACATGACTAGCATTTTGTTTAAAACATGAGAGTAGCATGCTTAGGGTGTTAGCATCATGCTCGCAAAATGCTAATCATGTTAGCATCTTGTTCAAAACATGCTAAAGAAATGGTAATCATGCTAGCATCATGTTACCATTATGCTAATCATGTTAGCATGTTGCTAGCATTATGCTAACATGATTAGCATCTTGTTAAAATCATGGTAGCAACATGGTAATCATGCTAGCATCATGCTAGCATTATGCTAATCATGTTAGCATGTTTTGCTACCATTATGCTAACATGATTAGAATCTTGCTAAAAACATGCTGGCATCATGCTATGGGTGTTAGCATCATGTTAGCAACATGCTAATCTGTTAGCATCTTGCTAAAAACATCCTAGCAGGACGGTAATTATGTTAGCATCATGCTAATCAAGAGTGCTGAGTTTTGCCACTGCAAGCACCATTCACATTTTCTTCAGGAAATGTACATTCTAGTTAGTGGTGCTTGCCAAAGGCAAAGCATCACTATTATTATTCTAAATACTTATTATTATTCTGCTTCTTCTTCTTCTGGACAAAACTTTGGCGCGTAACTTGTCCCGCAGTTTTTGTCCTAGACCCATGAATGAGGTGTCAAATCGACCGGCTCATTGAGGAGAGGTGTGCTATGACTTTTATAAGCGATCGGACCAACGATGTTCGCACAGCGGACGAAAAAGCGGCCAAAAAAGTCCCATTGACTTACATTGAAAAATTCAAATTCACGAACATTCCGTCTCTCTCAACTGTCACTTTCTCACACACACTCACACACGCAGGCCCTTAGAAGCCTTTCTCTCTCAGACACAGACACTCATTTTCTTCCACTTTTATTTCTGCGCGCTACTCCTCCCGCAGCGTTTGTCCTAGACCCATGAATGAGGTGTCAAATCGACCGGCTCATTGATGAGATGTGTGTTATGACTTTTATAAGCAATCGGACCAACAATGTTCGTACAGTGGACGAAAAGCGTCCAAAAAAAGTCCCATTGACTTTCAATGGCGGAATCTTCAGAAATTTGAATTTCAACTGTCACTTTCTCACACACACTCACACACGCAGGCCCTCAGAACCCTTTCTCTCACTCACTCATTATTGATCACAGTGTGATAGAGACAAGGGGGTGGGCTCATTTTACTCAGGCAACCAATCAGTGTCTCAGGATCACTGTTAAGCTATCAAGCCACGCCCTAGCAACCATATTGAGCACCATAGCAACAAGTTCCATAGACTTCCATTAAAAAAGATCAAAGGAATATCTTTGGATAAAAGTGTCATAGAAACATGAGGGTGGGCTCATTTGACTCGGGGTAACAAACGTCCAATCACAAATCACCTTGAACATTTCATAGCCACGCCCTAGCAACCATTTAGAGCACCCTAGCAACCCAAAGCATAGAGGGATATCTTCAAATTTGAATATCATAGTGGCATGGGGGTTGGTTTATATCATTCATACTGGCAAACATCCTTTGGTGTATCATCAGTGGCAGCTGCCAGGCCACTCCCTAGCAACCAAACAGAGTACCCTAGCAACCGTGTAGCGAGACCTATATCTCTGCATCAGAGCATCATACAGACATGGGGGTTGGTTTATATTGTCAAGCAGCGTTTGGAGTTTCATCATTGGTAGGTGCCAAGCCACTCCCTAGCAACCAAACAGAGTACCCTAGCAACCGTTTAGCGAGACCTATATCTCTGCATCAGAGCATCGTAAAGACATGGCAGTTGGCTCTTTTGACTCATGCTAGCAAACTGGACTTCCAACATGCTACACATGCTAGCAGTGAATAGCTACATGCTAATAGTGATTAGCTAAGTGTTAAAGTGGGCTGAGAACATGCCAGGAACTCTATAGAAACTCCATAGTAACTATCTGTGACAACTACCAACCACCTAGTAACACCATAGCAACCACCCTGGTTACCATAGCAACCGCCTAGCAACCGCCTAGCAACACCGTAGTGACCACCCCAGGTACCTTAGCAACTGCCTAGCAACACCCTAGCAACCACCCAGGTTACCATAGCAACCACCTAGCAACCACCCAGAACACCCTAGCAACTGCCTAGCAACACCTTAGCAACCGCTCCAAGTACCTTAGCAACTGCCTAGCAACACCCTAGCAACGACCCAGGTTACCATAGCAACCGCCTAGCAACCACCCAGAACACCCTAGCAACCGCCTAGCAACACCGTAGTGACCACCCCAGGTACCTTAGCAACTGCCTAGCAACACCTTAGCAACCACCCAGGTTACCATAGCAACCGCCTAGCAACCACCCAGAACACCTTAGCAACCGCCTAGCATCACCTTAGCAACTACCCCAAGTACCTTAGCAACTGCCTAGCAACACCCTAGCAACCACTCAGGTTACCATAGCAACCACCCAGAACACCTTAGCAACCGCCTAGCAACACCTTAGCAACCACTACAAGTACCTTAGCAACCGCCTAGCAACCAGGTACCGAATTTTGCCACTGCAAGCACCATTCACATTTTCTTCAGGAAATGTACATTCTAGTTAATGGTGCTTGCCAAAGGCAAAGCTCCATTCTTATTCTTCTGCATACTTATTATTCTTCTTCTTCTTCTTCTGGACACAATTTCTGCGCGCTACTCCTCCCGCAGTTTTTGTCATAGACCCATGAATGAGGTGTCAAATCGACCGGCTCATTGAGGACAGGTGTGCTATGACTTTTATAAGCGATCGGGTGTACGATGTTCGTCCGGCGGGCGAAAAAGTAGCGAAAAAAATCCCATAGACTTTGCATTGGGACAAACTTTGATGAGTAATAGCTCCTAACGAGAATTTCATAGAAACATGTGGGTTACCACGTTTGAAGAGCCTGATAGGCTCTCTCAGACCATACCTCAAAATGGGGTGTAAGTTGTACCCCTGGGGCGCAAGAGCTGCCCAAAGTTGCCCCATAGACATACTATGGTGAAGCCGTGCCCATGAACCAGGAAGTACTGTGTTTTTCCTACTATGGGAAATTACATAGGGATTTTGTATTGAACATAACTCTGGATCACAATGTCATAGAGACAAGGGGGTGGGCCCATTTTACTCAGGCAACCAATCAGTCTCTCAGGATCATTGTGAAGCTATCAAGCCACGCCCTAGCAACCATATAGAGCACCATAGCAACAAGTTCCATTGACTTCCATTGAAAAAGATCAAATGAATATCTTTGGATAGAAGTGTCGTACAAACAAGAGGGTGGGCTCATTTGACTGGAGGCAGCAAACCGCCAATCACAAATCACCTTAAAGACATCATAGCCACGCCTTAGCAACCATTTAAAGCACCCTAGCAACCCAAAGCATAGGCAGATATCTTCAAATCTGAATATCATAGAGGCATGGGGATTGGTTTATATCATTTATACTGGCAAGCAGCCTTTGGTTTATCATTACTAGCAGCTGCCAAGCCACTCCCTAGCAACCAAACAGAGTACCCTAGCAACCGTTTTGCAAGATCTATATCTCTGCATCAGAACATCATAAAGACATGGGGGTTGGTTTATATTGTCAAGCAGCCTTTGGAGTATCATCATTGGTAGCTGCCAAGCCACTCCTTAGCAACCAAACAGAGTACCCTAGCAACCGTTTAGCAAGATCTATATCTCTGCATCAGAGCATCATAGAGACATGGCGGTTGGCTCTTTTGACTCATGCTAGCAAACTGAACTTCCAACATGCTACACATGCTAGCAGTGAATAGCTACATGCTAATAGTGATTAGCTTAGGGTTTAAACATGACACAAACTAGTAAAAATGTGTTACATCATGCTGGTAACATGCTAATTGTGTTAGCATCATGCTAGTAGCATGCTAATCATGTTAGCATCATGGTAGCAAACATGCTAATTATGTTAGCATCTTGTTAAAAACATGCTAGCATCATGCTAGCATTATGCTAATCATGTTAGCATGTTGCTAGCATTATGCTAACATGATTAGCATCTTTCTAAAAACATGCTAGCAGCATGCTAAGGGTGTTAGCATTATGCTAGCAACAAATGCTAATCATGTTAGCATGTTGCTAGCATTATGCTAACATGATTAGCATCTTTCTAAAAACATGCTAGCAGCATGCTAAGGGTGTTAGCATAATGCTAGCAACATGCTAATCATGTTAGCATCTTGATAAAAACATCCTAGCAGGACGGTAATTATGTTAGCATCATGCTAATCAAGAGTGCCGAGTTTTGCCACTGCAAGCACCATTCACATTTTCTTCAGGAAATGTACATTCTAGTATTGTAAATACTATTCACCTGAACAAAACTTTGGCGCGTAACTCGTCCCGCACCGTTTGTCGTAGACCCACGAATGAGGTGTCAAATCGACCGGCTTATTGAGGAGAGGTGTGCTATGACTTTTCTAAGCGATCGGGTGTACGATGTTCGCACAGCGTACGAAAAAACGGCTGAAAAAACTCCCATAGACTTAACATGGGGGCCAAATCTGTGAGATCATATCTTTGGTTTAGAAGGTCATAGAGACTTGGGGCTGGGCTTTTTTGACTCGTCCTATCAAGCAGCCAATAACTATTGACTTCATAGCCTCACCCTAGCAACCAGGTGCCGAATTTTGCCACTGCAAGCACCATTCACATTTTCTTCAGGAAATGTACATTCTAGTTCTTCTTCTTCTTCTTCTGGACACAATTTCTGCGCGCTACTCCTCCCGCAGTTTTTGTCATAGACCCATGAATGAGGTGTCAAATCGACCGGCTCATTGAGGACAGGTGTGCTATGACTTTTATAAGCGATCGGGTGTACGATGTTCGTCCGGCGGGCGAAAAAGTAGCGAAAAAAATCCCATAGACTTTGCATTGGGACAAACTTTGATGAGTAATAGCTCCTAACGAGAGTTTCATAGAAACATGTGGGTTACCACGTTTGAAGAGCCTGATAGGCTCTCTCAGACCATACCTCAAAATGGGGTGTAAGTTGTACCCCTGGGGCGCAAGAGCTGCCCAAAGTTGCCCCATAGACATACTATGGTGAAGCCGTGCCCATGAACCAGGAAGTACTGTGTTTTTCCTACTATGGGAAATTACATAGGGATTTTGTATTGAACATAACTCTGAATCACAATGTCATAGAGACAAGGGGTGGGCTCATTTTACTCAGGCAACCAATCAGTCTCTCAGGATCATTGTAAAGCTATCAAGCCACGCCCTAGCAACCATATAGAGAACCATAGCAACAAGTTCCATAGACTTCCATTGAAAAAGATCAAAGGAATATCTTTGGATAGGAGTGTCATAGAAACATGAGGGTGGGCTCATTTGACTCGAGGCAGCAAACCGCCAATCACAAATCACCTTAAAGACATCATAGCCACGCCTTAGCAACCATATAGAGCACCCTAGCAACCCAAAGCATAGGCAGATATCTTCAAATCTGAATATCATAGAGGCATGGGGGTTGGTTTATATCATTCATACTGGCAAGCAGCCTTTGGTGTATCATCATTGGTAGCTGCCAAGCCACTCCTTAGCAACCAAACAGAGTACCCTAGCAACCATTTTGCAAGATCTATATCTCTGCGTCAGAACATCGTACAGACATGGGGGTTGGTTTATATTGTCAAGCAGCCTTTGGAGTATCATCATTGGCAGCTGCCAAGCCACTCCCTAGCAACCAAACAGAGTACCCTAGCAACCGTTTTGAAACACCTATATTTCTGCATCAGAACATTATAGAGACATGGCGGTTGGCTCTTTTGACTCATGCTAGCAAACTGGACTTCCACCATGCTACACATGCTAGCAGTGAATAGCTACATGCTAATAGTGAGTAGCTTAAGGTTTAAACATGACACAAACTAGTAAAAATGTGTTAGAATAATGCTAGTGGCATGCTAATTGTGTTAGCATGATGCTAGTAGCATGATAATCATGTTAGCATCATGTTAGCAAACATGCTAATCATGTTAGCATCTTGTTAAATACATGCTAACAACATGGTAATCATGCTAGCATCATGCTAGCATTATGCTAATGATGTTAGCATGTTGCTAGCATTATGCTAACATGATTAGCATCTTGTTAAAATCATGCTAGCAACATGGTAATCATGCTAGCATCATGCTAGCATTATGCTAATCATGTTAGCATGTTTGCTAGCATTATGCTAACATGATTAGCATCTTGTTTAAAACATGCTAACAGCATGCTAAGGGTGTTAGCATCATGCAAGCAACATGCTAATCATGTTAGCATGTTGTTAACATAATGCTAACATGATTAGCATCTTGTTAAAATAATGCTAGCAACATGGTAATCATGCTAGCATCATGCTAGTATTATGCTAATCATATTAGCATTTTGCTAGCATTATGCTAACATGACTAGCATTTTGTTTAAAACATGCTAGCAGCATGCTTAGGGTGTTAGCATCATGCTAGCAACATGCAAATCATGTTAGCATTTTGCTAAAAACATCCTAGCAGGACGGTAATTATGTTAGCATCATGCTAATCAAGAGTGCCGAGTTTTGCCACTGCAAGCACCATTCACATTTTCTTCAGGAAATGTACATTCTAGTTAATGGTGCTTGCCAAAGGCAAAGCTCCATTCTTATTCTTCTGCATACTTATTATTATTATTATTATTATTAATGGTGCTTGCCAAAGGCAAAGCTCCATTCTTATTCTTCTGCATACTTATTATTCTTCTTCTTCTTCTTCTGGACACAATTTCTGCGCGCTACTCCTCCCGCAGTTTTTGTCATAGACCCATGAATGAGGTGTCAAATCGACCGGCTCATTGAGGACAGGTGTGCTATGACTTTTATAAGCGATCGGGTGTACGATGTTCGTCCAGCGGGCGAAAAAGTAGCGAAAAAAATCCCATAGACTTTGCATTGGGACAAACTTTGATGAGTAATAGCTCCTAACGAGAATTTCATAGAAACATGTGGGTTACCACGTTTGAAGAGCCTGATAGGCTCTCTCAGACCATACCTCAAAATGGGGTGTAAGTTGTACCCCTGGGGCGCAAGAGCTGCCCAAAGTTGCCCCATAGACATACTATGGTGAAGCCGTGCCCATGAACCAGGAAGTACTGTGTTTTTCCTACTATGGGAAATTACATAGGGATTTTGTATTGAACATAACTCTGGATCACAATGTCATAGAGACAAGGGGGTGGGCTCATTTTACTCAGGCAACCAATCAGTCTCTCAGGATCATTGTAAAGCTATCAAGCCACGCCCTAGCAACCATATAGAGAACCATAGCAACAAGTTCCATAGACTTCCATTGAAAAAGATCAAAGGAATATCTTTGGATAGGAGTGTCATAGAAACATGAGGGTGGGCTCATTTGACTCGAGGCAGCAAACCGCCAATCACAAATCACCTTAAAGACATCATAGCCACGCCTTAGCAACCATATAGAGCACCCTAGCAACCCAAAGCATAGGCAGATATCTTCAAATCTGAATATCATAGAGGCATGGGGGTTGGTTTATATCATTCATACTGGCAAGCAGCCTTTGGTGTATCATCATTGGTAGCTGCCAAGCCACTCCTTAGCAACCAAACAGAGTACCCTAGCAACCATTTTGCAAGATCTATATCTCTGCGTCAGAACATCGTACAGACATGGGGGTTGGTTTATATTGTCAAGCAGCCTTTGGAGTATCATCATTGGCAGCTGCCAAGCCACTCCCTAGCAACCAAACAGAGTACCCTAGCAACCGTTTTGAAACACCTATATTTCTGCATCAGAACATTATAGAGACATGGCGGTTGGCTCTTTTGACTCATGCTAGCAAACTGGACTTCCACCATGCTACACATGCTAGCAGTGAATAGCTACATGCTAATAGTGATTAGCTTAAGGTTTAAACATGACACAAACTAGTAAAAATGTGTTAGAATAATGCTAGTGGCATGTTAATTGTGTTAGCATGATGCTAGTAGCATGATAATCATGTTAGCATCATGTTAGCAAACATGCTAATCATGTTAGCATCTTGTTAAATACATGCTAACAACATGGTAATCATGCTAGCATCATGCTAGCATTATGCTAATGATGTTAGCATGTTGCTAGCATTATGCTAACATGATTAGCATCTTGTTAAAATAATGCTAGCAACATGGTAATCATGCTAGCATCATGCTAGTATTATGCTAATCATGTTAGCATTTTGCTAGCATTATGCTAACATGACTAGCATTTTGTTTAAAACATGCTAGCAGCATGCTTAGGGTGTTAGCATCATGCTAGCAACATGCTAATCATGTTAGCATTTTGCTAAAAACATCCTAGCAGGACGGTAATTATGTTAGCATCATGCTAATCAAGAGTGCCGAGTTTTGCCACTGCAAGCACCATTCACATTTTCTTCAGGAAATGTACATTCTAGTATTGTAATTACTATTCACCTGAACAAAACTTTGGCACGTAACTTGTCCCGCACCGTTTGTCGTAGACCCACGAATGAGGTGTCAAATCGACCGGCTTATTGAGGAGAGGTGTGCTATGACTTTTCTAAGCGATTGGGTGTACAATTTTCGCACAGCATACGAAAAAATGGCTGAAAAAACTCCCATAGACTTAACATGGGGGCCAAATCTGTGAGATCATATCTTTAGTTTAGAAGGTCATAGAGACTTGGGGCTGGGCTCTTTTGATTCAGCCTGCCAATAAGTATTGACACAGCATCTTCATAGCCACTTCCTAGCAACCAATTACAGCACCCTAGCAACCGGTGCCGAATTTTGCCACTGCAAGCACCATTCACATTTTCTTCAGGAAATGTACATTCTAGTTATTATTATTCTTCTTCTTCCACTTTTTTTTCTGCGCGCTACTCCTCCCGCAGTTTTTGTCCTAGACCCATGAATGAGGTGTCAAATCGACCGGCTCATTGAGGAGAGGTGTGCTATGACTTTTATAAGCGATCGGGTGTACGATGTTCGTCCGGCGGGCGAAAAAGTAGCGAAAAAAATCCCATAGACTTAACATTGGAACGAACTTTGACAAGTCATAACTCTGGATAACAATGTCATAGAGACAAAGGGGTGGTCTCATTTTACTCAGGAAACCAATCAGTCTCTCAGGAAAACTTTGAAGATATCAAGCCACGCCCTAGCAACCATATAGAGCACCTTAGTAACAAGCTTCATAGACTTCCATTGAAAAAGATCAAATGAATATCTTTGGATAGAAGTGTCGTACAAACAAGAGGGTGGGCTCATTTGACTCGAGGCAGCAAACCGCCAATCACAAATCACCTTAAAGACATCATAGCCACGCCTTAGCAACCATTTAGAGCACCCTAGCAACCCAAAGCATAGGCAGATATCTTCAAATCTGAATATCATAGAGGCATGGGGGTTGGTTTATATCATTCATACTGGCAAGCAGCCTTTGGAGTATCATCATTGGTAGCTGCCAAGCCACTCCCTAGCAACCAAACAGAGTACCCTAGCAACCATTATTCAACATCTATATTTCTGCATCAGAACATCGTAAAGACATGGGTGTTGGTTTATATTGTCAAGCAGCCTTTGGAGTATCATCATTGGTAGCTACCAAGCCACTCCCTAGCAACCAAACAGAGTACCCTAGCAACCGTTTAGCAAGATCTATATCTCTGCATCAGAACATCGTAGAGACATGGGTGTTGGTTTATATTGTCAAGCAGCCTTTGGAGTATCATCATTGGTAGCTGCCAAGCCACTCCTTAGCAACCAAACAGAGTACCCTAGCAACCGTTTAGCAATATCTATATCTCTGCATCAGAGCATCATAGAGACATGGCGGTTGGCTCTTTTGACTCATGCTAGCAAACTGGACTTCCAACATGCTACACATGCTAGCGGTGAATAGCTACATGCTAATAGTGATTAGCTAAGTGCTAAAGTGGGCTGAGAACATGATAAGAACTCTATAGAAACTCCATTGTAACTATCTGTGCCAACTACCAACCACCTAGTAATACCATAGCAACCACCCTGGTTACCATAGCAACCGCCCAGAACACCCTAGCAACCGCCTAGCAACACAGTAGTGACCACTCCAGGTACCTTAACAACTGCCTAGCAACACCTTAGCAACCACCCAGGTTACCATAGCAACCGCCTAGCAACCGCCCAGAACACCCTAGCAACCGCCTAGCAACACCTTAGCAACCACCCCAAGTACCTCAGCAACTTCCTAGCAACACCCTAGCAACTACCCTGGTTACCATAGCAACCGCCTAGCAACCACCCAGAACACCATAGCAACCGCCTAGCAACACCTTAGCAACCACCCCAAGTACCTCAGCAACTTCCTAGCAACACCCTAGCAACTACCCTGGTTATCACAGCAACCGCCTACCAACCGCCTAGAACACCTTAGCAACCGCCTAGCAACACCTTAGCAACCACTCCAAGTACCTTAGCAACTGCCTAGCAACACCTTAGCAACCACCCAGGTTACCATAGCAACCGCCTAGCAACCACCAATAACACCCTAGCAACCGCCTAGCAACACCGTAGTGACCACCCCAAGTGCCTTAGAAACTGCCTACCAACACCCTAGCAACCACCCAGGTTACCATAGCAACCGCTTAGCAACCGCTTAGCAACCACCCAGAACACCTTGGCAACCGCCTAGAAACACCTTAGCAACCACTCCAAGTACCTTAGCAACTGCCTAGCAACACCCTAGCAACCACTCAGGTTACCAAAGCAACCGCATAGCAACAGGGTACAGAATTTTGCTACTGCAAGCACCATTCACATTTTCATCAGGAAATGTACATTCTAGTATTGTAATTACTATTCACCTGAACAAAACTTTGGCGCGTAACTCGTCCCGCACCGTTTGACGTAGACCCACGAATGAGGTGTCAAATCGACCGGCTTATTGAGGAGAGGTGTGCTATGACTTTTCTAAGCGATTAGGTGTACGATGTTCGCACAGCGTACGAAAAACGGCTGAAAAAACTCCCATAGACTTAACATGGGGGCCAAATCTGTGAGATCATATCTTTGGTTTAGATGGTCATAGAGACTTGGGGCTGGGCTCTTTTGGCTCGGCCTATCAAGCCGCCAATAAGTAGTGACTTTATGGCCACGCCCTAGCAACCAATTACAGCACCCTAGCAACCGGTGCCGAATTTTGCCACTGCAAGCACCATTCACATTTTCTTCAGGAAATGTACATTCTAGTATTGTAATTACTATTCACCTGAACGAAACTTTGGCGCGTAACTCGTCCCGCACCGTTTGTCGTAGACCCACATATGAGGTGTCAAATCGACCGGCTTATTGAGGAGAGGTGTGCTATGACTTTTCTAAGTGATCGGGTGTACGATGTTCGCACAGCGTACGAAAAAAATGGCTGAAAAAACTCCCATAGACTTAACATTGGGTCAAAATCTGTGAGATCATATCTTTGGATCATAAGGTCATAGAGACTTGGGGCTGGGCTCTTTTGATTCGGCCAGCCAATAAGTAGTGACACAGCAACTTCATAGCCACGCCCTAGCAACCAATTACAGCACCCTAGCAACCGGGGCCAAATTTTGCCACTGCAAGCACCATTCACATTTTCTTCAGGAAATGTACATTCTAGTTAATGGTGCTTGCCAAAGGCAAAGCTCCATTATTGTTATTCTAAATACTTATTATTATTCTGCTTCTTCTTCTTCTGGACAAAACTTCGGCGCGTAACTTGTCCCGCAGTTTTTGTCCTAGACCCATGAATGAGGTGTCAAATCGACCGGCTTATTGAGGAGAGGTGTGCTATGACTTTTATAAGCGATCGGGTGTACGATGTTCGTCCGACGGGCGAAAAATCGGGCGAAAAATCCCATAGACTTAACATTGGGACGAACTTTGACAAGTCATAACTCTGGATCACAATGTCATAGAGACAAGGGGGTGGGCTCATTTTACTCAGGCAACCAATCAGTCTATCAAGATAATTTTAAAGCTATCAAGCCACGCCCTAGCAACCATAGAGAGTACCTTAGCAACAAGTTCCATAGACTTCCATTGAAAAAGATCAAAGGAATATCTTTGGATAGGAGTGTCATAGAAACATGAGGGTGGGCTCATTTGACTCGGGGCAGCAAACGGCCAATCACGAATCACCTTCAAGATATCATAGCCACGCCCTAGCAACTATTTAGAGCACCCTAGCAACTCAAAGCATAGAGGGGATATCTTCAAATCTGAACATCATAGAGGAATGGGGGTTGGTTTATATCATTCATACTGGCAAGCAGCCTTTGGTTTATCATTACTGGCAGCTGCCAAGCCATTCCCTAGCAACCAAACAGAGTACCCTAGCAACCGTTTTGCAAGATCTATATCTCTGCATCAGAACATCGTAGAGACATGGGTGTTGGTTTATATTGTCAAGCAGCCTTTGGAGTATCATCATTGGTAGCTACCAAGCCACTCCCTAGCAACCAAACAGAGTACCCTAGCAACCGTTTTGAAACACCTATATTTCTGCATCAGAACATTATAGAGACATGGCGGTTGGCTCTTTTGACTCATGCTAGCAAACTGGACTTCCACCATGCTACACATGCTAGCAGTGAATAGCTACATGCTAATAGTGATTAGCTTAAGGTTTAAACATGACACAAACTAGTAAAAATGTGTTAGAATAATGCTAGTGGCATGTTAATTGTGTTAGCATGATGCTAGTAGCATGCTAATCATGTTAGCATCATGTTAGCAAACATGCTAATCATGTTAGCATCTTGTTAAATACATGCTAACAACATGGTAATCATGCTAGCATCATGCTAGCATTATGCTAATGATGTTAGCATGTTGCTAACATTATGCTAACATGATTAGCATCTTGTTAAAATCATGCTAAAAACATGGTAATCATGCTAGCATCATGCTTTAGCATTATGCTAATCATGTTAGCATGTTTGCTTAAGCATTATGCTAACATGATTAGCATCTTGTTTAAAACATGCTAGCAGCATGCTAAGGGTGTTAGCATCATGCTAGCAACATGCTAATCATGTTAGCATGTTGCTAACATAATGCTAACATGATTAGCATTTGGTTAAAATAATGCTAGCAACATGGTAATCATGCTTAGCATCATGCTAGCATTATGCTAATCATGTTAGCATGTTGCTAGCATTATGCTAACATGACTAGCATTTTGTTTAAAACATGCTAGTAGCATGCTTAGGGTGTTAGCATCATGCTAGCAAAATGCTAATCATGTTAGCATCTTGTTAAAAACATGCTAGCAAAATGGTAATCATGCTTAGCATCATGTTACCATTATGCTAATCATGTTAGCATGTTGCTAGCATTATGCTAACATGATTAGCATCTTGTTAAAATCATGGTAGCAACATGGTAATCATGCTAGCATCATGCTAGCATTATGCTAATCATGTTAGCATGTTTTGCTACCATTATGCTAACATGATTAGAATCTTGCTAAAAACATGCTGGCATCATGCTATGGGTGTTAGCATCATGTTAGCAACATGCTAATCTGTTAGCATCTTGCTAAAAACATCCTAGCAGGACGGTAATTATGTTAGCATCATGCTAATCAAGAGTGCTGAGTTTTGCCACTGCAAGCACCATTCACATTTTCTTCAGGAAATGTACATTCTAGTTAGTGGTGCTTGCCAAAGGCAAAGCATCACTATTATTATTCTAAATACTTATTATTATTCTGCTTCTTCTTCTTCTGGACAAAACTTTGGCGCGTAACTTGTCCCGCAGTTTTTGTCCTAGACCCATGAATGAGGTGTCAAATCGACCGGCTCATTGAGGAGAGGTGTGCTATGACTTTTATAAGCGATCGGACCAACGATGTTCGCACAGCGGACGAAAAGCGGCCATAAAAGTCCCATTGACTTACATTGAAAAATTCAAATTCACGAACATTCCGTCTCTCTCAACTGTCACTTTCTCACACACACTCACACACGCAGGCCCTTAGAAGCCTTTCTCTCTCAGACACAGACACTCATTTTCTTCCACTTTTATTTCTGCGCGCTACTCCTCCCGCAGCGTTTGTCCTAGACCCATGAATGAGGTGTCAAATCGACCGGCTCATTGATGAGATGTGTGTTATGACTTTTATAAGCAATCGGACCAACGATGTTCGTACAGTGGACGAAAAAGCGTCCAAAAAAAGTCCCATTGACTTTCAATGGCGGAATCTTCAGAAATTTGAATTTCAACTGTCACTTTCTCACACACACTCACACACGCAGGCCCTCAGAACCCTTTCTCTCACTCACTCATTATTGATCACAGTGTGATAGAGACAAGGGGGTGGGCTCATTTTACTCAGGCAACCAATCAGTGTCTCAGGATCACTGTTAAGCTATCAAGCCACGCCCTAGCAACCATATTGAGCACCATAGCAACAAGTTCCATAGACTTCCATTAAAAAAGATCAAAGGAATATCTTTGGATAAAAGTGTCATAGAAACATGAGGGTGGGCTCATTTGACTCGGGGTAACAAACGTCCAATCACAAATCACCTTGAACATTTCATAGCCACGCCCTAGCAACCATTTAGAGCACCCTAGCAACCCAAAGCATAGAGGGATATCTTCAAATTTGAATATCATAGTGGCATGGGGGTTGGTTTATATCATTCATACTGGCAAACATCCTTTGGTGTATCATCAGTGGCAGCTGCCAGGCCACTCCCTAGCAACCAAACAGAGTACCCTAGCAACCGTGTAGCGAGACCTATATCTCTGCATCAGAGCATCATACAGACATGGGGGTTGGTTTATATTGTCAAGCAGCGTTTGGAGTTTCATCATTGGTAGGTGCCAAGCCACTCCCTAGCAACCAAACAGAGTACCCTAGCAACCGTTTAGCGAGACCTATATCTCTGCATCAGAGCATCGTAAAGACATGGCAGTTGGCTCTTTTGACTCATGCTAGCAAACTGGACTTCCAACATGCTACACATGCTAGCAGTGAATAGCTACATGCTAATAGTGATTAGCTAAGTGTTAAAGTGGGCTGAGAACATGCCAGGAACTCTATAGAAACTCCATAGTAACTATCTGTGACAACTACCAACCACCTAGTAACACCATAGCAACCACCCTGGTTACCATAGCAACCGCCTAGCAACCGCCTAGCAACACCGTAGTGACCACCCCAGGTACCTTAGCAACTGCCTAGCAACACCCTAGCAACCACCCAGGTTACCATAGCAACCACCTAGCAACCACCCAGAACACCCTAGCAACTGCCTAGCAACACCTTAGCAACCGCTCCAAGTACCTTAGCAACTGCCTAGCAACACCCTAGCAACGACCCAGGTTACCATAGCAACCGCCTAGCAACCACCCAGAACACCCTAGCAACCGCCTAGCAACACCGTAGTGACCACCCCAGGTACCTTAGCAACTGCCTAGCAACACCTTAGCAACCACCCAGGTTACCATAGCAACCGCCTAGCAACCACCAATAACACCCTAGCAACCGCCTAGCAACACCGTAGTGACCACCCCAAGTGCCTTAGAAACTGCCTACCAACACCCTAGCAACCACCCAGGTTACCATAGCAACCGCTTAGCAACCGCTTAGCAACCACCCAGAACACCTTGGCAACCGCCTAGAAACACCTTAGCAACCACTCCAAGTACCTTAGCAACTGCCTAGCAACACCCTAGCAACCACTCAGGTTACCAAAGCAACCGCATAGCAACAGGGTACAGAATTTTGCTACTGCAAGCACCATTCACATTTTCATCAGGAAATGTACATTCTAGTATTGTAATTACTATTCACCTGAACAAAACTTTGGCGCGTAACTCGTCCCGCACCGTTTGACGTAGACCCACGAATGAGGTGTCAAATCGACCGGCTTATTGAGGAGAGGTGTGCTATGACTTTTCTAAGCGATTAGGTGTACGATGTTCGCACAGCGTACGAAAAAACGGCTGAAAAAACTCCCATAGACTTAACATGGGGGCCAAATCTGTGAGATCATATCTTTGGTTTAGATGGTCATAGAGACTTGGGGCTGGGCTCTTTTGGCTCGGCCTATCAAGCCGCCAATAAGTAGTGACTTTATGGCCACGCCCTAGCAACCAATTACAGCACCCTAGCAACCGGTGCCGAATTTTGCCACTGCAAGCACCATTCACATTTTCTTCAGGAAATGTACATTCTAGTATTGTAATTACTATTCACCTGAACGAAACTTTGGCGCGTAACTCGTCCCGCACCGTTTGTCGTAGACCCACATATGAGGTGTCAAATCGACCGGCTTATTGAGGAGAGGTGTGCTATGACTTTTCTAAGTGATCGGGTGTACGATGTTCGCACAGCGTACGAAAAAAATGGCTGAAAAAACTCCCATAGACTTAACATTGGGTCAAAATCTGTGAGATCATATCTTTGGATCATAAGGTCATAGAGACTTGGGGCTGGGCTCTTTTGATTCGGCCAGCCAATAAGTAGTGACACAGCAACTTCATAGCCACGCCCTAGCAACCAATTACAGCACCCTAGCAACCGGGGCCAAATTTTGCCACTGCAAGCACCATTCACATTTTCTTCAGGAAATGTACATTCTAGTTAATGGTGCTTGCCAAAGGCAAAGCTCCATTATTGTTATTCTAAATACTTATTATTATTCTGCTTCTTCTTCTTCTGGACAAAACTTCGGCGCGTAACTTGTCCCGCAGTTTTTGTCCTAGACCCATGAATGAGGTGTCAAATCGACCGGCTTATTGAGGAGAGGTGTGCTATGACTTTTATAAGCGATCGGGTGTACGATGTTCGTCCGACGGGCGAAAAATCGGGCGAAAAATCCCATAGACTTAACATTGGGACGAACTTTGACAAGTCATAACTCTGGATCACAATGTCATAGAGACAAGGGGGTGGGCTCATTTTACTCAGGCAACCAATCAGTCTATCAAGATAATTTTAAAGCTATCAAGCCACGCCCTAGCAACCATAGAGAGTACCTTAGCAACAAGTTCCATAGACTTCCATTGAAAAAGATCAAAGGAATATCTTTGGATAGGAGTGTCATAGAAACATGAGGGTGGGCTCATTTGACTCGGGGCAGCAAACGGCCAATCACGAATCACCTTCAAGATATCATAGCCACGCCCTAGCAACTATTTAGAGCACCCTAGCAACTCAAAGCATAGAGGGGATATCTTCAAATCTGAACATCATAGAGGAATGGGGGTTGGTTTATATCATTCATACTGGCAAGCAGCCTTTGGTTTATCATTACTGGCAGCTGCCAAGCCATTCCCTAGCAACCAAACAGAGTACCCTAGCAACCGTTTTGCAAGATCTATATCTCTGCATCAGAACATCGTAGAGACATGGGTGTTGGTTTATATTGTCAAGCAGCCTTTGGAGTATCATCATTGGTAGCTACCAAGCCACTCCCTAGCAACCAAACAGAGTACCCTAGCAACCGTTTTGAAACACCTATATTTCTGCATCAGAACATTATAGAGACATGGCGGTTGGCTCTTTTGACTCATGCTAGCAAACTGGACTTCCACCATGCTACACATGCTAGCAGTGAATAGCTACATGCTAATAGTGATTAGCTTAAGGTTTAAACATGACACAAACTAGTAAAAATGTGTTAGAATAATGCTAGTGGCATGTTAATTGTGTTAGCATGATGCTAGTAGCATGCTAATCATGTTAGCATCATGTTAGCAAACATGCTAATCATGTTAGCATCTTGTTAAATACATGCTAACAACATGGTAATCATGCTAGCATCATGCTAGCATTATGCTAATGATGTTAGCATGTTGCTAACATTATGCTAACATGATTAGCATCTTGTTAAAATCATGCTAAAAACATGGTAATCATGCAAGCATCATGCTAGCATTATGCTAATCATGTTAGCATGTTTGCAAGCATTATGCTAACATGATTAGCATCTTGTTTAAAACATGCTAGCAGCATGCTAAGGGTGTTAGCATCATGCTAGCAACATGCTAATCATGTTAGCATGTTGCTAACATAATGCTAACATGATTAGCATTTGGTTAAAATAATGCTAGCAACATGGTAATCATGCTAGCATCATGCTAGCATTATGCTAATCATGTTAGCATGTTGCTAGCATTATGCTAACATGACTAGCATTTTGTTTAAAACATGCTAGTAGCATGCTTAGGGTGTTAGCATCATGCTAGCAAAATGCTAATCATGTTAGCATCTTGTTAAAAACATGCTTTAGCAAAATGGTAATCATGCTAGCCTCCTGCTACCATTCTGCGAATCATGTTAGCAGGTTGCTAGCATTATGCTAACATGATGAGCATCTTGTTAAAATCATGGTAGCAACATGGTAATCATGCTAGCATCCTGCGAGCATTATGCTAATCATGTTAGCATGTTTTGCTACCATTATGCTAACATGATTAGAATCTTGCTAAAAACATGCTGGCATCATGCTATGGGTGTTAGCATCATGTTAGCAACATGCTAATCTGTTAGCATCTTGCTAAAAACATCCTAGCAGGACGGTAATTATGTTAGCATCATGCTAATCAAGAGTGCTGAGTTTTGCCACTGCAAGCACCATTCACATTTTCTTCAGGAAATGTACATTCTAGTTAGTGGTGCTTGCCAAAGGCAAAGCATCACTATTATTATTCTAAATACTTATTATTATTCTGCTTCTTCTTCTTCTGGACAAAACTTTGGCGCGTAACTTGTCCCGCAGTTTTTGTCCTAGACCCATGAATGAGGTGTCAAATCGACCGGCTCATTGAGGAGAGGTGTGCTATGACTTTTATAAGCGATCGGACCAACGATGTTCGCACAGCGGACGAAAAAGCGGCCAAAAAAGTCCCATTGACTTACATTGAAAAATTCAAATTCACGAACATTCCGTCTCTCTCAACTGTCACTTTCTCACACACACTCACACACGCAGGCCCTTAGAAGCCTTTCTCTCTCAGACACAGACACTCATTTTCTTCCACTTTTATTTCTGCGCGCTACTCCTCCCGCAGCGTTTGTCCTAGACCCATGAATGAGGTGTCAAATCGACCGGCTCATTGATGAGATGTGTGTTATGACTTTTATAAGCAATCGGACCAACAATGTTCGTACAGTGGACGAAAAAGCGTCCAAAAAAAGTCCCATTGACTTTCAATGGCGGAATCTTCAGAAATTTGAATTTCAACTGTCACTTTCTCACACACACTCACACACGCAGGCCCTCAGAACCCTTTCTCTCACTCACTCATTATTGATCACAGTGTGATAGAGACAAGGGGTGGGCTCATTTTACTCAGGCAACCAATCAGTGTCTCAGGATCACTGTTAAGCTATCAAGCCACGCCCTAGCAACCATATTGAGCACCATAGCAACAAGTTCCATAGACTTCCATTAAAAAAGATCAAAGGAATATCTTTGGATAAAAGTGTCATAGAAACATGAGGGTGGGCTCATTTGACTCGGGGTAACAAACGTCCAATCACAAATCACCTTGAACATTTCATAGCCACGCCCTAGCAACCATTTAGAGCACCCTAGCAACCCAAAGCATAGAGGGATATCTTCAAATTTGAATATCATAGTGGCATGGGGGTTGGTTTATATCATTCATACTGGCAAACATCCTTTGGTGTATCATCAGTGGCAGCTGCCAGGCCACTCCCTAGCAACCAAACAGAGTACCCTAGCAACCGTGTAGCGAGACCTATATCTCTGCATCAGAGCATCATACAGACATGGGGGTTGGTTTATATTGTCAAGCAGCGTTTGGAGTTTCATCATTGGTAGGTGCCAAGCCACTCCCTAGCAACCAAACAGAGTACCCTAGCAACCGTTTAGCGAGACCTATATCTCTGCATCAGAGCATCGTAAAGACATGGCAGTTGGCTCTTTTGACTCATGCTAGCAAACTGGACTTCCAACATGCTACACATGCTAGCAGTGAATAGCTACATGCTAATAGTGATTAGCTAAGTGTTAAAGTGGGCTGAGAACATGCCAGGAACTCTATAGAAACTCCATAGTAACTATCTGTGACAACTACCAACCACCTAGTAACACCATAGCAACCACCCTGGTTACCATAGCAACCGCCTAGCAACCGCCTAGCAACACCGTAGTGACCACCCCAGGTACCTTAGCAACTGCCTAGCAACACCCTAGCAACCACCCAGGTTACCATAGCAACCACCTAGCAACCACCCAGAACACCCTAGCAACTGCCTAGCAACACCTTAGCAACCGCTCCAAGTACCTTAGCAACTGCCTAGCAACACCCTAGCAACGACCCAGGTTACCATAGCAACCGCCTAGCAACCACCCAGAACACCCTAGCAACCGCCTAGCAACACCGTAGTGACCACCCCAGGTACCTTAGCAACTGCCTAGCAACACCTTAGCAACCACCCAGGTTACCATAGCAACCGCCTAGCAACCACCCAGAACACCTTAGCAACCGCCTAGCATCACCTTAGCAACTACCCCAAGTACCTTAGCAACTGCCTAGCAACACCCTAGCAACCACTCAGGTTACCATAGCAACCACCCAGAACACCTTAGCAACCGCCTAGCAACACCTTAGCAACCACTACAAGTACCTTAGCAACCGCCTAGCAACCAGGTACCGAATTTTGCCACTGCAAGCACCATTCACATTTTCTTCAGGAAATGTACATTCTAGTTAATGGTGCTTGCCAAAGGCAAAGCTCCATTCTTATTCTTCTGCATACTTATTATTCTTCTTCTTCTTCTTCTGGACACAATTTCTGCGCGCTACTCCTCCCGCAGTTTTTGTCATAGACCCATGAATGAGGTGTCAAATCGACCGGCTCATTGAGGACAGGTGTGCTATGACTTTTATAAGCGATCGGGTGTACGATGTTCGTCCGGCGGGCGAAAAAGTAGCGAAAAAAATCCCATAGACTTTGCATTGGGACAAACTTTGATGAGTAATAGCTCCTAACGAGAATTTCATAGAAACATGTGGGTTACCACGTTTGAAGAGCCTGATAGGCTCTCTCAGACCATACCTCAAAATGGGGTGTAAGTTGTACCCCTGGGGCGCAAGAGCTGCCCAAAGTTGCCCCATAGACATACTATGGTGAAGCCGTGCCCATGAACCAGGAAGTACTGTGTTTTTCCTACTATGGGAAATTACATAGGGATTTTGTATTGAACATAACTCTGGATCACAATGTCATAGAGACAAGGGGGTGGGCCCATTTTACTCAGGCAACCAATCAGTCTCTCAGGATCATTGTGAAGCTATCAAGCCACGCCCTAGCAACCATATAGAGCACCATAGCAACAAGTTCCATTGACTTCCATTGAAAAAGATCAAATGAATATCTTTGGATAGAAGTGTCGTACAAACAAGAGGGTGGGCTCATTTGACTGGAGGCAGCAAACCGCCAATCACAAATCACCTTAAAGACATCATAGCCACGCCTTAGCAACCATTTAAAGCACCCTAGCAACCCAAAGCATAGGCAGATATCTTCAAATCTGAATATCATAGAGGCATGGGGATTGGTTTATATCATTTATACTGGCAAGCAGCCTTTGGTTTATCATTACTAGCAGCTGCCAAGCCACTCCCTAGCAACCAAACAGAGTACCCTAGCAACCGTTTTGCAAGATCTATATCTCTGCATCAGAACATCATAAAGACATGGGGGTTGGTTTATATTGTCAAGCAGCCTTTGGAGTATCATCATTGGTAGCTGCCAAGCCACTCCTTAGCAACCAAACAGAGTACCCTAGCAACCGTTTAGCAAGATCTATATCTCTGCATCAGAGCATCATAGAGACATGGCGGTTGGCTCTTTTGACTCATGCTAGCAAACTGAACTTCCAACATGCTACACATGCTAGCAGTGAATAGCTACATGCTAATAGTGATTAGCTTAGGGTTTAAACATGACACAAACTAGTAAAAATGTGTTACATCATGCTGGTAACATGCTAATTGTGTTAGCATCATGCTAGTAGCATGCTAATCATGTTAGCATCATGCTTTAGCAAACATGCTAATTATGTTAGCATCATGATAAAAACCTGCTATCAACATTGTAATCCTGCTAGCATCATGCTAGCATTATGCTAATCATGTTAGCATGAATCTAGCATTATGCTAACATGATTAGCATCTTTCTAAAAACATGCTAGCAGCATGCTAAGGGTGTTAGCATTATGCTAGCAACAAATGCTAATCATGTTAGCATGTTGCTAGCATAATGCTAACATGATTAGCATCTTTCTAAAAACATGCTAGCAGCATGCTAAGGGTGTTAGCATAATGCTAGCAACATGCTAATCATGTTAGCATCTTGATAAAAACATCCTAGCAGGACGGTAATTATGTTAGCATCATGCTAATCAAGAGTGCCGAGTTTTGCCACTGCAAGCACCATTCACATTTTCTTCAGGAAATGTACATTCTAGTATTGTAATTACTATTCACCTGAACAAAACTTTGGCGCGTAACTCGTCCCGCACCGTTTGTCGTAGACCCACGAATGAGGTGTCAAATCGACCGGCTTATTGAGGAGAGGTGTGCTATGACTTTTCTAAGCGATCGGGTGTACGATGTTTGCACAGCGTACGAAATAACGGCTGAAAAAAGTCCCATAGACTTAACATGGGGGCCAAATCTGTGAGATCATATCTTTGGATCAGAAGATCGTAGAGACTTGGGGCTGGGCTCGTTTGACTTGGCAATCCAATGAGTAGTGACACAGCAGCTTCATAGCCACGCCCTAGCAACCAATTACAGCACCCTAGCAACCGGGTGCCGAATTTTGCCACTGCAAGCACCATTCACATTTTCTTCAGGAAATGTACATTCTAGTTAATGGTGCTTGCCAAAGGCAAAGCTCCATTATTGTTATTCTAAATACTTATTATTATTCTGCTTCTTCTTCTTCTGGACAAAACTTCGGCGCGTAACTTGTCCCGCAGTTTTTGTCCTAGACCCATGAATGAGGTGTCAAATCGACCGGCTCATTGAGGACAGGTGTGCTATGACTTTTATAAGCGATCGGGTGTACGATGTTCGTCCGGCGGGCGAAAAAGTAGCGAAAAAAATCCCATAGACTTTGCATTGGGACAAACTTTGATGAGTAATAGCTCCTAACGAGAATTTCATAGAAACATGTGGGTTACCACGTTTGAAGAGCCTGATAGGCTCTCTCAGACCATACCTCAAAATGGGGTGTAAGTTGTACCCCTGGGGCGCAAGAGCTGCCCAAAGTTGCCCCATAGACATACTATGGTGAAGCCGTGCCCATGAACCAGGAAGTACTGTGTTTTTCCTACTATGGGAAATTACATAGGGATTTTGTATTGAACATAACTCTGGATCACAATGTCATAGAGACAAGGGGGTGGGCTCATTTTACTCAGGCAACCAATCAGTCTCTCAGGATCATTGTAAAGCTATCAAGCCACGCCCTAGCAACCATATAGAGAACCATAGCAACAAGTTCCATAGACTTCCATTGAAAAAGATCAAAGGAATATCTTTGGATAGGAGTGTCATAGAAACATGAGGGTGGGCTCATTTGACTCGAGGCAGCAAACCGCCAATCACAAATCACCTTAAAGACATCATAGCCACGCCTTAGCAACCATATAGAGCACCCTAGCAACCCAAAGCATAGGCAGATATCTTCAAATCTGAATATCATAGAGGCATGGGGGTTGGTTTATATCATTCATACTGGCAAGCAGCCTTTGGTGTATCATCATTGGTAGCTGCCAAGCCACTCCTTAGCAACCAAACAGAGTACCCTAGCAACCATTTTGCAAGATCTATATCTCTGCGTCAGAACATCGTACAGACATGGGGGTTGGTTTATATTGTCAAGCAGCCTTTGGAGTATCATCATTGGCAGCTGCCAAGCCACTCCCTAGCAACCAAACAGAGTACCCTAGCAACCGTTTTGAAACACCTATATTTCTGCATCAGAACATTATAGAGACATGGCGGTTGGCTCTTTTGACTCATGCTAGCAAACTGGACTTCCACCATGCTACACATGCTAGCAGTGAATAGCTACATGCTAATAGTGATTAGCTTAAGGTTTAAACATGACACAAACTAGTAAAAATGTGTTAGAATAATGCTAGTGGCATGTTAATTGTGTTAGCATGATGCTAGTAGCATGATAATCATGTTAGCATCATGTTAGCAAACATGCTAATCATGTTAGCATCTTGTTAAATACATGCTAACAACATGGTAATCATGCTAGCATCATGCTAACATTATGCTAATGATGTTAGCATGTTCTTAGCATTATGCTAACATGATTAGCATCTTGTTAAAATCATGCTAGCAACATGGTAATCATGCTAGCATCATGCTAGCATTATGCTAATCATGTTAGCATGTTTGCTAGCATTATGCTAACATGATTAGCATCTTGTTTAAAACATGCTAACAGCATGCTAAGGGTGTTAGCATCATGCTAGCAACATGCTAATCATGTTAGCATGTTGTTAACATAATGCTAACATGATTAGCATCTTGTTAAAATAATGCTAGCAACATGGTAATCATGCTAGCATCATGCTAGTATTATGCTAATCATGTTAGCATTTTGCTAGCATTATGCTAACATGACTAGCATTTTGTTTAAAACATGCTAGCAGCATGCTTAGGGTGTTAGCATCATGCTAGCAACATGCTAATCATGTTAGCATTTTGCTAAAAACATCCTAGCAGGACGGTAATTATGTTAGCATCATGCTAATCAAGAGTGCCGAGTTTTGCCACTGCAAGCACCATTCACATTTTCTTCAGGAAATGTACATTCTAGTATTGTAATTACTATTCACCTGAACGAAACTTTGGCGCGTAACTCGTCCCGCACCGTTTGTCGTAGACCCACATATGAGGTGTCAAATCGACCGGCTTATTGAGGAGAGGTGTGCTATGACTTTTCTAAGTGATCGGGTGTACGATGTTCGCACAGCGTACGAAAAAAATGGCTGAAAAAACTCCCATAGACTTAACATTGGGTCAAAATCTGTGAGATCATATCTTTGGATCATAAGGTCATAGAGACTTGGGGCTGGGCTCTTTTGATTCGGCCAGCCAATAAGTAGTGACACAGCAACTTCATAGCCACGCCCTAGCAACCAATTACAGCACCCTAGCAACCGGGGCCAAATTTTGCCACTGCAAGCACCATTCACATTTTCTTCAGGAAATGTACATTCTAGTATTGTAATTACTATTCACCTGAACAAAACTTTGGCGCGTAACTCGTCCCGCACCGTTTGACGTAGACCCACAAATGAGGTGTCAAATCGACCGGCTTATTGAGGAGAGGTGTGCTATGACTTTTCTAAGCGATTAGGTGTACGATGTTCGCACAGCGTACGAAAAAACGGCTGAAAAAACTCCCATAGACTTAACATGGGGGCCAAATCTGTGAGATCATATCTTTGGTTTAGATGGTCATAGAGACTTGGGGCTGGGCTCTTTTGGCTCGGCCTATCAAGCCGCCAATAAGTAGTGACTTTATGGCCACGCCCTAGCAACCAATTACAGCACCCTAGCAACCGGGTGCCGAATTTTGCCACTGCAAGCACCATTCACATTTTCTTCAGGAAATGTACATTCTAGTTAATGGTGCTTGCCAAAGGCAAAGCTCCATTCTTATTCTTCTGCATACTTATTATTCTTCTTCTTCTTCTTCTGGACACAATTTCTGCGCGCTACTCCTCCCGCAGTTTTTGTCATAGACCCATGAATGAGGTGTCAAATCGACCGGCTCATTGAGGACAGGTGTGCTATGACTTTTATAAGCGATCGGGTGTACGATGTTCGTCCGGCGGGCGAAAAAGTAGCGAAAAAAATCCCATAGACTTTGCATTGGGACAAACTTTGATGAGTAATAGCTCCTAACGAGAATTTCATAGAAACATGTGGGTTACCACGTTTGAAGAGCCTGATAGGCTCTCTCAGACCATACCTCAAAATGGGGTGTAAGTTGTACCCCTGGGGCGCAAGAGCTGCCCAAAGTTGCCCCATAGACATACTATGGTGAAGCCGTGCCCATGAACCAGGAAGTACTGTGTTTTTCCTACTATGGGAAATTACATAGGGATTTTGTATTGAACATAACTCTGGATCACAATGTCATAGAGACAAGGGGGTGGGCCCATTTTACTCAGGCAACCAATCAGTCTCTCAGGATCATTGTGAAGCTATCAAGCCACGCCCTAGCAACCATATAGAGCACCATAGCAACAAGTTCCATTGACTTCCATTGAAAAAGATCAAATGAATATCTTTGGATAGAAGTGTCGTACAAACAAGAGGGTGGGCTCATTTGACTGGAGGCAGCAAACCGCCAATCACAAATCACCTTAAAGACATCATAGCCACGCCTTAGCAACCATTTAAAGCACCCTAGCAACCCAAAGCATAGGCAGATATCTTCAAATCTGAATATCATAGAGGCATGGGGATTGGTTTATATCATTTATACTGGCAAGCAGCCTTTGGTTTATCATTACTAGCAGCTGCCAAGCCACTCCCTAGCAACCAAACAGAGTACCCTAGCAACCGTTTTGCAAGATCTATATCTCTGCATCAGAACATCATAAAGACATGGGGGTTGGTTTATATTGTCAAGCAGCCTTTGGAGTATCATCATTGGTAGCTGCCAAGCCACTCCTTAGCAACCAAACAGAGTACCCTAGCAACCGTTTAGCAAGATCTATATCTCTGCATCAGAGCATCATAGAGACATGGCGGTTGGCTCTTTTGACTCATGCTAGCAAACTGAACTTCCAACATGCTACACATGCTAGCAGTGAATAGCTACATGCTAATAGTGATTAGCTTAGGGTTTAAACATGACACAAACTAGTAAAAATGTGTTACATCATGCTGGTAACATGCTAATTGTGTTAGCATCATGCTAGTAGCATGCTAATCATGTTAGCATCATGCTAGCAAACATGCTAATTATGTTAGCATCTTGTTAAAAACATGCTAGCATCATGCTAGCATTATGCTAATCATGTTAGCATGTTGCTAGCATTATGCTAACATGATTAGCATCTTTCTAAAAACATGCTAGCAGCATGCTAAGGGTGTTAGCATTATGCTAGCAACAAATGCTAATCATGTTAGCATGTTGCTAGCATAATGCTAACATGATTAGCATCTTTCTAAAAACATGCTAGCAGCATGCTAAGGGTGTTAGCATAATGCTAGCAACATGCTAATCATGTTAGCATCTTGATAAAAACATCCTAGCAGGACGGTAATTATGTTAGCATCATGCTAATCAAGAGTGCCGAGTTTTGCCACTGCAAGCACCATTCACATTTTCTTCAGGAAATGTACATTCTAGTATTGTAATTACTATTCACCTGAACAAAACTTTGGCGCGTAACTCGTCCCGCACCGTTTGTCGTAGACCCACGAATGAGGGGTCAAATCGACCGGCTTATTGAGGAGAGGTGTGCTATGACTTTTCTAAGCGATCGGGTGTACGATGTTCGCACAGCGTACGAAAAAACGGCTTAAAAAACTCCCATAGACTTAACATGGGGGCCAAATCTGTGAGATCATATCTTTGGTTTAGAAGGTCATAGAGAGTTGGGGCTGGGCTCTTTTGACTCAGCCTATCAGGCTTGACTTCAGGCTTGACTTCTTGGCCACACCCTAGCAACCAATTACAGCACCCTAGCAACCGAGTGTCGAATTTTGCCACTGCAAGCACCATTCACATTTTCTTCAGGAAATGTACATTCTAGTTAATGGTGCTTGCCAAAGGCAAAGCTCCATTCTTATTCTTCTGCATACTTATTATTATTATTATTATTATTATTATTATTCTTCTTCTTCCACTTTTTTTTCTGCGCGCTACTCCTCCCGCAGTTTTTGTCCTAGACCCATGAATGAGGTGTCAAATCGACCGGCTCATTGAGGAGAGGTGTGCTATGACTTTTATAAGCGATCGGGTGTACGATGTTCGTCCGGCGGGCGAAAAAGTAGCGAAAAAAATCCCATAGACTTAACATTGGAACGAACTTTGACAAGTCATAACTCTGGATAACAATGTCATAGAGACAAAGGGGTGGTCTCATTTTACTCAGGAAACCAATCAGTCTCTCAGGAATACTTTGAAGATATCAAGCCACGCCCTAGCAACCATATAGAGCACCTTAGTAACAAGCTTCATAGACTTCCATTGAAAAAGATCAAATGAATATCTTTGGATAGAAGTGTCGTACAAACAAGAGGGTGGGCTCATTTGACTCGAGGCAGCAAACCGCCAATCACAAATCACCTTAAAGACATCATAGCCACGCCTTAGCAACCATTTAGAGCACCCTAGCAACCCAAAGCATAGGCAGATATCTTCAAATCTGAATATCATAGAGGCATGGGGGTTGGTTTATATCATTCATACTGGCAAGCAGCCTTTGGAGTATCATCATTGGTAGCTGCCAAGCCACTCCCTAGCAACCAAACAGAGTACCCTAGCAACCATTATTCAACATCTATATTTCTGCATCAGAACATCGTAAAGACATGGGTGTTGGTTTATATTGTCAAGCAGCCTTTGGAGTATCATCATTGGTAGCTACCAAGCCACTCCCTAGCAACCAAACAGAGTACCCTAGCAACCGTTTAGCAAGATCTATATCTCTGCATCAGAACATCGTAGAGACATGGGTGTTGGTTTATATTGTCAAGCAGCCTTTGGAGTATCATCATTGGTAGCTGCCAAGCCACTCCTTAGCAACCAAACAGAGTACCCTAGCAACCGTTTAGCAATATCTATATCTCTGCATCAGAGCATCATAGAGACATGGCGGTTGGCTCTTTTGACTCATGCTAGCAAACTGGACTTCCAACATGCTACACATGCTAGCGGTGAATAGCTACATGCTAATAGTGATTAGCTAAGTGCTAAAGTGGGCTGAGAACATGATAAGAACTCTATAGAAACTCCATTGTAACTATCTGTGCCAACTACCAACCACCTAGTAATACCATAGCAACCACCCTGGTTACCATAGCAACCGCCCAGAACACCCTAGCAACCGCCTAGCAACACAGTAGTGACCACTCCAGGTACCTTAACAACTGCCTAGCAACACCTTAGCAACCACCCAGGTTACCATAGCAACCGCCTAGCAACCGCCCAGAACACCCTAGCAACCGCCTAGCAACACCTTAGCAACCACCCCAAGTACCTCAGCAACTTCCTAGCAACACCCTAGCAACTACCCTGGTTACCATAGCAACCGCCTAGCAACCACCCAGAACACCATAGCAACCGCCTAGCAACACCTTAGCAACCACCCCAAGTACCTCAGCAACTTCCTAGCAACACCCTAGCAACTACCCTGGTTATCACAGCAACCGCCTACCAACCGCCTAGAACACCTTAGCAACCGCCTAGCAACACCTTAGCAACCACTCCAAGTACCTTAGCAACTGCCTAGCAACACCTTAGCAACCACCCAGGTTACCATAGCAACCGCCTAGCAACCACCAATAACACCCTAGCAACCGCCTAGCAACACCGTAGTGACCACCCCAAGTGCCTTAGAAACTGCCTACCAACACCCTAGCAACCACCCAGGTTACCATAGCAACCGCTTAGCAACCGCTTAGCAACCACCCAGAACACCTTGGCAACCGCCTAGAAACACCTTAGCAACCACTCCAAGTACCTTAGCAACTGCCTAGCAACACCCTAGCAACCACTCAGGTTACCAAAGCAACCGCATAGCAACAGGGTACAGAATTTTGCTACTGCAAGCACCATTCACATTTTCATCAGGAAATGTACATTCTAGTATTGTAATTACTATTCACCTGAACAAAACTTTGGCGCGTAACTCGTCCCGCACCGTTTGACGTAGACCCACGAATGAGGTGTCAAATCGACCGGCTTATTGAGGAGAGGTGTGCTATGACTTTTCTAAGCGATTAGGTGTACGATGTTCGCACAGCGTACGAAAAACGGCTGAAAAAACTCCCATAGACTTAACATGGGGGCCAAATCTGTGAGATCATATCTTTGGTTTAGATGGTCATAGAGACTTGGGGCTGGGCTCTTTTGGCTCGGCCTATCAAGCCGCCAATAAGTAGTGACTTTATGGCCACGCCCTAGCAACCAATTACAGCACCCTAGCAACCGGTGCCGAATTTTGCCACTGCAAGCACCATTCACATTTTCTTCAGGAAATGTACATTCTAGTTAATGGTGCTTGCCAAAGGCAAAGCTCCATTCTTATTCTTCTGCATACTTATTATTCTTCTTCTTCTTCTTCTGGACACAATTTCTGCGCGCTACTCCTCCCGCAGTTTTTGTCATAGACCCATGAATGAGGTGTCAAATCGACCGGCTCATTGAGGACAGGTGTGCTATGACTTTTATAAGCGATCGGGTGTACGATGTTCGTCCGGCGGGCGAAAAAGTAGCGAAAAAAATCCCATAGACTTTGCATTGGGACAAACTTTGATGAGTAATAGCTCCTAACGAGAGTTTCATAGAAACATGTGGGTTACCACGTTTGAAGAGCCTGATAGGCTCTCTCAGACCATACCTCAAAATGGGGTGTAAGTTGTACCCCTGGGGCGCAAGAGCTGCCCAAAGTTGCCCCATAGACATACTATGGTGAAGCCGTGCCCATGAACCAGGAAGTACTGTGTTTTTCCTACTATGGGAAATTACATAGGGATTTTGTATTGAACATAACTCTGAATCACAATGTCATAGAGACAAGGGTGTGGGCTCATTTTACTCAGGCAACCAATCAGTCTCTCAGGATCATTGTAAAGCTATCAAGCCACGCCCTAGCAACCATATAGAGAACCATAGCAACAAGTTCCATAGACTTCCATTGAAAAAGATCAAAGGAATATCTTTGGATAGGAGTGTCATAGAAACATGAGGGTGGGCTCATTTGACTCGAGGCAGCAAACCGCCAATCACAAATCACCTTAAAGACATCATAGCCACGCCTTAGCAACCATATAGAGCACCCTAGCAACCCAAAGCATAGGCAGATATCTTCAAATCTGAATATCATAGAGGCATGGGGGTTGGTTTATATCATTCATACTGGCAAGCAGCCTTTGGTGTATCATCATTGGTAGCTGCCAAGCCACTCCTTAGCAACCAAACAGAGTACCCTAGCAACCATTTTGCAAGATCTATATCTCTGCGTCAGAACATCGTACAGACATGGGGGTTGGTTTATATTGTCAAGCAGCCTTTGGAGTATCATCATTGGCAGCTGCCAAGCCACTCCCTAGCAACCAAACAGAGTACCCTAGCAACCGTTTTGAAACACCTATATTTCTGCATCAGAACATTATAGAGACATGGCGGTTGGCTCTTTTGACTCATGCTAGCAAACTGGACTTCCACCATGCTACACATGCTAGCAGTGAATAGCTACATGCTAATAGTGAGTAGCTTAAGGTTTAAACATGACACAAACTAGTAAAAATGTGTTAGAATAATGCTAGTGGCATGCTAATTGTGTTAGCATGATGCTAGTAGCATGATAATCATGTTAGCATCATGTTAGCAAACATGCTAATCATGTTAGCATCTTGTTAAATACATGCTAACAACATGGTAATCATGCTAGCATCATGCTAGCATTATGCTAATGATGTTAGCATGTTGCTAGCATTATGCTAACATGATTAGCATCTTGTTAAAATCATGCTAGCAACATGGTAATCATGCTAGCATCATGCTTTAGCATTATGCTAATCATGTAAGCATGTTTGCTAGCATTATGCTAACATGATTAGCATCTTGTTTAAAACATGCTAACAGCATGCTAAGGGTGTTAGCATCATGCTAGCAACATGCTAATCATGTTAGCATGTTGTTAACATAATGCTAACATGATTAGCATCTTGTTAAAATAATGCTAGCAACATGGTAATCATGCTAGCATCATGCTAGTATTATGCTAATCATATTAGCATTTTGCTAGCATTATGCTAACATGACTAGCATTTTGTTTAAAACATGCTAGCAGCATGCTTAGGGTGTTAGCATCATGCTAGCAACATGCAAATCATGTTAGCATTTTGCTAAAAACATCCTAGCAGGACGGTAATTATGTTAGCATCATGCTAATCAAGAGTGCCGAGTTTTGCCACTGCAAGCACCATTCACATTTTCTTCAGGAAATGTACATTCTAGTATTGTAATTACTATTCACCTGAACAAAACTTTGGCGCGTAACTCGTCCCGCACCGTTTGACGTAGACCCACGAATGAGGTGTCAAATCGACCGGCTTATTGAGGAGAGGTGTGCTATGACTTTTCTAAGCGATTAGGTGTACGATGTTCGCACAGCGTACGAAAAAACGGCTGAAAAAACTCCCATAGACTTAACATGGGGGCCAAATCTGTGAGATCATATCTTTGGTTTAGATGGTCATAGAGACTTGGGGCTGGGCTCTTTTGGCTCGGCCTATCAAGCCGCCAATAAGTAGTGACTTTATGGCCACGCCCTAGCAACCAATTACAGCACCCTAGCAACCGGTGCCGAATTTTGCCACTGCAAGCACCATTCACATTTTCTTCAGGAAATGTACATTCTAGTATTGTAATTACTATTCACCTGAACGAAACTTTGGCGCGTAACTCGTCCCGCACCGTTTGTCGTAGACCCACATATGAGGTGTCAAATCGACCGGCTTATTGAGGAGAGGTGTGCTATGACTTTTCTAAGTGATCGGGTGTACGATGTTCGCACAGCGTACGAAAAAAATGGCTGAAAAAACTCCCATAGACTTAACATTGGGTCAAAATCTGTGAGATCATATCTTTGGATCATAAGGTCATAGAGACTTGGGGCTGGGCTCTTTTGATTCGGCCAGCCAATAAGTAGTGACACAGCAACTTCATAGCCACGCCCTAGCAACCAATTACAGCACCCTAGCAACCGGGGCCAAATTTTGCCACTGCAAGCACCATTCACATTTTCTTCAGGAAATGTACATTCTAGTTAATGGTGCTTGCCAAAGGCAAAGCTCCATTATTGTTATTCTAAATACTTATTATTATTCTGCTTCTTCTTCTTCTGGACAAAACTTCGGCGCGTAACTTGTCCCGCAGTTTTTGTCCTAGACCCATGAATGAGGTGTCAAATCGACCGGCTTATTGAGGAGAGGTGTGCTATGACTTTTATAAGCGATCGGGTGTACGATGTTCGTCCGACGGGCGAAAAATCGGGCGAAAAATCCCATAGACTTAACATTGGGACGAACTTTGACAAGTCATAACTCTGGATCACAATGTCATAGAGACAAGGGGGTGGGCTCATTTTACTCAGGCAACCAATCAGTCTATCAAGATAATTTTAAAGCTATCAAGCCACGCCCTAGCAACCATAGAGAGTACCTTAGCAACAAGTTCCATAGACTTCCATTGAAAAAGATCAAAGGAATATCTTTGGATAGGAGTGTCATAGAAACATGAGGGTGGGCTCATTTGACTCGGGGCAGCAAACGGCCAATCACGAATCACCTTCAAGATATCATAGCCACGCCCTAGCAACTATTTAGAGCACCCTAGCAACTCAATGCATAGAGGGGATATCTTCAAATCTGAACATCATAGAGGAATGGGGGTTGGTTTATATCATTCATACTGGCAAGCAGCCTTTGGTTTATCATTACTGGCAGCTGCCAAGCCATTCCCTAGCAACCAAACAGAGTACCCTAGCAACCGTTTTGCAAGATCTATATCTCTGCATCAGAACATCGTAGAGACATGGGTGTTGGTTTATATTGTCAAGCAGCCTTTGGAGTATCATCATTGGTAGCTACCAAGCCACTCCCTAGCAACCAAACAGAGTACCCTAGCAACCGTTTTGAAACACCTATATTTCTGCATCAGAACATTATAGAGACATGGCGGTTGGCTCTTTTGACTCATGCTAGCAAACTGGACTTCCACCATGCTACACATGCTAGCAGTGAATAGCTACATGCTAATAGTGATTAGCTTAAGGTTTAAACATGACACAAACTAGTAAAAATGTGTTAGAATAATGCTAGTGGCATGTTAATTGTGTTAGCATGATGCTAGTAGCATGCTAATCATGTTAGCATCATGTTAGCAAACATGCTAATCATGTTAGCATCTTGTTAAATACATGCTAACAACATGGTAATCATGCTAGCATCATGCTAGCATTATGCTAATGATGTTAGCATGTTGCTAACATTATGCTAACATGATTAGCATCTTGTTAAAATCATGCTAAAAACATGGTAATCATGCTAGCATCATGCTAGCATTATGTTAATCATGTTAGCATGTTTGCTAGCATTATGCTAACATGATTAGCATCTTGTTTAAAACATGCTAGCAGCATGCTAAGGGTGTTAGCATCATGCTAGCAACATGCTAATCATGTTAGCATGTTGCTAACATAATGCTAACATGATTAGCATTTGGTTAAAATAATGCTAGCAACATGGTAATCATGCTAGCATCATGCTAGCATTATGCTAATCATGTTAGCATGTTGCTAGCATTATGCTAACATGACTAGCATTTTGTTTAAAACATGCTAGTAGCATGCTTAGGGTGTTAGCATCATGCTAGCAAAATGCTAATCATGTTAGCATCTTGTTAAAAACATGCTAGCAAAATGGTAATCATGCTAGCATCATGTTACCATTATGCTAATCATGTTAGCATGTTGCTAGCATTATGCTAACATGATTAGCATCTTGTTAAAATCATGGTAGCAACATGGTAATCATGCTAGCATCATGCTAGCATTATGCTAATCATGTTAGCATGTTTTGCTACCATTATGCTAACATGATTAGAATCTTGCTAAAAACATGCTGGCATCATGCTATGGGTGTTAGCATCATGTTAGCAACATGCTAATCTGTTAGCATCTTGCTAAAAACATCCTAGCAGGACGGTAATTATGTTAGCATCATGCTAATCAAGAGTGCTGAGTTTTGCCACTGCAAGCACCATTCACATTTTCTTCAGGAAATGTACATTCTAGTTAGTGGTGCTTGCCAAAGGCAAAGCATCACTATTATTATTCTAAATACTTATTATTATTCTGCTTCTTCTTCTTCTGGACAAAACTTTGGCGCGTAACTTGTCCCGCAGTTTTTGTCCTAGACCCATGAATGAGGTGTCAAATCGACCGGCTCATTGAGGAGAGGTGTGCTATGACTTTTATAAGCGATCGGACCAACGATGTTCGCACAGCGGACGAAAAAGCGGCCAAAAAAGTCCCATTGACTTACATTGAAAAATTCAAATTCACGAACATTCCGTCTCTCTCAACTGTCACTTTCTCACACACACTCACACACGCAGGCCCTTAGAAGCCTTTCTCTCTCAGACACAGACACTCATTTTCTTCCACTTTTATTTCTGCGCGCTACTCCTCCCGCAGCGTTTGTCCTAGACCCATGAATGAGGTGTCAAATCGACCGGCTCATTGATGAGATGTGTGTTATGACTTTTATAAGCAATCGGACCAACGATGTTCGTACAGTGGACGAAAAAGCGTCCAAAAAAAGTCCCATTGACTTTCAATGGCGGAATCTTCAGAAATTTGAATTTCAACTGTCACTTTCTCACACACACTCACACACGCAGTGTCACGGTTCGCAGATGCATTGTTTCCTTCTTGTCGCGTGCTCTGTGTTATGACCGCAGTGGGTGTGGTTGTGTTTGTGTGCGAGTGTGTTTGTGGGTGTGCCCAGGCCACGTGGGTGATCAGTGGACCCAGCTGCCACTCATCACGCTCCCCACCTGCTGCTCATCACCTCAGTCTTTTTATACTCACCCCGTTCATCTCTCCTTTGTCAGATCGTTGTTTGGTGTCCTGTTCGTGGTTGTCTTGTCTGTTCCTGACCGGAGTCCCAGTTGTTCGTCGTCTATCTGTGGATTACTGTCTTCGTGCCTTGTCTACTGTCTGGAACCTGGAATCATCTCACCACCACTCTTCAGTCACCACGTCACGTCACCAGCCGACCATCTCAGTCCCTGCGCCACCTGTAGCCTGCCTGTTTTCATTGACTGTGTTTCTGTTACTGCTTGTTGAGAATAAACGACGTTACTTGCATTTGCTTCCTGTAGTCAATCATGACAGAACGATCTGACCAAGGAGCGGAAGCAGCAAGCACTCAGCAGTCTTCACTGGAGGATTTCGTCAACAGCAGCATTCGTCGAATGGAGTCACAGGAGAGAAATCTCAACGAGACGGGAAGAGCCGTGCAGGCTCTCGTGGCGCAGGTATCCGAGCTCACCCAGCAAGTCCAGCTGCTTCGTGTTCCCGCTGCGCCGCCCACACCGGCCGTTTCCCCACCCACATCTGCGAGCGTCGCCGCTTCGGAGCCTCGTCTTCCAGTACCCGAAGCTTATTCAGGTGAACCAGGATTTTGTAGAGCTTTTCTGACACATTGTACCATGCACTTTGCTCTGCAGCCCCGCACTTTCAGCACCGAACAAAGCAGAGTGGCTTTCGTACTGACGCTTCTGACGGGGAAGGCGTCGCTCTGGGGAACGGCGGTGTGGGAGAACCAAGACCCCTGCTGTACCTCGTTCCAGTCACTCTCCGCAGAAATGAAGAGAGTGTTCGACCGCTCAGTCGCGGGGAGAGAAGCCGCCAGACAGTTGGCGGAACTACGCCAAGGAGAGAAGTCGGTGTCTGATTATTCCATCGAATTTCGTACATTGGCGGCAGAGTGTCACTGGAACGAGGAGGCGCAGTGGGACATGTTCCTGCATGGGTTGGCTGACCGTGTTCAAAGGGAGATCTACGCGCTGGACCTCCCCACCACGTTTAATGGTCTCGTCGACCTGGCGCTCCGGGTGGATGCTCGGCTGACCAGGGCCGAGCGGAGAAGTCCAGTCCACAGGAGTGAGGAAATCCGGAGGTCCAGCGGCGGGGACACGGTCAGTCCTATTCAAGATCATGAGCCCATGCAGGTAGGTCGAGCTCGGCTTTCCCGGGAGGAGCGGGAGAGGCGGAGGTCCCAAGGACTTTGTTTATATTGTGGCAAGGCGGGACATTTCGCTTACAACTGCCCGTTAAAAGGGCAAGCCCGGCAGTAAGTTTGAGGCTACTGTCGGGTGGGATCTCCGCTGGAAAGTCCTCAACCACATCCACCCTCCTCCCGGTGAGATTGGGATGGTCACATCACCTTCACAACTGCAACGCACTTCTGGATTCCGGGGCAGAGGGTAACTTCATGGACCAATCTTTCGCCACCAAGTTCCACATTCCTTTCAGACCACTCACCGACAGAATCGCTGTTCACGCACTCAATGGACAGAGTCTTCCCACCATTTCTCACATCACTGAAGATATCACCCTGATCACCGCTGGCAACCATTCCGAACAGATTAAATTTTTTATTTTTGACTCCCCTCACACCCCCGTCGTCCTTGGTCATCCTTGGTTCACCAGACACAACCCCCGGGTAGACTGGGTCCAGAACTGCATTGTGGCCTGGAGTGAGGAGTGTCATAAGTCTTGTCTTGTCTCTGCTTGTTCGTCTGTTTCTGGTTCTGTCTTACAGGAGGAAGCAGTGGATCTGTCTACCGTGCCCGTTGAGTACCAGGACCTGAAGGAGGTGTTCAGTAAGTCCAGGGCTGCTTCTCTTCCTCCGCATCGTCCCTACGACTGTGCCATAGATCTAGTACCAGGGAAGTCTCCGCCTAAGGGCAAGTTATATTCACTTTCAGTTCCCGAAAGAGAGGCTATGGAGAAATATATTTCTGATTCACTAGCAGCCGGGTTCATTCGCCATTCCTCTTCTCCAGCGGGGGCGGGGTTCTTTTTTGTGGGGAAGAAGGATGGTTCCTTGCGACATTTTATAGATTACCGTGGGTTGAACAACATTACGGTAAAGAATACCTATCCTTTGCCGTTAATGTCTTCAGCCTTCGAGAGGTTGCAGGGAGCATCCGTCTTCACGAAATTGGATTTAAGAAATGCTTATCATTTGGTCCGCATCAGGGAGGGTGATGAATGGAAGACCGCCTTTAACACCCCTAGGGGGCACTTTGAATATTTGGTCATGCCGTTCGGGCTTTCCAACTCCCCAGCGGTCTTCCAGGCACTCGTCAATGACGTGCTGAGAGATATGGTCGATCAGTTCTTATATGTCTACCTGGACGACATATTGATTTTTTCCTCATCTCTCCAGGAACACGTACAGCACGTTCGACGAGTGCTTCAGAGGTTGCTAGTGAATGGGCTTTTTGTCAAGGCGGAGAAATGCGTTTTTCATGCACAGTCTGTTCCTTTCCTAGGATACATCGTGTCGACTGAGGGAGTACGCATGGACCCTGAGAAGGTTAAGGCTGTGGTAGATTGGCCAAATCCAGATTCCCGTAAGGCCCTACAGAGGTTTCTGGGGTTCGCCAATTTTTACCGGCGTTTCATTCGCAACTTCAGCCAACTAGCCTCACCTCTGATCGCCTTGACCTCCCCCAAAACTACGTTCAGGTGGTCAGACGCAGCGGAAGCTGCGTTTGCCAAACTGAAGGCTCGCTTTGTTTCAGCCCCTATTCTCGTTGCCCCTGATCCATCACGGCAGTTTGTGGTGGAGGTCGACGCATCAGAGGTGGGGGTAGGTGCAGTGTTGTCCCAGCGTTCTTCCGCAGACGATAAGATGCATCCGTGCGCGTTTTTTTCACATCGCTTATCTCCCGCCGAAAGTAACTACGACATTGGTAATCGGGAGTTGCTGGCAGTCAAGTTAGCGTTGGAGGAATGGCGTCACTGGTTAGAGGGCTCTGGGGTACCCTTTATCGTCTGGACCGATCATAAGAACCTAGAATACATCAGAACTGCCAAAAGATTGAACTCCAGGCAGGCTCGGTGGTCACTTAGTTACGGACGTTTTGATTTTACTCTCTCGTACCGCCCGGGTTCCAAAAACATCAAACCCGACTCTTTGTCTCGTATTTTTGACCGTTCCGAACGCCCGTCTACTCCCGAGTGCATTTTTCCCGAGAGATTAGTTATCTCCACACTCACATGGGAGGTCGAATCGAGAGTCAAGTCGGCTCTAGAAGGGGTAACGCCTCCGCCCGAGTGCCCACCAAACCGATTATTTGTGCCGGAGGGATTACGGTCCATGGTCATTCAGTGGGGTCATTGTTCCAACGTGGCATGTCATCCAGGAGTCAGTCGAACTAAGTTTTTGGTTAAGCAACGATTCTGGTGGCCTCTCATGGCTCGTGACGTTCGCGATTTTGTCTTGGCTTGCTCAGTCTGCGCCGTTGGTAAGACTTCCAATCGTGCCCCAGATGGGTTACTTCAACCGCTGTCAGTCCCTTCGAGACCCTGGTCCCATATCTCGCTAGATTTTGTGACCGCCCTCCCACCCTCCCAAGGGAACACGGTTGTTTTAACCGTAGTGGACCGGTTCTCGAAGGCGGCTCATTTTATTCCCTTGCCCAAATTACCCTCAGCCAAGGAGACAGCGGTTACGGTCATTGATCACGTCTTTCGGATTCATGGCCTCCCGGTAGACGTGGTCTCTGACAGGGGTCCCCAATTCGTTTCCAAATTTTGGCAGGAATTCTGTAGATTGCTGGGGGCGACTGTTAGTCTGTCATCTGGGTTTCACCCCCAGAGCAATGGTCAGACTGAGAGAGCCAATCAGGATTTGGAGCGAACGTTGCGATGTATGGTCTCCAAGAATCCTTCCTCTTGGAGTCAGCAACTCTCAATGGTGGAGTACGCACACAATACTTTACCAGTGTCGTCCACGGGCCTATCTCCGTTTGAATGCAGTGTAGGTTACCAGCCACCTATTTTTCCCAGTCTGGAATCCGAGGTCGCGGTCCCCTCTGCCCACGCCTTTGTCCAGAGGTGCCACCGAACTTGGACGAGGGCCCGAGAGACTCTCCTCCAAGTGAGGGAACGCACCAAGGCCAAGGCCGATCGCCACCGGTCAAGGCCTCCGGTTTACGTCGTCGGTCAAAAAGTGTGGCTTTCTACCAAGGACATTCCTCTCCGATCCGTTTCTAAGAAGCTTGCTCCTAAATTTATTGGCCCGTTCACTGTCACCAAGATCATTAGTCCGGTGGCAGTCCGCCTTAAACTTCCTCCAGTGTACAGGAGGATTCATTCCGTCTTCCATGTCTCCAAAATTAAACCTGTTTTTCATTCTGAGATTAACCCGCCAGCCCCGGTTCCCCCACCGCCGCGTCTCGTAGATGGGGAGCCAGCTTATTCGGTAACTCGTATTCTGGACTCTAGGCGGAGGGGACGCGGATTTCAGTACTTGGTGGACTGGGACGGTTACGGTCCGGAGGAGAGGAGTTGGGTTCCTGCCAGGGACATTCTGGATCACACCCTTATCGAGGATTACAATCGACAGGTAAGGGAGTCGGGGAATGCCAGGAGGCATTCCTAGGAGGAGGGGTACTGTCACGGTTCGCAGATGCATTGTTTCCTTCTTGTCGCGTGCTCTGTGTTATGACCGCAGTGGGTGTGGTTGTGTTTGTGTGCGAGTGTGTTTGTGGGTGTGCCCAGGCCACGTGGGTGATCAGTGGACCCAGCTGCCACTCATCACGCTCCCCACCTGCTGCTCATCACCTCAGTCTTTTTATACTCACCCCGTTCATCTCTCCTTTGTCAGATCGTTGTTTGGTGTCCTGTTCGTGGTTGTCTTGTCTGTTCCTGACCGGAGTCCCAGTTGTTCGTCGTCTATCTGTGGATTACTGTCTTCGTGCCTTGTCTACTGTCTGGAACCTGGAATCATCTCACCACCACTCTTCAGTCACCACGTCACGTCACCAGCCGACCATCTCAGTCCCTGCGCCACCTGTAGCCTGCCTGTTTTCATTGACTGTGTTTCTGTTACTGCTTGTTGAGAATAAACGACGTTACTTGCATTTGCTTCCTGTAGTCAATCATGACACGCAGGCCCTCAGAACCCTTTCTCTCACTCACTCATTATTGATCACAGTGTGATAGAGACAAGGGGGTGGGCTCATTTTACTCAGGCAACCAATCAGTGTCTCAGGATCACTGTTAAGCTATCAAGCCACGCCCTAGCAACCATATTGAGCACCATAGCAACAAGTTCCATAGACTTCCATTAAAAAAGATCAAAGGAATATCTTTGGATAAAAGTGTCATAGAAACATGAGGGTGGGCTCATTTGACTCGGGGTAACAAACGTCCAATCACAAATCACCTTGAACATTTCATAGCCACGCCCTAGCAACCATTTAGAGCACCCTAGCAACCCAAAGCATAGAGGGATATCTTCAAATTTGAATATCATAGTGGCATGGGGGTTGGTTTATATCATTCATACTGGCAAACATCCTTTGGTGTATCATCAGTGGCAGCTGCCAGGCCACTCCCTAGCAACCAAACAGAGTACCCTAGCAACCGTGTAGCGAGACCTATATCTCTGCATCAGAGCATCATACAGACATGGGGGTTGGTTTATATTGTCAAGCAGCGTTTGGAGTTTCATCATTGGTAGGTGCCAAGCCACTCCCTAGCAACCAAACAGAGTACCCTAGCAACCGTTTAGCGAGACCTATATCTCTGCATCAGAGCATCGTAAAGACATGGCAGTTGGCTCTTTTGACTCATGCTAGCAAACTGGACTTCCAACATGCTACACATGCTAGCAGTGAATAGCTACATGCTAATAGTGATTAGCTAAGTGTTAAAGTGGGCTGAGAACATGCCAGGAACTCTATAGAAACTCCATAGTAACTATCTGTGACAACTACCAACCACCTAGTAACACCATAGCAACCACCCTGGTTACCATAGCAACCGCCTAGCAACCGCCTAGCAACACCGTAGTGACCACCCCAGGTACCTTAGCAACTGCCTAGCAACACCCTAGCAACCACCCAGGTTACCATAGCAACCACCTAGCAACCACCCAGAACACCCTAGCAACTGCCTAGCAACACCTTAGCAACCGCTCCAAGTACCTTAGCAACTGCCTAGCAACACCCTAGCAACGACCCAGGTTACCATAGCAACCGCCTAGCAACCACCCAGAACACCCTAGCAACCGCCTAGCAACACCGTAGTGACCACCCCAGGTACCTTAGCAACTGCCTAGCAACACCTTAGCAACCACCCAGGTTACCATAGCAACCGCCTAGCAACCACCCAGAACACCTTAGCAACCGCCTAGCATCACCTTAGCAACTACCCCAAGTACCTTAGCAACTGCCTAGCAACACCCTAGCAACCACTCAGGTTACCATAGCAACCACCCAGAACACCTTAGCAACCGCCTAGCAACACCTTAGCAACCACTACAAGTACCTTAGCAACCGCCTAGCAACCAGGTACCGAATTTTGCCACTGCAAGCACCATTCACATTTTCTTCAGGAAATGTACATTCTAGTATTGTAATTACTATTCACCTAGACAAAACTTTGGCGCGTAACTCGTCCCGCACCGTTTGTCGTAGACCCACGAATGAGGTGTCAAATCGACCGGCTTATTGAGGAGAGGTGTGCTATGACTTTTCTAAGCGATCGGGTGTACGATGTTTGCACAGCGTACGAAATAACGGCTGAAAAAAGTCCCATAGACTTAACATGGGGGCCAAATCTGTGAGATCATATCTTTGGATCAGAAGATCGTAGAGACTTGGGGCTGGGCTCGTTTGACTTGGCAATCCAATGAGTAGTGACACAGCAGCTTCATAGCCACGCCCTAGCAACCAATTACAGCACCCTAGCAACCGGGTGCTGAATTTTGCCACTGCAAGCACCATTCACATTTTCTTCAGGAAATGTACATTCTAGTATTGTAATTACTATTCACCTGAACAAAACTTTGGCGCGTAACTCGTCCCACACCGTTTGTCGTAGACCCATGAATGAGGTGTCAAATCGACCAGCTTATTGAGGAGAGGTGTGCTATGACTTTTCTAAGCGATCGGGTGTACGATGTTCGCACAGCGTACGAAAAAACGGCTGAAAAAACTCCCATAGACTTAACATGGGGACCAAATCTGTGAGATCATATCTTTGGTTTAAAAGGTCATAGAGACTTAGGGCTGGGCTCTTTTGACTCGGCCTATCAAGCAGCTAATAAGTCGTTCATAGCCACGCCCTAGCAACCAATTACAGCCCCCTAGCAACCGGGTACCGAATTTTGCCACTGCAAGCACCATTCACATTTTCTTCAGGAAATGTACATTCTAGTATTGTAATTACTATTCACCTGAACAAAACTTTGGCGCGTAACTCGTCCCGCACCGTTTGTCGTAGACCCACGAATGAGGTGTCAAATCAACCGGCTTATTGAGGAGAGGTGTGCTATGACTTTTCTAAGCGATCAGGTGTACGATGTTCGCACAGCGTATGAAAAAAACGGCTGAAAAAACTCCCATAGACTTAACATGGGGGCCAAATCTGTGAGATCATATCTTTGGTTTAGAAGGTCATAGAGACTTGGGGCTGGGCTCTTTGGACTCGGCCTATCAAGCAGCCAATAACTATTGACTTCATAGCCTCACCCTAGCAACCAATTACAGCACCCTAGCAACCGGGTGCCGAATTTTGCCACTGCAAGCACCATTCACATTTTCTTCAGGAAATGTACATTCTAGTTATTCTTCTTCTTCTTCTGGACAAAATTTCTGCGCGTAACTCGTCCCGCAGTTTTTGTCCTAGACCCACGAATGAGGTGTCAAATCGACCGGCCCATTGAGGAGTGGTGTGCTATGACTTTTATAAGCGATCGGGTGTACGATGTTCGTCCGGCGGGCGAAAAATCGGGCAAAAAATCCCATAGACTTAACATTGGGACGATGTTTGACGAGTCATAGCTCCTAACGAGGATTTCATAGAAACATGTGGGTTACTACGTTTGAAGGGGCTGACTGGCTCTGTCAGACCATATCTCAAAATGGGGTGTAAGTTGTACCCCTGGGGCGCAAGAGCTGCCCAAAGTTGCCCCATAGACATACTATGGTGAAGCCGTGCCCATGAACCAGGAAGTACTGTGTTTTTCCTACTATGGGAAATTACATAGGGATTTTGTATTGAACATAACTCTGGATTACAATGTCATAGAGACAAGGGGGTGGGCTCATTTTACTCAGGCAACCAATCAGTCTCTCAGGATCATTGTGAAACTATCAAGCCACACCCTAGCAACCATATAGAGCACCTTAGTAACAAGCTCCATAGACTTCCATTGAAAAAGATCTAATGAATATCTTTGGATAGGAGTGTCATACAAACATGAGGGTGGGATCATTTGATTCGGGGCAGCAACCAGCCAATCACAAATCACCTTAAAGACTTCATAACCACGCCCTAGCAACCATTTAGAGCACCTTAGCAACCCAAAGCATAAAGGAATATCTTCAAATCTGAATATCATAGAGGCATGGTGATTGGTTTATATCATTCATACTGGAAAGCAGCCTTTGGTGTATCATCATTGGTAGCTGCCAAGCCACTCCCTAGCAACCAAACAGAGTACCCTAGCAACCGTTTTGCAAGATCTATATCTCTGCATCAGAACATCGTAAAGACATGGGTGTTGGTTTATATTGTCAAGCAGCCTTTGGAGTATCATCATTGGTAGCTGCCAAGCCACTCCCTAGCAACCAAACAGAGTACCCTAGCAACCGTTTAGCAATATCTATATCTCTGCATCAGAGCATCATAGAGACATGGCGGTTGGCTCTTTTGACTCATGCTAGCAAACTGGACTTCCAACATGCTACACATGCTAGCAGTGAATAGCTACATGCTAATAGTGATTAGCTTAGGGTTTAAACATGACACAAACTAGTAAAAATGTGTTAGCATCATGCTGGTAGCATGCTAATTGTGTTAGCATCATGTTAGCAAACATGCTAATCATGTTAGCATCATGCTAGCAAACATGCTAATCATGTTAGCATTTTGTTAAAATCATGCTAGTAACATGGTAATCATGCTAGCATCATGCTAGCATAATGCTAATCATGTTAGCATGTTGCTAGCATTATGCTAACATGATTATCATCTTGTTAAAATCATGCTAGTAACATGGTAATCATGCTAGCATCATGCTAGCATAATGCTAATCATGTTAGCATGTTGCTAGCATTATGCTAACATGATTAGCATCTTGTTTAAAACATGTTAGCAGCATGCTAAGGGTGTTAGCATCATGCTAGCAAAATGCTAATCATGTTAGCATCTTGTTAAAAACATCCTAGCAGGACGGTAATTATGTTAGCATAGTTTTGCCACTGCAAGCACCATTCACATTTTCTTCAGGAAATGTACATTCTAGTATTGTAATTACTATTCACCTGAACAAAACTTTGGCGCGTAACTCGTCCCGCACCGTTTGTCGTAGACCCACGAATGAGGTGTCAAATCAACCGGCTTATTGAGGAGAGGTGTGCTATGACTTTTCTAAGCGATCAGGTGTACGATGTTCGCACAGCGTATGAAAAAAACGGCTGAAAAAACTCCCATAGACTTAACATGGGGGCCAAATCTGTGAGATCATATCTTTGGTTTAGAAGGTCATAGAGACTTGGGGCTGGGCTCTTTGGACTCGGCCTATCAAGCAGCCAATAACTATTGACTTCATAGCCTCACCCTAGCAACCAATTACAGCACCCTAGCAACCGGGTGCCGAATTTTGCCACTGCAAGCACCATTCACATTTTCTTCAGGAAATGTACATTCTAGTATTGTAATTACTATTCACCTGAACAAAACTTTGGCGCGTAACTCGTCCCGCACCGTTTGTCGTAGACCCACGAATGAGGGGTCAAATCGACCGGCTTATTGAGGAGAGGTGTGCTATGACTTTTCTAAGCGATCGGGTGTACGATGTTCGCACAGCGTACGAAAAAACGGCTTAAAAAACTCCCATAGACTTAACATGGGGGCCAAATCTGTGAGATCATATCTTTGGTTTAGAAGGTCATAGAGAGTTGGGGCTGGGCTCTTTTGACTCAGCCTATCAGGCTTGACTTCAGGCTTGACTTCTTGGCCACACCCTAGCAACCAATTACAGCACCCTAGCAACCGAGTGTCGAATTTTGCCACTGCAAGCACCATTCACATTTTCTTCAGGAAATGTACATTCTAGTATTGTAATTACTATTCACCTGAACAAAACTTTGGCGCGTAACTCGTCCCGCAGTTTTTGTCGTAGACCCACGAATGAGGTGTCAAATCGACCGGCTTATTGAGGAGAGGTGTGCTATGACTTTTCTAAGCGATCGGGTGTACGATGTTCGCACAGCGTACGAAAAAACGGCTGAAAAAACTCCCATAGACTTAACATGGGGGCCAAATCTGTGAGATCATATCTTTGGTTTAGATGGTCATAGAGACTTGGGGCTGGGCTCTTTTGGCTCGGCCTATCAAGCCGCCAATAAGTAATGACTTTATGGCCACGCCCTAGCAACCAATTACAGCACCCTAGCAACCGGTGCCGAATTTTGCCACTGCAAGCACCATTCACATTTTCTTCAGGAAATGTACATTCTAGTATTGTAATTACTATTCACCTGAACAAAACTTTGGCGCGTAACTCGTCCCGCACCGTTTGACGTAGACCCACAAATGAGGTGTCAAATCGACCGGCTTATTGAGGAGAGGTGTGCTATGACTTTTCTAAGCGATTAGGTGTACGATGTTCGCACAGCGTACGAAAAAACGGCTGAAAAAACTCCCATAGACTTAACATGGGGGCCAAATCTGTGAGATCATATCTTTGGTTTAGATGGTCATAGAGACTTGGGGCTGGGCTCTTTTGGCTCGGCCTATCAAGCCGCCAATAAGTAGTGACTTTATGGCCACGCCCTAGCAACCAATTACAGCACCCTAGCAACCGGGTGCCGAATTTTGCCACTGCAAGCACCATTCACATTTTCTTCAGGAAATGTACATTCTAGTATTGTAATTACTATTCACCTGAACAAAACTTTGGCGCCTAACTCGTCCCGCACCGTTTGTCGTAGACCCACGAATGAGGTGTCAAATCGACCGGCTTATTGAGGAGAGGTGTGCTATGACTTTTCTAAGCGATCGGGTGTACGATGTTCGCACAGCGTACGAAAAAACGGCTGAAAAAACTCCCATAGACTTAACATGGGGGCCAAATCTGTAAGATCATATCTTTGGTTTAGAAGGTCATAGAGACTTGGGGCTGGGCTCTTTTGATTCGGCCAGCCAATAAGTAGTGACGCAGCAACTTCATAGCCACGCCCTAGCAACCAATTACAGCACCCTAGCAACCGGGGCCGAATTTTGCCACTACAAGCACCATTCACATTTTCTTCAGGAAATGTACATTCTAGTTAATGGTGCTTGCCAAAGGCAAAGCTCCATTATTGTTATTCTAAATACTTATTATTATTCTGCTTCTTCTTCTTCTGGACAAAACTTCGGCGCGTAACTTGTCCCGCAGTTTTTGTCCTAGACCCATGAATGAGGTGTCAAATTGACCGGCTCATTAAGGACAGGTGTGCTATGACTTTTATAAGCGATCGGGTGTACGATGTTCGTCCGGCGGGCGAAAAAGTAGCGAAAAAAATCCCATAGACTTAACATTGGAACGAACTTTGACAAGTCATAACTCTGGATAACAATGTCATAGAGACAAAGGGGTGGTCTCATTTTACTCAGGCAACCAATCAGTCTCTCAGGAAAACTTTGAAGATATCAAGCCACGCCCTAGCAACCATATAGAGCACCTTAGTAACAAGCTTCATAGTCTTCCATTGAAAAAGATCAAATGAATATCTTTGGATAGAAGTGTCGTACAAACAAGAGGGTGGGCTCATTTGACTCGAGGCAGCAAACCGCCAATCACAAATCACCTTAAAGACATCATAGCCACGCCTTAGCAACCATTTAGAGCACCCTAGCAACCCAAAGCATAGGCAGATATCTTCAAATCTGAATATCATAGAGGCATGGGGGTTGGTTTATATCATTCATACTGGCAAGCAGCCTTTGGAGTATCATCATTGGTAGCTGCCAAGCCACTCCCTAGCAACCAAACAGAGTACCCTAGCAACCATTATTCAACATCTATATTTCTGCATCAGAACATCGTAAAGACATGGGTGTTGGTTTATATTGTCAAGCAGCCTTTGGAGTATCATCATTGGTAGCTACCAAGCCACTCCCTAGCAACCAAACAGAGTACCCTAGCAACCGTTTAGCAAGATCTATATCTCTGCATCAGAACATCGTAGAGACATGGGTGTTGGTTTATATTGTCAAGCAGCCTTTGGAGTATCATCATTGGTAGCTGCCAAGCCACTCCTTAGCAACCAAACAGAGTACCCTAGCAACCGTTTAGCAATATCTATATCTCTGCATCAGAGCATCATAGAGACATGGCGGTTGGTTTATATTGTCAAGCAGCCTTTGGAGTATCATCATTGGTAGCTGCCAGGCCACTCCCTAGCAACCAACCAGATTACCCTAGCAACCGTTTTTCAAGATCCATATCTCTGCATCAGAACATCATAAAGACATGGGGGTTGGTTTATGTTGTCAAGCAGCCTTTGGAGTATCATCATTGGCAACTGCCAAGCCACTCCCTAGCAACCAAACAGAGTACCCTAGCAACCATTTAGCGATGCCTATATCTCTGCATCAGAACATCGTAGAGACATGGGGGTTGGCTTTTTTGACTCATGCTAGCAAACTGTACTTGCAACATGCTACACATGCTAGCAGTTAATAGCTACATGCTAATAGTGATTAGCTAAGTGCTAAAGTGGGATGAGAACATGCTAAGAACTCTATAGAAACTCCATAGTAACTATCTGTGCCAACTACCAACCACCTAGTAACACCATAGCATCCACCCAGGTTACCATAGCAACCGCCCAGAACACCCTAGCAACCGCCTAGCAACACCATAGTGACCACTCCAGGTACCTTAACAACTGCCTAGCAACACCTTAGCAACCACCCAGGTTACCATAGCAACCGCCTAGCAACCACCCAGAACACCCTAGCAACCGCCTAGCAACCACCCAGAACACCCTAGCAACCGCCTAGCAACACCTTAGCAACCACCCCAAGTACCTTAGCAACTGCCTAGCAACACCCTAGCAACCACCCTGGTTACCATAGCAACCGCATAGCAACCACCCAGAACACCATAGCAACCACCCCAAGTACCTTAGCAACTGCCTAGCAACACCCTAGCAACCACCCTGGTTACCATAGCAACCGCCTAGCAACCGCCTAGCAACCACCCAGAACATCCTAGCAACCGCCTAGCAACCACCCAGAACACCCTAGCAACCACACAGGTTACCATAGCAACCGCCTAGCAACCACCCAGAACACCCTAGCAACCGCCTATCAACACCTTAGCAACCACCCAGGTTACCATAGCAATCGCCTAGCAACCACCCAGAACACCCTAGCAACCGTTTAGCAACACCTTAGCAACCACCCCAAGTACCTTAGCAACTGCCTAGCAACACCCTAGCAACCACCCAGGTTACCATAGCAACCGCCTAGCAACCACCCAGAACACCCTAGCAACCGCCTAGCAACCGAGTGGCGATTTTGCCACTGCAAGCACCATTCACATTTTCTTCAGGAAATGTACATTCTAGTTAATGGTGCTTGCCAAAGGCAAAGCTCCATTCTTATTCTCCCGCATACTTATTATTCTTCTTCTTCCACTTTTTTTCTGCACGCTACTCCTCCCACAGTTTTTGTCATAGACCCATGAATGAGGTGTCAAATCGACCGGCCCATTGAGGAGTGGTGTGCTATGACTTTTATAAGCGATCGGGTGTATGATGTTCGTACGGCGGGCGAAAAATCGGGCGAAAAATCCCATAGACTTAACATTGGGACGATATTTGACAAGTCATAGCTCCTAACGAGGATTTCATAGAAACATGTGGGTTACTACGTTTGAAGGGGCTGACAGGCTCTGTCAGACCATATCTCAAAATGGGGTGTAAGTTGTACCCCTGGGGCGCAAGAGCTGCCCAAAGTTTCCCCATAGACATACTATGGTGAAGCCGTGCCCATGAACCAGGAAGTACTGTGTTTTTCCTACTATGGGAAATTACATAGGGATTTTGTATTGAACATAACTCTGGATTACAATGTCATAGAGACAAGGGCGTGGGCTCATTTTACTCAGGCAACCAATCAGTCTCCCAGGATCATCAAACTATCAAGCCATACCCTAGCAACCATATAGAGCACCTTAGTAACAAGCTTCATAGACTTCTATTGAAAAAGATCAAATTAATATCTTTGGATAGGAGTGTCGTATAAACAAGAGGGTGGGCTCATTTGACTCGAGGCAGCAAACCGCCAATCACAAATCACCTTAAAGACATCATAGCCACGCCTTAGCAACCATTTAGAGCACCCTAGCAAACTAAAGCATTGGCAGATATCTTCAAATCTAAATATCATAGAGGCATGGGGCTTGGTTTATATCATTCATACTGGCAAGCAGCCTTTGGTTTATCATTACTGGCAGCTGCCAAGCCACTCCCTAGCAACCAAACAGAGTACCCTAGCAACCGTTTTGCAAGATCTATATCTCTGCATCAGAACATCATAAAGACATGGGGGTTGGTTTATATTGTCAAGCAGCCTTTGGAGTATCATCATTGGTAGCTGCCAAGCCACTCCCTAGCAACCAAACAGAGTACCCTAGCAACCGCTTAGCAAGATCTATATCTCTGCATCAGAGCATCATAGAGACATGGCGGTTGGCTCTTTTGACTCATGCTAGCCAACTGGACTTCCAACATGCTACACATGCTAGCGGTGAATAGCTACATGCTAATAGTGATTAGCTAAGTGCTAAAGTGGGTTAAGAACATGCTAATAACTCTATAGAAACTTCATAGTAACTATCTGTGACAACTACCAACCACATAGTAACACCCTAGCAACCACCCAGGTTACCATAGCAACCACCTAGCAACCCCCAGAACACCCTAGCAACCGCCTAGCAACACCATAGTGACCACCCCAGGTACCTTAGCAACTGCCTAGCAAAACACCCTAGCAACCACCTGTGTTACCATAGCAACTGCCTAGCAACCACCCAGAACACCCTAGCAACCGCCTAGCAACACCATAGTGACAACCCCAGGTACCTTAGCAACCACCCAGAACACCCTAGCAACCGCCTAGCAACACCATAGTGACCACCCAGGGTACCTTAGCAACTGCCTAGCAACACCATAGTGACCACCCAGGGTACCTTAGCAACTGCCTAGCAAAACCCTAGCAACCACCCGGGTTACCATAGCAACCGCCTAGCAACCACCCAGAACACCCTAGCAACACCTTAGCAACTACCCAAGTACCTTAGCAACCGCCTACTAACCACACAGAACACCCTAGCAACCGCCTAGCAACACCTTAGCAACCACCCCAAGTACCTTAGCAACCGCCTAGCAACCGGTGCCGAATTTTGCCACTGCAAGCACCATTCACATTTTCTTCAGGAAATGTACATTCTAGTATTGTAATTACTATTCACCTAGACAAAACTTTGGCGCGTAACTCGTCCCGCGCCATTTGTCGTAGACCCACGAATGAGGTGTCAAATCGACCGGCTTTGTGAGGAGAGGTGTGCTATGACTTTTCTAAGCGATCGCTTGTACGATGTTCGCACAGCGTACGAAAAAACGGCTGAAAAAACTCCCATAGACTTAACATGGGGGCCAAATCTGTGAGATCATATCTTTGGTTTAGAAGGTCATAGAGACTTGGGGCTGGGCTCTTTTGATTCAGCCTGCCAATAAGTATTGACACAGCATCTTCATAGCCACGCCCTAGCAACCAATTACAGCACCCTAGCAACCGGTGCCGAATTTTGCCACTGCAAGCACCATTCACATTTTCTTCAGGAAATGTACATTCTAGTTAATGGTGCTTGCCAAAGGCAAAGCTCCATTCTTATTCTTCTGCATACTTATTATTCTTCTTCTTCTTCTTCTGGACACAATTTCTGCGCGCTACTCCTCCCGCAGTTTTTGTCATAGACCCATGAATGAGGTGTCAAATCGACCGGCTCATTGAGGACAGGTGTGCTATGACTTTTATAAGCGATCGGGTGTACGATGTTCGTCCGGCGGGCGAAAAAGTAGCGAAAAAAATCCCATAGACTTTGCATTGGGACAAACTTTGATGAGTAATAGCTCCTAACGAGAGTTTCATAGAAACATGTGGGTTACCACGTTTGAAGAGCCTGATAGGCTCTCTCAGACCATACCTCAAAATGGGGTGTAAGTTGTACCCCTGGGGCGCAAGAGCTGCCCAAAGTTGCCCCATAGACATACTATGGTGAAGCCGTGCCCATGAACCAGGAAGTACTGTGTTTTTCCTACTATGGGAAATTACATAGGGATTTTGTATTGAACATAACTCTGAATCACAATGTCATAGAGACAAGGGGGTGGGCTCATTTTACTCAGGCAACCAATCAGTCTCTCAGGATCATTGTAAAGCTATCAAGCCACGCCCTAGCAACCATATAGAGAACCATAGCAACAAGTTCCATAGACTTCCATTGAAAAAGATCAAAGGAATATCTTTGGATAGGAGTGTCATAGAAACATGAGGGTGGGCTCATTTGACTCGAGGCAGCAAACCGCCAATCACAAATCACCTTAAAGACATCATAGCCACGCCTTAGCAACCATATAGAGCACCCTAGCAACCCAAAGCATAGGCAGATATCTTCAAATCTGAATATCATAGAGGCATGGGGGTTGGTTTATATCATTCATACTGGCAAGCAGCCTTTGGTGTATCATCATTGGTAGCTGCCAAGCCACTCCTTAGCAACCAAACAGAGTACCCTAGCAACCATTTTGCAAGATCTATATCTCTGCGTCAGAACATCGTACAGACATGGGGGTTGGTTTATATTGTCAAGCAGCCTTTGGAGTATCATCATTGGCAGCTGCCAAGCCACTCCCTAGCAACCAAACAGAGTACCCTAGCAACCGTTTTGAAACACCTATATTTCTGCATCAGAACATTATAGAGACATGGCGGTTGGCTCTTTTGACTCATGCTAGCAAACTGGACTTCCACCATGCTACACATGCTAGCAGTGAATAGCTACATGCTAATAGTGAGTAGCTTAAGGTTTAAACATGACACAAACTAGTAAAAATGTGTTAGAATAATGCTAGTGGCATGCTAATTGTGTTAGCATGATGCTAGTAGCATGATAATCATGTTAGCATCATGTTAGCAAACATGCTAATCATGTTAGCATCTTGTTAAATACATGCTAACAACATGGTAATCATGCTAGCATCATGCTAGCATTATGCTAATGATGTTAGCATGTTGCTAGCATTATGCTAACATGATTAGCATCTTGTTAAAATCATGCTAGCAACATGGTAATCATGCTAGCATCATGCTAGCATTATGCTAATCATGTTAGCATGTTTCTTTAGCATTATGCTAACATGATTAGCATCTTGTTTAAAACATGCTAACAGCATGCTAAGGGTGTTAGCATCATGCTAGCAACATGCTAATCATGTTAGCATTTTGTTAAAATAATGCTAACATGATTATCATATTGTTAAAATAATGCTAGAAACTAGGTAATCATGCTTTAGCATCATGCTAGTATTATGCTAATCATATTAGCATTTTGCTAGCATTATGCTAACATGACTAGCATTTTGTTTAAAACATGCTAGCAGCATGCTTAGGGTGTTAGCATCATGCTAGCAACATGCAAATCATGTTAGCATTTTGCTAAAAACATCCTAGCAGGACGGTAATTATGTTAGCATCATGCTAATCAAGAGTGCCGAGTTTTGCCACTGCAAGCACCATTCACATTTTCTTCAGGAAATGTACATTCTAGTATTGTAATTACTATTCACCTGAACAAAACTTTGGCGCGTAACTCGTCCCGCACCGTTTGACGTAGACCCACGAATGAGGTGTCAAATCGACCGGCTTATTGAGGAGAGGTGTGCTATGACTTTTCTAAGCGATTAGGTGTACGATGTTCGCACAGCGTACGAAAAAACGGCTGAAAAAACTCCCATAGACTTAACATGGGGGCCAAATCTGTGAGATCATATCTTTGGTTTAGATGGTCATAGAGACTTGGGGCTGGGCTCTTTTGGCTCGGCCTATCAAGCCGCCAATAAGTAGTGACTTTATGGCCACGCCCTAGCAACCAATTACAGCACCCTAGCAACCGGTGCCGAATTTTGCCACTGCAAGCACCATTCACATTTTCTTCAGGAAATGTACATTCTAGTATTGTAATTACTATTCACCTGAACGAAACTTTGGCGCGTAACTCGTCCCGCACCGTTTGTCGTAGACCCACATATGAGGTGTCAAATCGACCGGCTTATTGAGGAGAGGTGTGCTATGACTTTTCTAAGTGATCGGGTGTACGATGTTCACACAGCGTACGAAAAAAATGGCTGAAAAAACTCCCATAGACTTAACATTGGGTCAAAATCTGTGAGATCATATCTTTGGATCATAAGGTCATAGAGACTTGGGGCTGGGCTCTTTTGATTCGGCCAGCCAATAAGTAGTGACACAGCAACTTCATAGCCACGCCCTAGCAACCAATTACAGCACCCTAGCAACCGGGGCCAAATTTTGCCACTGCAAGCACCATTCACATTTTCTTCAGGAAATGTACATTCTAGTATTGTAATTACTATTCACCTAAACAAAACTTTGGCGCGTAACTCGTCCCGCACTGTTTGCCGTAGACCCACGAATGAGGTGTCAAATCGACCGGCTTATTGAGGAGAGGTGTGCTATGACTTTTCTAAGCGATCGGGTGTACGATGTTCACACAGCGTACGAAAAAAATGGCTGAAAAAACTCCCATAGACTTAACATTGAGTCAAAATCTGTGAGATCATATCTTTGGATCAGAAGGTCATAGAGACTTGGGGCTGGGCTCTTTTGATTCGGCCAGCCAATAAGTAGTGACACAGCAACTTCATAGCCACGCCCTAGCAACCAATTACAGCACCCTAGCAACCGGTGCCGAATTTTGCCACTGCAAGCACCATTCACATTTTCTTCAGGAAATGTACATTCTAGTTAATGGTGCTTGCCAAAGGCAAAGCTCCATTCTTATTCTTCTGCATACTTATTATTAATGGTGCTTGCCAAAGGCAAAGCTCCATTCTTATTCTTCTGCATACTTATTCTTCTTCTTCTTCTTCTTCTGGACACAATTTCTGCGCGCTACTCCTCCCGCAGTTTTTGTCATAGACCCATGAATGAGGTGTCAAATCGACCGGCTCATTGAGGACAGGTGTGCTATGACTTTTATAAGCGATCGGGTGTACGATGTTCGTCCGGCGGGCGAAAAAGTAGCGAAAAAAATCCCATAGACTTTGCATTGGGACAAACTTTGATGAGTAATAGCTCCTAACGAGAGTTTCATAGAAACATGTGGGTTACCACGTTTGAAGAGCCTGATAGGCTCTCTCAGACCATACCTCAAAATGGGGTGTAAGTTGTACCCCTGGGGCGCAAGAGCTGCCCAAAGTTGCCCCATAGACATACTATGGTGAAGCCGTGCCCATGAACCAGGAAGTACTGTGTTTTTCCTACTATGGGAAATTACATAGGGATTTTGTATTGAACATAACTCTGAATCACAATGTCATAGAGACAAGGGGGTGGGCTCATTTTACTCAGGCAACCAATCAGTCTCTCAGGATCATTGTAAAGCTATCAAGCCACGCCCTAGCAACCATATAGAGAACCATAGCAACAAGTTCCATAGACTTCCATTGAAAAAGATCAAAGGAATATCTTTGGATAGGAGTGTCATAGAAACATGAGGGTGGGCTCATTTGACTCGAGGCAGCAAACCGCCAATCACAAATCACCTTAAAGACATCATAGCCACGCCTTAGCAACCATATAGAGCACCCTAGCAACCCAAAGCATAGGCAGATATCTTCAAATCTGAATATCATAGAGGCATGGGGGTTGGTTTATATCATTCATACTGGCAAGCAGCCTTTGGTGTATCATCATTGGTAGCTGCCAAGCCACTCCTTAGCAACCAAACAGAGTACCCTAGCAACCATTTTGCAAGATCTATATCTCTGCGTCAGAACATCGTACAGACATGGGGGTTGGTTTATATTGTCAAGCAGCCTTTGGAGTATCATCATTGGCAGCTGCCAAGCCACTCCCTAGCAACCAAACAGAGTACCCTAGCAACCGTTTTGAAACACCTATATTTCTGCATCAGAACATTATAGAGACATGGCGGTTGGCTCTTTTGACTCATGCTAGCAAACTGGACTTCCACCATGCTACACATGCTAGCAGTGAATAGCTACATGCTAATAGTGAGTAGCTTAAGGTTTAAACATGACACAAACTAGTAAAAATGTGTTAGAATAATGCTAGTGGCATGCTAATTGTGTTAGCATGATGCTAGTAGCATGATAATCATGTTAGCATCATGTTAGCAAACATGCTAATCATGTTAGCATCTTGTTAAATACATGCTAACAACATGGTAATCATGCTAGCATCATGCTAGCATTATGCTAATGATGTTAGCATGTTGCTAGCATTATGCTAACATGATTAGCATCTTGTTAAAATCATGCTAGCAACATGGTAATCATGCTAGCATCATGCTAGCATTATGCTAATCATGTTAGCATGTTTGCTAGCATTATGCTAACATGATTAGCATCTTGTTTAAAACATGCTAACAGCATGCTAAGGGTGTTAGCATCATGCTAGCAACATGCTAATCATGTTAGCATGTTGTTAACATAATGCTAACATGATTAGCATATTGTTAAAATAATGCTAGCAACATGGTAATCATGCTAGCATCATGCTAGTATTATGCTAATCATATTAGCATTTTGCTAGCATTATGCTAACATGACTAGCATTTTGTTTAAAACATGCTAGCAGCATGCTTAGGGTGTTAGCATCATGCTAGCAACATGCAAATCATGTTAGCATTTTGCTAAAAACATCCTAGCAGGACGGTAATTATGTTAGCATCATGCTAATCAAGAGTGCCGAGTTTTGCCACTGCAAGCACCATTCACATTTTCTTCAGGAAATGTACATTCTAGTATTGTAATTACTATTCACCTGAACAAAACTTTGGCGCGTAACTCGTCCCGCACCGTTTGACGTAGACCCACGAATGAGGTGTCAAATCGACCGGCTTATTGAGGAGAGGTGTGCTATGACTTTTCTAAGCGATTAGGTGTACGATGTTCGCACAGCGTACGAAAAAACGGCTGAAAAAACTCCCATAGACTTAACATGGGGGCCAAATCTGTGAGATCATATCTTTGGTTTAGATGGTCATAGAGACTTGGGGCTGGGCTCTTTTGGCTCGGCCTATCAAGCCGCCAATAAGTAGTGACTTTATGGCCACGCCCTAGCAACCAATTACAGCACCCTAGCAACCGGTGCCGAATTTTGCCACTGCAAGCACCATTCACATTTTCTTCAGGAAATGTACATTCTAGTATTGTAATTACTATTCACCTGAACGAAACTTTGGCGCGTAACTCGTCCCGCACCGTTTGTCGTAGACCCACATATGAGGTGTCAAATCGACCGGCTTATTGAGGAGAGGTGTGCTATGACTTTTCTAAGTGATCGGGTGTACGATGTTCGCACAGCGTACGAAAAAAATGGCTGAAAAAACTCCCATAGACTTAACATTGGGTCAAAATCTGTGAGATCATATCTTTGGATCATAAGGTCATAGAGACTTGGGGCTGGGCTCTTTTGATTCGGCCAGCCAATAAGTAGTGACACAGCAACTTCATAGCCACGCCCTAGCAACCAATTACAGCACCCTAGCAACCGGGGCCAAATTTTGCCACTGCAAGCACCATTCACATTTTCTTCAGGAAATGTACATTCTAGTATTGTAATTACTATTCACCTAAACAAAACTTTGGCGCGTAACTCGTCCCGCACTGTTTGCCGTAGACCCACGAATGAGGTGTCAAATCGACCGGCTTATTGAGGAGAGGTGTGCTATGACTTTTCTAAGCGATCGGGTGTACGATGTTCACACAGCGTACGAAAAAAATGGCTGAAAAAACTCCCATAGACTTAACATTGAGTCAAAATCTGTGAGATCATATCTTTGGATCAGAAGGTCATAGAGACTTGGGGCTGGGCTCTTTTGATTCGGCCAGCCAATAAGTAGTGACACAGCAACTTCATAGCCACGCCCTAGCAACCAATTACAGCACCCTAGCAACCGGTGCCGAATTTTGCCACTGCAAGCACCATTCACATTTTCTTCAGGAAATGTACATTCTAGTTCTTCTTCTTCTTCTTCTGGACACAATTTCTGCGCGCTACTCCTCCCGCAGTTTTTGTCATAGACCCATGAATGAGGTGTCAAATCGACCGGCTCATTGAGGACAGGTGTGCTATGACTTTTATAAGCGATCGGGTGTACGATGTTCGTCCGGCGGGCGAAAAAGTAGCGAAAAAAATCCCATAGACTTTGCATTGGGACAAACTTTGATGAGTAATAGCTCCTAACGAGAATTTCATAGAAACATGTGGGTTACCACGTTTGAAGAGCCTGATAGGCTCTCTCAGACCTTACCTCAAAATGGGGTGTAAGTTGTACCCTTGGGGCGCAAGAGCTGCCCAAAGTTGCCCCATAGACATACTATGGTGAAGCCGTGCCCATGAACCAGGAAGTACTGTGTTTTTCCTACTATGGGAAATTACATAGGGATTTTGTATTGAACATAACTCTGGATCACAATGTCTTAAAGACAAGGGGGTGGGCTCATTTTACTCAGGCAACCAATCAGTGTCTCAGGTTCATTGTGAAGCTATCAAGCCACGCCCTAGCAACCATATAGAGCACCATAGCAACAAGTTCCATAGACTTCCATTGAAAAAGATCAAATGAATATCTTTGGATAGGAGTGTCATAGAAACATGAGGGTGGGCTCATTTGACTCGGGGCAGCAAACGGCCAATCACGAATCACCTGAAACACTTCATAGCCACGCCCTAGCAACCATTTAGAGCACCCTAGCAACCCAAAGCAAAGAGGGATATCTTCAAATCTGAATATCATAGAGGCATGGGGGTTGGTTTATATCATTCATACTGGCAAGCAGCCTTTGGTTTATCATTACTGGCAGCTGCCAAGCCACTGCCTAGCAACCAAACAGAATACCCTAGCAACCGTTTTGCAAGATCTATATCTCTGCATCAGAGCATCATAGAGACATGGCGGTTGGCTCTTTTGACTCATGCTAGCAAACTGGACTTCCAACATGCTACACATGCTATCAGTGAATAGCTACATGCTAATAGTGATTAGCTTAGGGTTTAAACATGACACAAACTAGTAAAAATGTGTTAGCATAATGCTGGTAACATGCTAATTGTGTTAGCATCATGCTAGTAGCATGCTAATCATGTTAGCATCATGCTAGCAAACATGCTAATTATGTTAGCATCTTGTTAAAAACATGCTAACAACATGGTAATCATGCTAGCATCATGCTAGCATTATGCTAATCATGTTAGCATGTTGCTAGCATTATGCTAACATGATTAGCATCTTTCTAAAAACATGCTAGCAGCATGCTAAGGGTGTTAGCATAATGCTAGCAACATGCTAATCATGTTAGCATTTTGCTAGCATTATGTTAACATGATTTGCATCTTTCTAAAAACATGTTAGCAGGATGCTAAGGGTGTTAGCATAATGCTAGCAACATGCTAATCATGTTAGCATCTTGCTAAAAACATCCTAGCAGGACGGTAATTATGTTAGCATAATGCTAATCAAGAGTGCCGAGTTTTGCCACTGCAAGCACCATTCACATTTTCTTCAGGAAATGTACATTCTAGTATTGTAATTACTATTCACCTGAACAAAACTTTGGCGCGTAACTCGTCCCGCACCGTTTGTCGTAGACCCACGAATGAGGTGTCAAATCGACCGGCTTATTGAGGATAGGTGTGCTATGACTTTTCTAAACGATCGGGTGTACGATGTTCGCACAGCGTACGAAAAAACGGCTGAAAAAACTCCCATAGACAACATAGGGGCCAAATCTGTGAGATCATATCTTTGGTTTAGAAGGTCGTAGAGACTTGGGGCTGGGCTCTTTTGATTCGGCCAGCCAATAAGTAGTGACACAGCAACTTCATAGCCACGCCCTAGCAACCAATTACAGCACCCTAGCAACCGAGTCAGGTGTTTTGCCACTGCAAGCACCATTCACATTTTCTTCAGGAAATGTACATTCTAGTATTGTAATTACTATTCACCTAGACAAAACTTTGGCGTGTAACTCGTCCCGTGCCATTTGTCGTAGACCCACGAATGAGGTGTCAAATCGACCGGCTTAGTGAGGAGAGGTGTGCTATGACTTTTCTAAGCGATCGCTTGTACGATGTTCGCACAGCGTACGAAAAAACGGCTGAAAAAACTCCCATAGACTTAACATGGGGGCCAAATCTGTGAGATCATATCTTTGGATCAAAAGGTCATAGAGACTTGGGGCTGGGCTCTTTTGATTCGGCCAGCCAATAAGTAGTGACACAGCAACTTCATAGCCACGCCCTAGCAACCAATTACAGCACCCTAGCAACCTAGTCCGGTGTTTTGCCACTGCAAGCACCATTCACATTTTCTTTAGGAAATGTACATTCTAGTTAGTGGTGCTTGCCAAAGGCAAAGCATCACTATTATTATTCTAAATACTTATTATTATTCTGCTTCTTCTTCTTCTGGACAAAACTTTGGCGCGTAACTTGTCCCGCAGTTTTTGTCCTAGACCCATGAATGAGGTGTCAAATCGACCGGCTCATTGAGGAGAGGTGTGCTATGACTTTTATAAGCGATCGGACCAACGATGTTCGCACAGCGGACGAAAAAGCGGCCAAAAAAGTCCCATTGACTTACATTGAAAAATTCAAATTCACGAACATTCCGTCTCTCTCAACTGTCACTTTCTCACACACACTCACACACGCAGGCCCTTAGAAGCCTTTCTCTCTCAGACACAGACACTCATTTTCTTCCACTTTTATTTCTGCGCGCTACTCCTCCCGCAGCGTTTGTCCTAGACCCATGAATGAGGTGTCAAATCGACCGGCTCATTGATGAGATGTGTGTTATGACTTTTATAAGCAATCGGACCAACGATGTTCGTACAGTGGACGAAAAAGCGTCCAAAAAAAGTCCCATTGACTTTCAATGGCGGAATCTTCAGAAATTTGAATTTCAACTGTCACTTTCTCACACACACTCACACACGCAGGCCCTCAGAACCCTTTCTCTCACTCACTCATTATTGATCACAGTGTGATAGAGACAAGGGGGTGGGCTCATTTTACTCAGGCAACCAATCAGTGTCTCAGGATCACTGTTAAGCTATCAAGCCACGCCCTAGCAACCATATTGAGCACCATAGCAACAAGTTCCATAGACTTCCATTAAAAAAGATCAAAGGAATATATTTGGATAAAAGTGTCATAGAAACATGAGGGTGGGCTCATTTGACTCGGGGTAACAAACGTCCAATCACAAATCACCTTGAACATTTCATAGCCACGCCCTAGCAACCATTTAGAGCACCCTAGCAACCCAAAGCATAGAGGGATATCTTCAAATTTGAATATCATAGTGGCATGGGGGTTGGTTTATATCATTCATACTGGCAAACATCCTTTGGTGTATCATCAGTGGCAGCTGCCAGGCCACTCCCTAGCAACCAAACAGAGTACCCTAGCAACCGTGTAGCGAGACCTATATCTCTGCATCAGAGCATCATACAGACATGGGGGTTGGTTTATATTGTCAAGCAGCGTTTGGAGTTTCATCATTGGTAGGTGCCAAGCCACTCCCTAGCAACCAAACAGAGTACCCTAGCAACCGTTTAGCGAGACCTATATCTCTGCATCAGAGCATCGTAAAGACATGGCAGTTGGCTCTTTTGACTCATGCTAGCAAACTGGACTTCCAACATGCTACACATGCTAGCAGTGAATAGCTACATGCTAATAGTGATTAGCTAAGTGTTAAAGTGGGCTGAGAACATGCCAGGAACTCTATAGAAACTCCATAGTAACTATCTGTGACAACTACCAACCACCTAGTAACACCATAGCAACCACCCTGGTTACCATAGCAACCGCCTAGCAACCGCCTAGCAACACCGTAGTGACCACCCCAGGTACCTTAGCAACTGCCTAGCAACACCCTAGCAACCACCCAGGTTACCATAGCAACCACCTAGCAACCACCCAGAACACCCTAGCAACTGCCTAGCAACACCTTAGCAACCGCTCCAAGTACCTTAGCAACTGCCTAGCAACACCCTAGCAACGACCCAGGTTACCATAGCAACCGCCTAGCAACCACCCAGAACACCCTAGCAACCGCCTAGCAACACCGTAGTGACCACCCCAGGTACCTTAGCAACTGCCTAGCAACACCTTAGCAACCACCCAGGTTACCATAGCAACCGCCTAGCAACCACCCAGAACACCTTAGCAACCGCCTAGCATCACCTTAGCAACTACCCCAAGTACCTTAGCAACTGCCTAGCAACACCCTAGCAACCACTCAGGTTACCATAGCAACCACCCAGAACACCTTAGCAACCGCCTAGCAACACCTTAGCAACCACTACAAGTACCTTAGCAACCGCCTAGCAACCAGGTACCGAATTTTGCCACTGCAAGCACCATTCACATTTTCTTCAGGAAATGTACATTCTAGTATTGTAATTACTATTCACCTGAACAAAACTTTGGCGCGTAACTCGTCCCGCACCGTTTGTCGTAGACCCACGAATGAGGTGTCAAATCGACCGGCTTATTGAGGATAGGTGTGCTATGACTTTTCTAAACGATCGGGTGTACGATGTTCGCACAGCGTACGAAAAAACGGCTGAAAAAACTCCCATAGACAACATAGGGGCCAAATCTGTGAGATCATATCTTTGGTTTAGAAGGTCGTAGAGACTTGGGGCTGGGCTCTTTTGATTCGGCCAGCCAATAAGTAGTGACACAGCAACTTCATAGCCACGCCCTAGCAACCAATTACAGCACCCTAGCAACCGAGTCAGGTGTTTTGCCACTGCAAGCACCATTCACATTTTCTTCAGGAAATGTACATTCTAGTATTGTAATTACTATTCACCTAGACAAAACTTTGGCGTGTAACTCGTCCCGTGCCATTTGTCGTAGACCCACGAATGAGGTGTCAAATCGACCGGCTTAGTGAGGAGAGGTGTGCTATGACTTTTCTAAGCGATCGCTTGTACGATGTTCGCACAGCGTACGAAAAAACGGCTGAAAAAACTCCCATAGACTTAACATGGGGGCCAAATCTGTGAGATCATATCTTTGGATCAAAAGGTCATAGAGACTTGGGGCTGGGCTCTTTTGATTCGGCCAGCCAATAAGTAGTGACACAGCAACTTCATAGCCACGCCCTAGCAACCAATTACAGCACCCTAGCAACCTAGTCCGGTGTTTTGCCACTGCAAGCACCATTCACATTTTCTTTAGGAAATGTACATTCTAGTTAGTGGTGCTTGCCAAAGGCAAAGCATCACTATTATTATTCTAAATACTTATTATTATTCTGCTTCTTCTTCTTCTGGACAAAACTTTGGCGCGTAACTTGTCCCGCAGTTTTTGTCCTAGACCCATGAATGAGGTGTCAAATCGACCGGCTCATTGAGGAGAGGTGTGCTATGACTTTTATAAGCGATCGGACCAACGATGTTCGCACAGCGGACGAAAAAGCGGCCAAAAAAGTCCCATTGACTTACATTGAAAAATTCAAATTCACGAACATTCCGTCTCTCTCAACTGTCACTTTCTCACACACACTCACACACGCAGGCCCTTAGAAGCCTTTCTCTCTCAGACACAGACACTCATTTTCTTCCACTTTTATTTCTGCGCGCTACTCCTCCCGCAGCGTTTGTCCTAGACCCATGAATGAGGTGTCAAATCGACCGGCTCATTGATGAGATGTGTGTTATGACTTTTATAAGCAATCGGACCAACGATGTTCGTACAGTGGACGAAAAAGCGTCCAAAAAAAGTCCCATTGACTTTCAATGGCGGAATCTTCAGAAATTTGAATTTCAACTGTCACTTTCTCACACACACTCACACACGCAGGCCCTCAGAACCCTTTCTCTCACTCACTCATTATTGATCACAGTGTGATAGAGACAAGGGGGTGGGCTCATTTTACTCAGGCAACCAATCAGTGTCTCAGGATCACTGTTAAGCTATCAAGCCACGCCCTAGCAACCATATTGAGCACCATAGCAACAAGTTCCATAGACTTCCATTAAAAAAGATCAAAGGAATATATTTGGATAAAAGTGTCATAGAAACATGAGGGTGGGCTCATTTGACTCGGGGTAACAAACGTCCAATCACAAATCACCTTGAACATTTCATAGCCACGCCCTAGCAACCATTTAGAGCACCCTAGCAACCCAAAGCATAGAGGGATATCTTCAAATTTGAATATCATAGTGGCATGGGGGTTGGTTTATATCATTCATACTGGCAAACATCCTTTGGTGTATCATCAGTGGCAGCTGCCAGGCCACTCCCTAGCAACCAAACAGAGTACCCTAGCAACCGTGTAGCGAGACCTATATCTCTGCATCAGAGCATCATACAGACATGGGGGTTGGTTTATATTGTCAAGCAGCGTTTGGAGTTTCATCATTGGTAGGTGCCAAGCCACTCCCTAGCAACCAAACAGAGTACCCTAGCAACCGTTTAGCGAGACCTATATCTCTGCATCAGAGCATCGTAAAGACATGGCAGTTGGCTCTTTTGACTCATGCTAGCAAACTGGACTTCCAACATGCTACACATGCTAGCAGTGAATAGCTACATGCTAATAGTGATTAGCTAAGTGTTAAAGTGGGCTGAGAACATGCCAGGAACTCTATAGAAACTCCATAGTAACTATCTGTGACAACTACCAACCACCTAGTAACACCATAGCAACCACCCTGGTTACCATAGCAACCGCCTAGCAACCGCCTAGCAACACCGTAGTGACCACCCCAGGTACCTTAGCAACTGCCTAGCAACACCCTAGCAACCACCCAGGTTACCATAGCAACCACCTAGCAACCACCCAGAACACCCTAGCAACTGCCTAGCAACACCTTAGCAACCGCTCCAAGTACCTTAGCAACTGCCTAGCAACACCCTAGCAACGACCCAGGTTACCATAGCAACCGCCTAGCAACCACCCAGAACACCCTAGCAACCGCCTAGCAACACCGTAGTGACCACCCCAGGTACCTTAGCAACTGCCTAGCAACACCTTAGCAACCACCCAGGTTACCATAGCAACCGCCTAGCAACCACCCAGAACACCTTAGCAACCGCCTAGCATCACCTTAGCAACTACCCCAAGTACCTTAGCAACTGCCTAGCAACACCCTAGCAACCACTCAGGTTACCATAGCAACCACCCAGAACACCTTAGCAACCGCCTAGCAACACCTTAGCAACCACTACAAGTACCTTAGCAACCGCCTAGCAACCAGGTACCGAATTTTGCCACTGCAAGCACCATTCACATTTTCTTCAGGAAATGTACATTCTAGTATTGTAATTACTATTCACCTGAACAAAACTTTGGCGCGTAACTCGTCCCGCACCGTTTGTCGTAGACCCACGAATGAGGTGTCAAATCGACCGGCTTATTGAGGAGAGGTGTGCTATGACTTTTCTAAGCGATCGGGTGTACGATGTTTGCACAGCGTACGAAATAACGGCTGAAAAAAGTCCCATAGACTTAACATGGGGGCCAAATCTGTGAGATCATATCTTTGGATCAGAAGGTCGTAGAGACTTGGGGCTGGGCTCGTTTGACTCGGCCATCCAATGAGTAGTGACACAGCAGCTTCATAGCCACGCCCTAGCAACCAATTACAGCACCCTAGCAACCGGGTGCCGAATTTTGCCACTGCAAGCACCATTCACATTTTCTTCAGGAAATGTACATTCTAGTATTGTAATTACTATTCACCTGAACAAAACTTTGGCGCGTAACTCGTCCCACACCGTTTGTCGTAGACCCATGAATGAGGTGTCAAATCGACCAGCTTATTGAGGAGAGGTGTGCTATGACTTTTCTAAGCGATCGGGTGTACGATGTTCGCACAGCGTACGAAAAAACGGCTGAAAAAACTCCCATAGACTTAACATGGGGACCAAATCTGTGAGATCATATCTTTGGTTTAAAAGGTCATAGAGACTTAGGGCTGGGCTCTTTTGACTCGGCCTATCAAGCAGCTAATAAGTCGTTCATAGCCACGCCCTAGCAACCAATTACAGCCCCCTAGCAACCGGGTACCGAATTTTGCCACTGCAAGCACCATTCACATTTTCTTCAGGAAATGTACATTCTAGTATTGTAATTACTATTCACCTGAACAAAACTTTGGCGCGTAACTCGTCCCGCACCGTTTGTCGTAGACCCACGAATGAGGTGTCAAATCAACCGGCTTATTGAGGAGAGGTGTGCTATGACTTTTCTAAGCGATCAGGTGTACGATGTTCGCACAGCGTATGAAAAAAACGGCTGAAAAAACTCCCATAGACTTAACATGGGGGCCAAATCTGTGAGATCATATCTTTGGTTTAGAAGGTCATAGAGACTTGGGGCTGGGCTCTTTGGACTCGGCCTATCAAGCAGCCAATAACTATTGACTTCATAGCCTCACCCTAGCAACCAATTACAGCACCCTAGCAACCGGGTGCCGAATTTTGCCACTGCAAGCACCATTCACATTTTCTTCAGGAAATGTACATTCTAGTATTGTAATTACTATTCACCTGAACAAAACTTTGGCGCGTAACTCGTCTCGCAGTTTTTGACGTAGATCCACGAATGAGGTGTCAAATCGACCGGCTTATTGAGGAGAGGTGTGCTATGACTTTTCTAAGCAATCAGGTGTACGATGTTCGCACAGCGTACGAAAAAATGGCTGAAAAAACTCCCATAGACTTAACATGGGGGCCAAATCTGTGAGATCATATCTTTGGTTTATAAGGTCAGACTTGGTGCTGGGCTCTTTTGACTCGGCCTATCAAGCCGCCAATAAGTAGTGACTTCATGGACACGCCCTATCAACCAATTACAGCACCCTAGCAACCGAGTGCCGAATTTTGCCACTGCAAGCACCATTCACATTTTCTTCAGGAAATGTACATTCTAGTTAATGGTGCTTGCCAAAGGCAAAGCTCCATTCTTATTCTCCTGCATACTTATTATTATTATTATTATTATTATTATTATTATTATTCCACACAAAATTTTGGCGCGCTACTCCTCCCGCAGCTTTTGTCCTAGACCCATGAATGAGGTGTCAAATCGACCGGCTTATTGAGGAGAGGTGTGCTATGACTTTTATAAGCGATCGGGTGTACGATGTTCGTCCGACGGGCGAAAAATCGGGCGAAAAATCCCATAGACTTAACATTGGGACGAACTTTGACAAGTCATAACTCTGGATCACAATGTCATAGAGACAAGGGGGTGGGCTCATTTTACTCAGGCAACCAATCAGTCTATCAAGATAATTTTAAAGCTATCAAGCCACGCCCTAGCAACCATAGAGAGTACCTTAGCAACAAGTTCCATAGACTTCCATTGAAAAAGATCAAAGGAATATCTTTGGATAGGAGTGTCATAGAAACATGAGGGTGGGCTCATTTGACTCTGGGCAGCAAACGGCCAATCACGAATCACCTTCAAGATATCATAGCCACGCCCTAGCAACTATTTAGAGCACCCTAGCAACTCAAAGCATAGAGGGGATATCTTCAAATCTGAACATCATAGAGGAATGGGGGTTGGTTTATATCATTCATACTGGCAAGCAGCCTTTGGTTTATCATTACTGGCAGCTGCCAAGCCACTCCCTAGCAACCAAACAGAGTACCCTAGCAACCGTTTTGCAAGATCTATATCTCTGCATCAGAACATCGTAGAGACATGTGTGTTGGTTTATATTGTCAAGCAGCCTTTGGAGTATCATCATTGGTAGCTACCAAGCCACTCCCTAGCAACCAAACAGAGTACCCTAGCAACCGTTTTGAAACACCTATATTTCTGCATCAGAACATTATAGAGACATGGCGGTTGGCTCTTTTGACTCATGCTAGCAAACTGGACTTCCACCATGCTACACATGCTAGCAGTGAATAGCTACATGCTAATAGTGATTAGCTTAAGGTTTAAACATGACACAAACTAGTAAAAATGTGTTAGAATAATGCTAGTGGCATGTTAATTGTGTTAGCATGATGCTAGTAGCATGCTAATCATGTTAGCATCATGTTAGCAAACATGCGAATCATGTTAGCATCTTGTTAAATACATGCTAACAACATGGTAATCATGCTAGCATCATGCTAGCATTATGCTAATGATGTTAGCATGTTGCTAACATTATGCTAACATGATTAGCATCTTGTTAAAATCATGCTAACAACATGGTAATCATGCTAGCATCATGCTAGCATTATGCTAATCATGTTAGCATGTTTGCTAGCATTATGCTAACATGATTAGCATCTTGTTTAAAACATGCTAGCAGAATGCTAAGGGTGTTAGCATCATGCTAGCAACATGCTAATCATGTTAGCATGTTGCTAACATAATGCTAACATGATTAGCATTTGGTTAAAATAATGCAAACAACATGGTAATCATGCTAGCATCATGCTAGCATTATGCTAATCATGTTAGCATGTTGCTAGCATTATGCTAACATGACTAGCATTTTGTTTAAAACATGCTAGCAGCATGCTTAGGGTGTTAGCATCATGCTAACAACATGCTAATCATGTTAGCATCTTGTTAAAAACATGCTAGCAAAATGGTAATCATGCTAGCAGCATGTTAGCATCATGTTACCATTATGCTAATCATGTTAGCATGTTGCTAGCATTATGCTAACATGATTAGCATCTTGTTAAAATCATGGTAGCAACATGGTAATCATGCTAGCATCATGCTAGCATTATGCTAATCATGTTAGCATGTTTTGCTAGCATTATGCTAACATGATTAGAATCTTGCTAAAAACATGCTGGCATCATGCTATGGGTGTTAGCATCATGCTAGCAACATGCTAATCTGTTAGCATCTTGCTAAAAACATCCTAGCAGGACGGTAATTATGTTAGCATCATGCTAATCAAGAGTGCTGAGTTTTGCCACTGCAAGCACCATTCACATTTTCTTCAGGAAATGTACATTCTAGTATTGTAATTACTATTCACCTGAACAAAACTTTGGCGCGTAACTCGTCCCGCACCGTTTGTCCTAGACCCACAAATGAGGTGTCAAATCGACCGGCTTATTGAGGAGAGGTGTGCTATGACTTTTCTAAGCGATCGGGTGTACGATGTTCGCACAGCGTACGAAAAAAATGGCTGAAAAAACTCCCATAGACTTAACATTGGGTCAAAATCTGTGAGATCATATCTTTGGATCAGAAGGTCATAGAGACTTGGGGCTGGGCTCTTTTGATTCGGCCAGCCAATAAGTAGTGGCACAGCAACTTCATAGCCAGGCCCTAGCAACCAATTACAGCACCCTAGCAACCGGTGCCGAATTTTGCCACTGCAAGCACCATTCACATTTTCTTCAGGAAATGTACATTCTAGTTAATGGTGCTTGCCAAAGGCAAAGCTCCATTCTTATTCTTCTGCATACTTATTATTCTTCTTCTTCTTCTTCTGGACACAATTTCTGCGCGCTACTCCTCCCGCAGTTTTTGTCATAGACCCATGAATGAGGTGTCAAATCGACCGGCTCATTGAGGACAGGTGTGCTATGACTTTTATAAGCGATCGGGTGTACGATGTTCGTCCGGCGGGCGAAAAAGTAGCGAAAAAAATCCCATAGACTTTGCATTGGGACAAACTTTGATGAGTAATAGCTCCTAACGAGAATTTCATAGAAACATGTGGGTTACCACGTTTGAAGAGCCTGATAGGCTCTCTCAGACCATACCTCAAAATGGGGTGTAAGTTGTACCCCTGGGGCGCAAGAGCTGCCCAAAGTTGCCCCATAGACATACTATGGTGAAGCCGTGCCCATGAACCAGGAAGTACTGTGTTTTTCCTACTATGGGAAATTACATAGGGATTTTGTATTGAACATAACTCTGGATCACAATGTCATAGAGACAAGGGGGTGGGCCCATTTTACTCAGGCAACCAATCAGTCTCTCAGGATCATTGTGAAGCTATCAAGCCACGCCCTAGCAACCATATAGAGCACCATAGCAACAAGTTCCATTGACTTCCATTGAAAAAGGTCAAATGAATATCTTTGGATAGAAGTGTCGTACAAACAAGAGGGTGGGCTCATTTGACTGGAGGCAGCAAACCGCCAATCACAAATCACCTTAAAGACATCATAGCCACGCCTTAGCAACCATTTAAAGCACCCTAGCAACCCAAAGCATAGGCAGATATCTTCAAATCTGAATATCATAGAGGCATGGGGGTTGGTTTATATCATTTATACTGGCAAGCAGCCTTTGGTTTATCATTTCTAGCAGCTGCCAAGCCACTCCCTAGCAACCAAACAGAGTACCCTAGCAACCGTTTTGCAAGATCTATATCTCTGCATCAGAACATCATATAGACATGGGGGTTGGTTTATATTGTCAAGCAGCCTTTGGAGTATCATCATTGGTAGCTGCCAAGCCACTCCTTAGCAACCAAACAGAGTACCCTAGCAACCGTTTAGCAAGATCTATATCTCTGCATCAGAGCATCATAGAGACATGGCGGTTGGCTCTTTTGACTCATGCTAGCAAACTGAACTTCCAACATGCTACACATGCTAGCAGTGAATAGCTACATGCTAATAGTGATTAGCTTAGGGTTTAAACATGACACAAACTAGTAAAAATGTGTTACATCATGCTGGTAACATGCTAATTGTGTTAGCATCATGCTAGTAGCATGCTAATCATGTTAGCATCATGCTAGCAAACATGCTAATTATGTTAGCATCTTGTTAAAAACATGCTAGCAACATGGTAATCATGCTAGCATCATGCTAGCATTATGCTAATCATGTTAGCATGTTGCTAGCATTATGCTAACATGATTAGCATCTTTCTAAAAACATGCTAGCAGCATGCTAAGGGTGTTAGCATTATGCTAGCAACAAATGCTAATCATGTTAGCATGTTGCTAGCATAATGCTAACATGATTAGCATCTTTCTAAAAACATGCTAGCAGCATGCTAAGGGTGTTAGCATAATGCTAGCAACATGCTAATCATGTTAGCATCTTGATAAAAACATCCTAGCAGGACGGTAATTATGTTAGCATCATGCTAATCAAGAGTGCCGAGTTTTGCCACTGCAAGCACCATTCACATTTTCTTCAGGAAATGTACATTCTAGTTAATGGTGCTTGCCAAAGGCAAAGCTCCATTCTTATTCTTCTGCATACTTATTATTATTATTATTATTATTATTATTATTATTCTTCTTCCACTTTTTTTTCTGCGCGCTACTCCTCCCGCAGTTTTTGTCCTAGACCCATGAATGAGGTGTCAAATCGACCGGCTCATTGAGGAGAGGTGTGCTATGACTTTTATAAGCGATCGGGTGTACGATGTTCGTCCGGCGGGCGAAAAAGTAGCGAAAAAAATCCCATAGACTTAACATTGGAACGAACTTTGACAAGTCATAACTCTGGATAACAATGTCATAGAGACAAAGGGGTGGTCTCATTTTACTCAGGAAACCAATCAGTCTCTCAGGAAAACTTTGAAGATATCAAGCCACGCCCTAGCAACCATATAGAGCACCTTAGTAACAAGCTTCATAGACTTCCATTGAAAAAGATCAAATGAATATCTTTGGATAGAAGTGTCGTACAAACAAGAGGGTGGGCTCATTTGACTCGAGGCAGCAAACCGCCAATCACAAATCACCTTAAAGACATCATAGCCACGCCTTAGCAACCATTTAGAGCACCCTAGCAACCCAAAGCATAGGCAGATATCTTCAAATCTGAATATCATAGAGGCATGGGGGTTGGTTTATATCATTCATACTGGCAAGCAGCCTTTGGAGTATCATCATTGGTAGCTGCCAAGCCACTCCCTAGCAACCAAACAGAGTACCCTAGCAACCATTATTCAACATCTATATTTCTGCATCAGAACATCGTAAAGACATGGGTGTTGGTTTATATTGTCAAGCAGCCTTTGGAGTATCATCATTGGTAGCTACCAAGCCACTCCCTAGCAACCAAACAGAGTACCCTAGCAACCGTTTAGCAAGATCTATATCTCTGCATCAGAACATCGTAGAGACATGGGTGTTGGTTTATATTGTCAAGCAGCCTTTGGAGTATCATCATTGGTAGCTGCCAAGCCACTCCTTAGCAACCAAACAGAGTACCCTAGCAACCGTTTAGCAATATCTATATCTCTGCATCAGAGCATCATAGAGACATGGCGGTTGGCTCTTTTGACTCATGCTAGCAAACTGGACTTCCAACATGCTACACATGCTAGCGGTGAATAGCTACATGCTAATAGTGATTAGCTAAGTGCTAAAGTGGGCTGAGAACATGATAAGAACTCTATAGAAACTCCATTGTAACTATCTGTCCCAACTACCAACCACCTAGTAATACCATAGCAACCACCCTGGTTACCATAGCAACCGCCCAGAACACCCTAGCAACCGCCTAGCAACACAGTAGTGACCACTCCAGGTACCTTAACAACTGCCTAGCAACACCTTAGCAACCACCCAGGTTACCATAGCAACCGCCTAGCAACCGCCCAGAACACCCTAGCAACCGCCTAGCAACACCTTAGCAACCACCCCAAGTACCTCAGCAACTTCCTAGCAACACCCTAGCAACTACCCTGGTTACCATAGCAACCGCCTAGCAACCACCCAGAACACCATAGCAACCGCCTAGCAACACCTTAGCAACCACCCCAAGTACCTCAGCAACTTCCTAGCAACACCCTAGCAACTACCCTGGTTATCACAGCAACCGCCTACCAACCGCCTAGAACACCTTAGCAACCGCCTAGCAACACCTTAGCAACCACTCCAAGTACCTTAGCAACTGCCTAGCAACACCTTAGCAACCACCCAGGTTACCATAGCAACCGCCTAGCAACCACCAATAACACCCTAGCAACCGCCTAGCAACACCGTAGTGACCACCCCAAGTGCCTTAGAAACTGCCTACCAACACCCTAGCAACCACCCAGGTTACCATAGCAACCGCTTAGCAACCGCTTAGCAACCACCCAGAACACCTTGGCAACCGCCTAGAAACACCTTAGCAACCACTCCAAGTACCTTAGCAACTGCCTAGCAACACCCTAGCAACCACTCAGGTTACCAAAGCAACCGCATAGCAACAGGGTACAGAATTTTGCTACTGCAAGCACCATTCACATTTTCATCAGGAAATGTACATTCTAGTATTGTAATTACTATTCACCTGAACAAAACTTTGGCGCGTAACTCGTCCCGCACCGTTTGACGTAGACCCACGAATGAGGTGTCAAATCGACCGGCTTATTGAGGAGAGGTGTGCTATGACTTTTCTAAGCGATTAGGTGTACGATGTTCGCACAGCGTACGAAAAAACGGCTGAAAAAACTCCCATAGACTTAACATGGGGGCCAAATCTGTGAGATCATATCTTTGGTTTAGATGGTCATAGAGACTTGGGGCTGGGCTCTTTTGGCTCGGCCTATCAAGCCGCCAATAAGTAGTGACTTTATGGCCACGCCCTAGCAACCAATTACAGCACCCTAGCAACCGGTGCCGAATTTTGCCACTGCAAGCACCATTCACATTTTCTTCAGGAAATGTACATTCTAGTTAATGGTGCTTGCCAAAGGCAAAGCTCCATTCTTATTCTTCTGCATACTTATTATTCTTCTTCTTCTTCTTCTGGACACAATTTCTGCGCGCTACTCCTCCCGCAGTTTTTGTCATAGACCCATGAATGAGGTGTCAAATCGACCGGCTCATTGAGGACAGGTGTGCTATGACTTTTATAAGCGATCGGGTGTACGATGTTCGTCCGGCGGGCGAAAAAGTAGCGAAAAAAATCCCATAGACTTTGCATTGGGACAAACTTTGATGAGTAATAGCTCCTAACGAGAGTTTCATAGAAACATGTGGGTTACCACGTTTGAAGAGCCTGATAGGCTCTCTCAGACCATACCTCAAAATGGGGTGTAAGTTGTACCCCTGGGGCGCAAGAGCTGCCCAAAGTTGCCCCATAGACATACTATGGTGAAGCCGTGCCCATGAACCAGGAAGTACTGTGTTTTTCCTACTATGGGAAATTACATAGGGATTTTGTATTGAACATAACTCTGAATCACAATGTCATAGAGACAAGGGGGTGGGCTCATTTTACTCAGGCAACCAATCAGTCTCTCAGGATCATTGTAAAGCTATCAAGCCACGCCCTAGCAACCATATAGAGAACCATAGCAACAAGTTCCATAGACTTCCATTGAAAAAGATCAAAGGAATATCTTTGGATAGGAGTGTCATAGAAACATGAGGGTGGGCTCATTTGACTCGAGGCAGCAAACCGCCAATCACAAATCACCTTAAAGACATCATAGCCACGCCTTAGCAACCATATAGAGCACCCTAGCAACCCAAAGCATAGGCAGATATCTTCAAATCTGAATATCATAGAGGCATGGGGGTTGGTTTATATCATTCATACTGGCAAGCAGCCTTTGGTGTATCATCATTGGTAGCTGCCAAGCCACTCCTTAGCAACCAAACAGAGTACCCTAGCAACCATTTTGCAAGATCTATATCTCTGCGTCAGAACATCGTACAGACATGGGGGTTGGTTTATATTGTCAAGCAGCCTTTGGAGTATCATCATTGGCAGCTGCCAAGCCACTCCCTAGCAACCAAACAGAGTACCCTAGCAACCGTTTTGAAACACCTATATTTCTGCATCAGAACATTATAGAGACATGGCGGTTGGCTCTTTTGACTCATGCTAGCAAACTGGACTTCCACCATGCTACACATGCTAGCAGTGAATAGCTACATGCTAATAGTGAGTAGCTTAAGGTTTAAACATGACACAAACTAGTAAAAATGTGTTAGAATAATGCTAGTGGCATGCTAATTGTGTTAGCATGATGCTAGTAGCATGATAATCATGTTAGCATCATGTTAGCAAACATGCTAATCATGTTAGCATCTTGTTAAATACATGCTAACAACATGGTAATCATGCTAGCATCATGCTAGCATTATGCTAATGATGTTAGCATGTTGCTTAAGCATTATGCTAACATGATTAGCATCTTGTTAAAATCATGCTAGCAACATGGTAATCATGCTAGCATCATGCTAGCATTATGCTAATCATGTTAGCATGTTTGCTAGCATTATGCTAACATGATTAGCATCTTGTTTAAAACATGCTAACAGCATGCTAAGGGTGTTAGCATCATGCTTGCAACATGATAATCATGTTAGCATGTTGTTAACATAATGCTAACATGATTAGCATCTTGTTAAAATAATGCTAGCAACATGGTAATCATGCTAGCATCATGCTAGTATTATGGTAATCATATTAGCATTTTGCTTAGCATTATGCTAACATGACTAGCATTTTGTTTAAAACATGCTAGCAGCATGCTTAGGGTGTTAGCATCATGCTAGCAACATGCAAATCATGTTAGCATTTTGCTAAAAACATCCTAGCAGGACGGTAATTATGTTAGCATCATGCTAATCAAGAGTGCCGAGTTTTGCCACTGCAAGCACCATTCACATTTTCTTCAGGAAATGTACATTCTAGTTAATGGTGCTTGCCAAAGGCAAAGCTCCATTCTTATTCTTCTGCATACTTATTATTCTTCTTCTTCTTCTTCTGGACACAATTTCTGCGCGCTACTCCTCCCGCAGTTTTTGTCATAGACCCATGAATGAGGTGTCAAATCGACCGGCTCATTGAGGACAGGTGTGCTATGACTTTTATAAGCGATCGGGTGTACGATGTTCGTCCGGCGGGCGAAAAAGTAGCGAAAAAAAATCCCATAGACTTTGCATTGGGACAAACTTTGATGAGTAATAGCTCCTAACGAGAATTTCATAGAAACATGTGGGTTACCACGTTTGAAGAGCCTGATAGGCTCTCTCAGACCATACCTCAAAATGGGGTGTAAGTTGTACCCCTGGGGCGCAAGAGCTGCCCAAAGTTGCCCCATAGACATACTATGGTGAAGCCGTGCCCATGAACCAGGAAGTACTGTGTTTTTCCTACTATGGGAAATTACATAGGGATTTTGTATTGAACATAACTCTGGATCACAATGTCATAGAGACAAGGGGGTGGGCCCATTTTACTCAGGCAACCAATCAGTCTCTCAGGATCATTGTGAAGCTATCAAGCCACGCCCTAGCAACCATATAGAGCACCATAGCAACAAGTTCCATTGACTTCCATTGAAAAAGATCAAATGAATATCTTTGGATAGAAGTGTCGTACAAACAAGAGGGTGGGCTCATTTGACTGGAGGCAGCAAACCGCCAATCACAAATCACCTTAAAGACATCATAGCCACGCCTTAGCAACCATTTAAAGCACCCTAGCAACCCAAAGCATAGGCAGATATCTTCAAATCTGAATATCATAGAGGCATGGGGATTGGTTTATATCATTTATACTGGCAAGCAGCCTTTGGTTTATCATTACTAGCAGCTGCCAAGCCACTCCCTAGCAACCAAACAGAGTACCCTAGCAACCGTTTTGCAAGATCTATATCTCTGCATCAGAACATCATAAAGACATGGGGGTTGGTTTATATTGTCAAGCAGCCTTTGGAGTATCATCATTGGTAGCTGCCAAGCCACTCCTTAGCAACCAAACAGAGTACCCTAGCAACCGTTTAGCAAGATCTATATCTCTGCATCAGAGCATCATAGAGACATGGCGGTTGGCTCTTTTGACTCATGCTAGCAAACTGAACTTCCAACATGCTACACATGCTAGCAGTGAATAGCTACATGCTAATAGTGATTAGCTTAGGGTTTAAACATGACACAAACTAGTAAAAATGTGTTACATCATGCTGGTAACATGCTAATTGTGTTAGCATCATGCTAGTAGCATGCTAATCATGTTAGCATCATGCTAGCAAACATGCTAATTATGTTAGCATCTTGTTAAAAACATGCTAGCATCATGCTAGCATTATGCTAATCATGTTAGCATGTTGCTAGCATTATGCTAACATGATTAGCATCTTTCTAAAAACATGCTAGCAGCATGCTAAGGGTGTTAGCATTATGCTAGCAACAAATGCTAATCATGTTAGCATGTTGCTAGCATAATGCTAACATGATTAGCATCTTTCTAAAAACATGCTAGCAGCATGCTAAGGGTGTTAGCATAATGCTAGCAACATGCTAATCATGTTAGCATCTTGATAAAAACATCCTAGCAGGACGGTAATTATGTTAGCATCATGCTAATCAAGAGTGCCGAGTTTTGCCACTGCAAGCACCATTCACATTTTCTTCAGGAAATGTACATTCTAGTATTGTAATTACTATTCACCTGAACAAAACTTTGGCGCGTAACTCGTCCCGCACCGTTTGTCGTAGACCCACGAATGAGGGGTCAAATCGACCGGCTTATTGAGGAGAGGTGTGCTATGACTTTTCTAAGCGATCGGGTGTACGATGTTCGCACAGCGTACGAAAAAACGGCTTAAAAAACTCCCATAGACTTAACATGGGGGCCAAATCTGTGAGATCATATCTTTGGTTTAGAAGGTCATAGAGAGTTGGGGCTGGGCTCTTTTGACTCAGCCTATCAGGCTTGACTTCAGGCTTGACTTCTTGGCCACACCCTAGCAACCAATTACAGCACCCTAGCAACCGAGTGTCGAATTTTGCCACTGCAAGCACCATTCACATTTTCTTCAGGAAATGTACATTCTAGTATTGTAATTACTATTCACCTGAACAAAACTTTGGCGTGTAACTCGTCCCGCACCGTTTGTCGTAGACCCACGAATGAGGTGTCAAATCGACCGGCTTATTGAGGAGAGGTGTGCTATGACTTTTCTAAGCGATCGGGTGTACGATGTTCGCACCGCGTGCGAAAAACGGCTGAAAAAACTCCCATAGACTTAACATGGGGGCCAAATCTGTGAGATCATATCTTTGGTTTAGAAGGTCGTAGAGACTTGGGGCTGGGCTCTTTTGATTCGGCCAGCCAATAAGTAGTGACACAGCAACTTCATAGCCACGCCCTAGCAACCAATTACAGCACCCTAGCAACCGGTGCCGAATTTTGCCACTGCAAGCACCATTCACATTTTCTTCAGGAAATGTACATTCTAGTTAATGGTGCTTGCCAAAGGCAAAGCTCCATTCTTATTCTTCTGCATACTTATTATTCTTCTTCTTCTTCTTCTGGACACAATTTCTGCGCGCTACTCCTCCCGCAGTTTTTGTCATAGACCCATGAATGAGGTGTCAAATCGACCGGCTCATTGAGGACAGGTGTGCTATGACTTTTATAAGCGATCGGGTGTACGATGTTCGTCCGGCGGGCGAAAAAGTAGCGAAAAAAATCCCATAGACTTTGCATTGGGACAAACTTTGATGAGTAATAGCTCCTAACGAGAATTTCATAGAAACATGTGGGTTACCACGTTTGAAGAGCCTGATAGGCTCTCTCAGACCATACCTCAAAATGGGGTGTAAGTTGTACCCCTGGGGCGCAAGAGCTGCCCAAAGTTGCCCCATAGACATACTATGGTGAAGCCGTGCCCATGAACCAGGAAGTACTGTGTTTTTCCTACTATGGGAAATTACATAGGGATTTTGTATTGAACATAACTCTGGATCACAATGTCATAGAGACAAGGGGGTGGGCCCATTTTACTCAGGCAACCAATCAGTCTCTCAGGATCATTGTGAAGCTATCAAGCCACGCCCTAGCAACCATATAGAGCACCATAGCAACAAGTTCCATTGACTTCCATTGAAAAAGATCAAATGAATATCTTTGGATAGAAGTGTCGTACAAACAAGAGGGTGGGCTCATTTGACTGGAGGCAGCAAACCGCCAATCACAAATCACCTTAAAGACATCATAGCCACGCCTTAGCAACCATTTAAAGCACCCTAGCAACCCAAAGCATAGGCAGATATCTTCAAATCTGAATATCATAGAGGCATGGGGATTGGTTTATATCATTTATACTGGCAAGCAGCCTTTGGTTTATCATTACTAGCAGCTGCCAAGCCACTCCCTAGCAACCAAACAGAGTACCCTAGCAACCGTTTTGCAAGATCTATATCTCTGCATCAGAACATCATAAAGACATGGGGGTTGGTTTATATTGTCAAGCAGCCTTTGGAGTATCATCATTGGTAGCTGCCAAGCCACTCCTTAGCAACCAAACAGAGTACCCTAGCAACCGTTTAGCAAGATCTATATCTCTGCATCAGAGCATCATAGAGACATGGCGGTTGGCTCTTTTGACTCATGCTAGCAAACTGAACTTCCAACATGCTACACATGCTAGCAGTGAATAGCTACATGCTAATAGTGATTAGCTTAGGGTTTAAACATGACACAAACTAGTAAAAATGTGTTACATCATGCTGGTAACATGCTAATTGTGTTAGCATCATGCTAGTAGCATGCTAATCATGTTAGCATCATGCTAGCAAACATGCTAATTATGTTAGCATCTTGTTAAAAACATGCTAGCAACATGGTAATCATGCTAGCATCATGCTAGCATTATGCTAATCATGTTAGCATGTTGCTAGCATTATGCTAACATGATTAGCATCTTTCTAAAAACATGCTAGCAGCATGCTAAGGGTGTTAGCATTATGCTAGCAACAAATGCTAATCATGTTAGCATGTTGCTAGCATAATGCTAACATGATTAGCATCTTTCTAAAAACATGCTAGCAGCATGCTAAGGGTGTTAGCATAATGCTAGCAACATGCTAATCATGTTAGCATCTTGATAAAAACATCCTAGCAGGACGGTAATTATGTTAGCATCATGCTAATCAAGAGTGCCGAGTTTTGCCACTGCAAGCACCATTCACATTTTCTTCAGGAAATGTACATTCTAGTATTGTAATTACTATTCACCTGAACGAAACTTTGGCGCGTAACTCGTCCCGCACCGTTTGTCGTAGACCCACATATGAGGTGTCAAATCGACCGGCTTATTGAGGAGAGGTGTGCTATGACTTTTCTAAGTGATCGGGTGTACGATGTTCGCACAGCGTACGAAAAAAATGGCTGAAAAAACTCCCATAGACTTAACATTGGGTCAAAATCTGTGAGATCATATCTTTGGATCATAAGGTCATAGAGACTTGGGGCTGGGCTCTTTTGATTCGGCCAGCCAATAAGTAGTGACACAGCAACTTCATAGCCACGCCCTAGCAACCAATTACAGCACCCTAGCAACCGGGGCCAAATTTTGCCACTGCAAGCACCATTCACATTTTCTTCAGGAAATGTACATTCTAGTATTGTAATTACTATTCACCTGAACAAAACTTTGGCGCGTAACTCGTCCCGCACCGTTTGTCGTAGACCCATGAATGAGGTGTCAAATCGACCGGCTTATTGAGGAGAGGTGTGCTATGACTTTTCTAAGCGATCGGGTGTACGATGTTCGCACAGCGTACGAAAAAACGGCTGAAAAAACTTCCATAGAGTTAACATTGGGTCCAAATCTGTGAGATCATATCTTTGGATCAGAAGGTCATAGAGACTTGGGGCTGGGCTCTTTTGATTCGGCCAGCCAATAAGTAGTGACACAGCAATTTCATAGCCACGCCCTAGCAACCAATTACCTCACTATAGCAACCGGTGCCGAATTTTGCCACTGCAAGCACCATTCACATTTTCTTCAGGAAATGTACATTCTAGTATTGTAATTACTATTCACCTGAACAAAACTTTGGCGCGTAACTCGTCCCGCACCGTTTGTCGTAGACCCACATATGAGGTGTCAAATCGACCGGCTTATTGAGGAGAGGTGTGCTATGACTTTTCTAAGCGATCGGGTGTACGATGTTCGCACAGCGTACGAAAAAACGGCTGAAAAAACTCCCATAGACTTAACATTGGGTCAAAATCTGTGAGATCATATCTTTGGATCAGAAGGTCGTAGAGACTTGGGGCTGGGCTCTTTTGATTCGGCCAGCCAATAAGTAGTGAAACAGCAACTTCATAGCCACGCCCTAGCAACCAATTACAGCACCCTAGCAACCGGGGCCGAATTTTGCCACTGCAAGCACCATTCACATTTTCTTCAGGAAATGTACATTCTAGTATTGTAATTACTATTCACCTGAACAAAACTTTGGCGCGTAACTCGTCCCGCACCGTTTGTCCTAGACCCACAAATGAGGTGTCAAATCGACCGGCTTATTGAGGAGAGGTGTGCTATGACTTTTCTAAGCGATCAGGTGTACGATGTTCGCACAGCGTACGAAAAAAATGGCTGAAAAAACTCCCATAGACTTAACATTGGGTCAAAATCTGTGAGATCATATCTTTGGATCAGAAGGTCATAGAGACTTGGGGCTGGGCTCTTTTGATTCGGCCAGCCAATATGTAGTGACACAGCAACTTCATAGCCACGCCCTAGCAACCAATTACAGCACCCTAGCAACCGAGTGGCGAATTTTGCCACTGCAAGCACCATTCACATTTTCTTCAGGAAATGTACATTCTAGTATTGTAATTACTATTCACCTGAACAAAATTTTGGCACGTAACTCGTCCCGCACCGTTTGTCGTAGACCCACAAATGAGGTGTCAAATCGACCGGCTTATTGAGGAGAGGTGTGCTATGACTTTTGTAAGCGATCGGGTGTACGATGTTCGCACAGCGTACGAAAAAACGGCTGAAAAAACTCCCATAGACTTGACATGGGGGCCAAATCTGTGAGATCATATCTTTGGTTTAGAAGGTCATAGAGACTTGGGGCTGGGCTCTTTTGACTCGGCCTATCAAGCCGCCAATAGGTAGTTCATAGCCACGCCCTAGCAACCAATTACAGCACCCTAGCAACCGGGGCCGAATTTTGCCACTGCAAGCACCATTCACATTTTCTTCAGGAAATGTACATTCTAGTATTGTAATTACTATTCACCTAGACAAAACTTTGGCGCGTAACTCGTCCCGCATCGTTTGTCACAGACCCACGAATGAGGGGTCAAATCGACCGGCTTATTGAGGAGAGGTGTGCTATGACTTTTATAAGCGATCGAGTGTACGATGTTCGCACAGCGTACGAAAAAACGGCTGAAAAAACTCCCATAGACTTAACATGGGGGCCAAATCTGTGAGATCATATCTTTGGTTTAGAAGGTCATAGAGACTTGGGGCTGGGCTCTTTTGACTCTGCCTATCAAGCAGCCAATAACTATTGACTTCATAGCCTCGCCCTAGCAACCAATTACAGCACCCTAGCAACCGGGTGCCGAATTTTGCCACTGCAAGCACCATTCACATTTTCTTCAGGAAATGTACATTCTAGTATTGTAATTACTATTCACCTGAACAAAATTTTGGCACGTAACTCGTCCCGCACCGTTTGTCGTAGACCCACAAATGAGGTGTCAAATCGACCGGCTTATTGAGGAGAGGTGTGCTATGACTTTTCTAAGCGATCGGGTGTACGATGTTCGCACAGCGTACGAAAAAACGGCTGAAAAAACTCCCATAGACTTAACATGGGGGCCAAATCTGTGAGATCATATCTTTGGTTTAGAAGGTCATAGAGACTTGGGGCTGGGCTTTTTTGACTCGGCCTATCAAGCCGCCAATAGGTAGTTCATAGCCACGCCCTAGCAACCAATTACAGCACCCTAGCAACCGGGGCCGAATTTTGCCACTGCAAGCACCATTCACATTTTCTTCAGGAAATGTACATTCTAGTTAATGGTGCTTGCCAAAGGCAAAGCTCCATTCTTATTCTTCTGCATACTTATTATTCTTCTTCTTCTTCTTCTGGACACAATTTCTGCGCGCTACTCCTCCCGCAGTTTTTGTCATAGACCCATGAATGAGGTGTCAAATCGACCGGCTCATTGAGGACAGGTGTGCTATGACTTTTATAAGCGATCGGGTGTACGATGTTCGTCCGGCGGGCGAAAAAGTAGCGAAAAAAATCCCATAGACTTTGCATTGGGACAAACTTTGATGAGTAATAGCTCCTAACGAGAATTTCATAGAAACATGTGGGTTACCACGTTTGAAGAGCCTGATAGGCTCTCTCAGACCATACCTCAAAATGGGGTGTAAGTTGTACCCCTGGGGCGCAAGAGCTGCCCAAAGTTGCCCCATAGACATACTATGGTGAAGCCGTGCCCATGAACCAGGAAGTACTGTGTTTTTCCTACTATGGGAAATTACATAGGGATTTTGTATTGAACATAACTCTGGATCACAATGTCATAGAGACAAGGGGGTGGGCCCATTTTACTCAGGCAACCAATCAGTCTCTCAGGATCATTGTGAAGCTATCAAGCCACGCCCTAGCAACCATATAGAGCACCATAGCAACAAGTTCCATTGACTTCCATTGAAAAAGATCAAATGAATATCTTTGGATAGAAGTGTCGTACAAACAAGAGGGTGGGCTCATTTGACTGGAGGCAGCAAACCGCCAATCACAAATCACCTTAAAGACATCATAGCCACGCCTTAGCAACCATTTAAAGCACCCTAGCAACCCAAAGCATAGGCAGATATCTTCAAATCTGAATATCATAGAGGCATGGGGATTGGTTTATATCATTTATACTGGCAAGCAGCCTTTGGTTTATCATTACTAGCAGCTGCCAAGCCACTCCCTAGCAACCAAACAGAGTACCCTAGCAACCGTTTTGCAAGATCTATATCTCTGCATCAGAACATCATAAAGACATGGGGGTTGGTTTATATTGTCAAGCAGCCTTTGGAGTATCATCATTGGTAGCTGCCAAGCCACTCCTTAGCAACCAAACAGAGTACCCTAGCAACCGTTTAGCAAGATCTATATCTCTGCATCAGAGCATCATAGAGACATGGCGGTTGGCTCTTTTGACTCATGCTAGCAAACTGAACTTCCAACATGCTACACATGCTAGCAGTGAATAGCTACATGCTAATAGTGATTAGCTTAGGGTTTAAACATGACACAAACTAGTAAAAATGTGTTACATCATGCTGGTAACATGCTAATTGTGTTAGCATCATGCTAGTAGCATGCTAATCATGTTAGCATCATGCTAGCAAACATGCTAATTATGTTAGCATCTTGTTAAAAACATGCTAGCATCATGCTAGCATTATGCTAATCATGTTAGCATGTTGCTAGCATTATGCTAACATGATTAGCATCTTTCTAAAAACATGCTAGCAGCATGCTAAGGGTGTTAGCATTATGCTAGCAACAAATGCTAATCATGTTAGCATGTTGCTAGCATAATGCTAACATGATTAGCATCTTTCTAAAAACATGCTAGCAGCATGCTAAGGGTGTTAGCATAATGCTAGCAACATGCTAATCATGTTAGCATCTTGATAAAAACATCCTAGCAGGACGGTAATTATGTTAGCATCATGCTAATCAAGAGTGCCGAGTTTTGCCACTGCAAGCACCATTCACATTTTCTTCAGGAAATGTACATTCTAGTATTGTAATTACTATTCACCTGAACAAAACTTTGGCGCGTAACTCGTCCCGCACCGTTTGTCGTAGACCCACGAATGAGGGGTCAAATCGACCGGCTTATTGAGGAGAGGTGTGCTATGACTTTTCTAAGCGATCGGGTGTACGATGTTCGCACAGCGTACGAAAAAACGGCTTAAAAAACTCCCATAGACTTAACATGGGGGCCAAATCTGTGAGATCATATCTTTGGTTTAGAAGGTCATAGAGAGTTGGGGCTGGGCTCTTTTGACTCAGCCTATCAGGCTTGACTTCAGGCTTGACTTCTTGGCCACACCCTAGCAACCAATTACAGCACCCTAGCAACCGAGTGTCGAATTTTGCCACTGCAAGCACCATTCACATTTTCTTCAGGAAATGTACATTCTAGTATTGTAATTACTATTCACCTGAACAAAACTTTGGCGCGTAACTCGTCCCGCACTGTTTTTCGTAGACCCATGAATGAGGTGTCAAATCGACCGGCTCATTGAGGAGAGGTGTGCTATGACTTTTCTAAGCGATCGGATGTACGATGTTCGCACAGCGGACGAAAAATCGCCTGAAAAAAGTCCCATAGACTTAACATTGGGACAAAATCTGTGAAATCATATCTTTGGATCAGAAAGTCATAGAGACTTGGGGCTTGGCTCTTTTTACTCGGCCTATCAAGTAGCCAATAAGTAGTTCATAGCCACGCCCTAGCAACCAATTACAGCACCCTAGCAACCGAGTCCGGTGTTTTGCCACTGCAAGCACCATTCACATTTTCTTCAGGAAATGTACATTCTAGTATTGTAATTACTATTCACCTGAACAAAACTTTGGCGCGTAACTTGTCCCGCACCGTTTGTCGTAGACCCACGAATGAGGTGTTAAATCGACCGGCTTATTGAGGAGAGGTGTGCTATGACTTTTCTAAGCGATCGGGTGTACGATGTTCGTCCGGCGGGCGAAAAAGTAGCGAAAAAAATCCCATAGACTTAACATGGGGCCAAATCTGTGAGATCATATCTTTGGATCAGAAGGTCGTAGAGACTTGGGGCTGGGCTCTTTTGACTCGGATATCCAAAAGGTAGTGACACAGCAAGTTCATAGCCACGCCCTAGCAACCAATTACAGCACCCTAGCAACCGAGTGGCGAATTTTGCCACTGCAAGCACCATTCACATTTTCTTCAGGAAATGTAAATTCTAGTATTGTAATTACTATTCACCTGAACAAAACTTTGGCGCGTAACTCGTCCCGCACCGTTTGTCGTAGACCCACGAATGAGGTGTCAAATCGACCGGCTTATTGAGGAGAGGTGTGCTATGACTTTTCTAAGTGATCGGGTGTACGATGTTCGCACAGCGTACGAAAAAAATGGCTAAAAAAACTCCCATAGACTTAACATTGGGTCAAAATCTGTGAGATCATATCTTTGGATCAGAAGGTCATAGAGACTTGGGGCTGGGCTCTTTTGATTCGGCCAGCCAATAAGTAGTGGCACAGCAACTTCATAGCCACGCCCTAGCAACCAATTACAGCACCCTAGCAACCGGGGCTGAATTTTGCCACTGCAAGCACCATTCACATTTTCTTCAGGAAATGTACATTCTAGTTAATGGTGCTTGCCAAAGGCAAAGCTCCATTCTTATTCTCCTGCATACTTATTAATGGTGCTTGCCAAAGGCAAAGCTCCATTCTTATTCTCCTGCATACTTATTATTATTATTATTAATGGTGCTTGCCAAAGGCAAAGCTCCATTCTTATTCTTCTGCATACTTATTATTCTTCTTCTTCTTCTTCTGGACACAATTTCTGCGCGCTACTCCTCCCGCAGTTTTTGTCATAGACCCATGAATGAGGTGTCAAATCGACCGGCTCATTGAGGAGAGGTGTGCTATGACTTTTATAAGCGATCGGGTGTACGATGTTCGTCCGGCGGGCGAAAAAGTAGCGAAAAAAATCCCATAGACTTTGCATTGGGACAAACTTTGACGAGTAATAGCTCCTAACGAGAATTTCATAGAAACATGTGGGTTACCACGTTTGAAGAGCCTGATAGGCTCTCTCAGACCATACCTCAAAATGGGGTGTAAGTTGTACCCCTGGGGCGCAAGAGCTGCCCAAAGTTGCCCCATAGACATACTATGGTGAAGCCGTGCCCATGAACCAGGAAGTACTGTGTTTTTCCTACTATGGGAAATTACATAGGGATTTTGTATTGAACATAACTCTGGATCACAATGTCATAGAGACAAGGGGGTGGGCTCATTTTACTCAGGCAACCAATCAGTCTCTCAGGATCATTGTGAAGCTATCGAGCCACGCCCTAGCAACCATATAGAGCACCATAGCAACAAGTTCCATAGACTTCCATTGAAAAAGATCAAAGGAATATATTTGGATAGGAGTGTCATAGAAACATGAGGGTGGGCTCATTTGACTCGGGGCAGCAAACGGCCAATCACGAATCACCTTCAAGATATCATAGCCACGCCCTAGCAACTATTTAGAGCACCCTAGCAACTCAAAGCATAGAGGGGATATCTTCAAATCTGAACATCATAGAGGAATGGGGGTTGGTTTATATCATTCATACTGGCAAGCAGCCTTTGGTTTATCATTACTGGCAGCTGCCAAGCCACTCCCTAGCAACCAAACAGAGTACCCTAGCAACCGTTTTGCAAGATCTATATCTCTGCATCAGAACATCGTAGAGACATGGGTGTTGGTTTATATTGTCAAGCAGCCTTTGGAGTATCATCATTGGTAGCTACCAAGCCACTCCCTAGCAACCAAACAGAGTACCCTAGCAACCGTTTTGAAACACCTATATTTCTGCATCAGAACATTATAGAGACATGGCGGTTGGCTCTTTTGACTCATGCTAGCAAACTGGACTTCCACCATGCTACACATGCTAGCAGTGAATAGCTACATGCTAATAGTGATTAGCTTAAGGTTTAAACATGACACAAACTAGTAAAAATGTGTTAGAATAATGCTAGTGACATGTTAATTTTGTTAGCATGATGGTAGTAGCATGCTAATCATGTTAGCATCATGTTAGCAAACATGCTAATCATGTTAGCATCTTGTTAAATAAATGCTAACAACATGGTAATCATGCTAGCATCATGCTAGCATTATGCTAATGATGTTAGCATGTTGCTAACATTATGCTAACATGATTAGCATCTTGTTAAAATCATGCTAAAAACATGGTAATCATGCTAGCATCATGCTAGCATTATGCTAATCATGTTAGCATGTTTGCTAGCATTATGCTAACATGATTAGCATCTTGTTTAAAACATGCTAGCAGCATGCTAAGGGTGTTAGCATCATGCTAGCAACATGCTAATCATGTTAGCATGTTCCTAACATAATGATAACATGATTAGCATTTGGTTAAAATAATGCTAGCAACATGGTAATCATGCTAGCATCATCTTAGCATTATCTTAATCATGTTAGCATGTTCTTAGCATTATGCTAACATGACTAGCATTTTGTTTAAAACATTCTGGCAGCATGCTTAGGGTGTTAGCATCATGCTAGCAACATGCTAATCATGTTAGCATCTTGTTAAAAACATGCTAGCAAAATGGTAATCATGCTAGCATCATGTTACCATAATGCTAATCATGTTAGCATGTTGCTAGCATTATGCTAACATGATTAGCATCTTGTTAAAAACATGCTAACAACATGGTAATCATGCTAGCATCATGCTAGCATTATGCTAATCATGTTAGCATGTTTTGCTAACATTATGCTAACATGATTAGCATCTTTCTAAAAACATGCTAGCAGCATGCTAAGGGTGTTAGCATAATGCTAGCAACATGCTAATCATGTTAGCATTTTGCTAGCATTATGTTAACATGATTCGCATCTTTCTAAAAACATGTTAGCAGGATGCTAAGGGTGTTAGCATAATGCTAGCAACATGCTAATCATGTTAGCATCTTGCTAAAAACATCCTAGCAGGACGGTAATTATGTTAGCATAATGCTAATCAAGAGTGCCGAGTTTTGCCACTGCAAGCACCATTCACATTTTCTTCAGGAAATGTACATTCTAGTTCTTCTTCTTCTTCTTCCACTTTTTTTTCTGCGCGCTACTCCTCCCGCAGCGTTTGTCCTAGACCCATGAATGAGGTGTCAAATCGACCGGCTCATTGAGGAGAGGTGTGCTATGACTTTTATAAGCGATCGGACCAACGATGTTCGCACAGCGGACGAAAAAGCGGCCAAAAAAGTCCCATTGACTTACATTGAAAAATTCAAATTCACGAACATTCCGTCTCTCTCAACTGTCACTTTCTCACACACACTCACACACGCAGGCCCTTAGAAGCCTTTCTCTCTCAGACACAGACACTCATTTTCTTCCACTTTTATTTCTGCGCGCTACTCCTCCCGCAGCGTTTGTCCTAGACCCATGAATGAGGTGTCAAATCGACCGGCTCATTGAGGAGATGTGTGTTATGACTTTTATAAGCGATCGGACCAACGATGTTCGCACAGGGGGCGAAAAAGCGGCCAAAAAAGTCCCATTGACTTTCAATGGCGGAATCTTCAGAAATTTGAATTTCAACTGTCACTTTCTCACACACACCCACACACGCAGGCCCTTAGAACCCTTTCTCTCACTCACTCACTATTGATCACAGTGTCATAGAGACAAGGGGGTGGGCTCATTTCACTCAGGCAACCAATCAGTGTCTCAGGATCATTGTGAAGCTATCAAGCCACGCCCTAGCAACCATATAGAGCACCATAGCAACAAGTTCCATAGACTTCCATTGAAAAAGATCAAAGGAATATCTTTGGATAGGAGTGTCATAGAAACATGAGGGTGGGCTCATTTGACTAGGGGCAGCAAACAGCCAATCACAAAATCACCTTAAACACTTCATAGCCACGCCCTAGTAACCATTTAGAGCACCCTAGCAACCCAAATCAAAGAGGGATATCTTCAAATCTGAATATCATAGAGGCATGAGGGTTGGTTTATATCATTCATACTGGCAAGCAGCCTTTGGTTTATCATTACTGGCAGCTGCCAAGCCACGCCCTAGCAACTAAACAGAGTACCCTAGCAACCGTTTAGCAAGATCTATATCTCTGCATCAGAACATCGTAAAGACATGGGGGTTGGTTTATATTGTCAAGCAGCCTTTGGAGTATCATCATTGGCAGCTGCCAGGCCACTCCCTAGCAACCAAACAGAGTACCTTAGCAACCGTTTAGCAAGATCTATATCTCTGCATCAGAGCATCATAGAGACATGGCGGTTGGCTCTTTTGACTCATGCTAGCAAACTGGACTTCCAACATGCTACACATGCTAGCAATGAATAGCTAAATGCTAATAGTGATTAGCTAATTGCTAAAGTGGACTGAGAACATGCTAAGACCTCTATAGAAACTCCATAGTAACTATCTGTGACAACTACCAACCACCTAGTAACACCATAGCAACCACCCAGAACACCCTAGCAACCACCTAGCAACACCGTAGTGACCACCCCAGGTACCTTAGCAACTGCCTAGCAACACCCTAGCAACCACCCAGGTTACCATAGCAACCGCCTAGCAACCACCCAGAACACCCTAGCAACCGCCTAGCAACACCTCAGCAACTACCCCAAGTACCTTAGCAACTGCCTAGCAACACCCTAGCAACCACTCAGGTTACCATAGCAACCGCCTAGCAACCACCCAGAACACCTTACCAACCGCCTAGCAACACCTTAGCAACCACTCCAAGTACCTTAGCAACTGCCTAGCAACACCCTAGCAACCACTCAGGTTACCATAGCAACCGCCTAGCAACCACCCAGAACACCTTAGCAACCGCCTAGCAACACCTTAGCAACCACTCCAAGTACCTTAGCAACTGCCTAGCAACACCTTAGCAACCACCCAGGTTACCATAGCAACCGCCTAGCAAACACCCAGAACACCCTAGCAACCGCCTAGCAACACCTTAGCAACTACCCCAAGTACCTTAGCAACCGCATAGCAACCACACAGAACACCCTAGCAACCGCCTAGCAACACCTTAGCAACCGCCTAGCAACCGGGTACCGAATTTTGCCACTGCAAGCACCATTCACATTTTCTTCAGGAAATGTACATTCTAGTATTGTAATTACTATTCACCTGAACAAAACTTTGGCGCGTAACTCGTCCCGCACCGTTTGTCGTAGACCCACGAATGAGGTGTCAAATCGACCGGCTTATTGAGGAGAGGTGTGCTATGACTTTTCTAAGTGATCGGGTGTACGATCTTCGCACAGCGTACGAAAAAACGGCTGAAAAAACTCCCATAGACTTAACATGGGGGCCAAATCTGTGAGATCATTTCTTTGGTTTAGAAGGTCATAGAGACTTGGGGCTGGGCTCTTTTGACTCGGCCAGCCAATAAATAGTGACACAGCAACTTCATAGCCACGCCCTAGCAACCAATTACAGCACCCTAGCAACCGGTGCCAAATTTTGCCACTGCAAGCACCATTCACATTTTCTTCAGGAAATGTACATTCTAGTTAATGGTGCTTGCCAAAGGCAAAGCTCCATTATTGTTATTCTAAATACTTATTATTATTCTGCTTCTTCTTCTTCTGGACAAAACTTCGGCGCGTAACTTGTCCCGCAGTTTTTGTCCTAGACCCATGAATGAGGTGTCAAATCGACCGGCTTATTGAGGAGAGGTGTGCTATGACTTTTATAAGCGATCGGGTGTACGATGTTCGTCCGACGGGCGAAAAATCGGGCGAAAAATCCCATAGACTTAACATTGGGACGAACTTTGACAAGTCATAACTCTGGATCACAATGTCATAGAGACAAGGGGGTGGGCTCATTTTACTCAGGCAACCAATCAGTCTATCAAGATAATTTTAAAGCTATCAAGCCACGCCCTAGCAACCATAGAGAGTACCTTAGCAACAAGTTCCATAGACTTCCATTGAAAAAGATCAAAGGAATATCTTTGGATAGGAGTGTCATAGAAACATGAGGGTGGGCTCATTTGACTCGGGGCAGCAAACGGCCAATCACGAATCACCTTCAAGATATCATAGCCACGCCCTAGCAACTATTTAGAGCACCCTAGCAACTCAAAGCATAGAGGGGATATCTTCAAATCTGAACATCATAGAGGAATGGGGGTTGGTTTATATCATTCATACTGGCAAGCAGCCTTTGGTTTATCATTACTGGCAGCTGCCAAGCCATTCCCTAGCAACCAAACAGAGTACCCTAGCAACCGTTTTGCAAGATCTATATCTCTGCATCAGAACATCGTAGAGACATGGGTGTTGGTTTATATTGTCAAGCAGCCTTTGGAGTATCATCATTGGTAGCTACCAAGCCACTCCCTAGCAACCAAACAGAGTACCCTAGCAACCGTTTTGAAACACCTATATTTCTGCATCAGAACATTATAGAGACATGGCGGTTGGCTCTTTTGACTCATGCTAGCAAACTGGACTTCCACCATGCTACACATGCTAGCAGTGAATAGCTACATGCTAATAGTGATTAGCTTAAGGTTTAAACATGACACAAACTAGTAAAAATGTGTTAGAATAATGCTAGTGGCATGTTAATTGTGTTAGCATGATGCTAGTAGCATGCTAATCATGTTAGCATCATGTTAGCAAACATGCTAATCATGTTAGCATCTTGTTAAATACATGCTAACAACATGGTAATCATGCTAGCATCATGCTAGCATTATGCTAATGATGTTAGCATGTTGCTAACATTATGCTAACATGATTAGCATCTTGTTAAAATCATGCTAAAAACATGGTAATCATGCTAGCATCATGCTAGCATTATGCTAATCATGTTAGCATGTTTGCTAGCATTATGCTAACATGATTAGCATCTTGTTTAAAACATGCTAGCAGCATGCTAAGGGTGTTAGCATCATGGTAGCAACATGCTAATCTTGTTAGCATGTTGCTAACATAATGCTAACATGATTAGCATTTGGTTAAAATAATGCTAGCAACATGGTAATCATGCTAGCATCATGCTAGCATTATGCTAATCATGTTAGCATGTTGCTAGCATTATGCTAACATGACTAGCATTTTGTTTAAAACATGCTAGTAGCATGCTTAGGGTGTTAGCATCATCTTAGCAAAATGCTAATCATGTTAGCATCTTGTTAAAAACATGCTAGCAAAATGGTAATCATCTTTAGCATCATGTTACCATTATGCTAATCATGTTAGCATGTTGCTAGCATTATGCTAACATGATTAGCATCTTGTTAAAATCATGGTAGCAACATGGTAATCATGCTAGCATCATGCTAGCATTATGCTAATCATGTTAGCATGTTTTGCTACCATTATGCTAACATGATTAGAATCTTGCTAAAAACATGCTGGCATCATGCTATGGGTGTTAGCATCATGTTAGCAACATGCTAATCTGTTAGCATCTTGCTAAAAACATCCTAGCAGGACGGTAATTATGTTAGCATCATGCTAATCAAGAGTGCTGAGTTTTGCCACTGCAAGCACCATTCACATTTTCTTCAGGAAATGTACATTCTAGTATTGTAATTACTATTCACCTGAACAAAACTTTGGCGCGTAACTCGTCCCGCACCGTTTGTCGTAGACCCACGAATGAGGTGTCAAATCGACCGGCTTATTGAGGAGAGGTGTGCTATGACTTTTCTAAGCGATCGGGTGTACGATGTTCGCACAGCGTACGAAAAAAACGGCTGAAAAAACTCCCATAGACTTAACATGGGGGCCAAATCTGTGAGATCATATCTTTGGTTTAGAAGGTCATAGAGACTTGGGGCTGGGCTCTTTTGACTCGGCCTATCAAGCTGCCAATAAGTAGTGACTTCATGGCCACACCCTAGCAACCAATTACAGCACCCTAGCAACCGGGTGCCGAATTTTGCCACTGCAAGCACCATTCACATTTTCTTCAGGAAATGTACATTCTAGTTAATGGTGCTTGCCAAAGGCAAAGCTCCATTATTGTTATTCTAAATACTTATTATTATTCTGCTTCTTCTTCTTCTGGACAAAACTTCGGCGCGTAACTTGTCCCGCAGTTTTTGTCCTAGACCCATGAATGAGGTGTCAAATTGACCGGCTCATTAAGGACAGGTGTGCTATGACTTTTATAAGCGATCGGGTGTACGATGTTCGTCCGGCGGGCGAAAAAGTAGCGAAAAAAATCCCATAGACTTAACATTGGAACGAACTTTGACAAGTCATAACTCTGGATAACAATGTCATAGAGACAAAGGGGTGGTCTCATTTTACTCAGGCAACCAATCAGTCTCTCAGGAAAACTTTGAAGATATCAAGCCACGCCCTAGCAACCATATAGAGCACCTTAGTAACAAGCTTCATAGTCTTCCATTGAAAAAGATCAAATGAATATCTTTGGATAGAAGTGTCGTACAAACAAGAGGGTGGGCTCATTTGACTCGAGGCAGCAAACCGCCAATCACAAATCACCTTAAAGACATCATAGCCACGCCTTAGCAACCATTTAGAGCACCCTAGCAACCCAAAGCATAGGCAGATATCTTCAAATCTGAATATCATAGAGGCATGGGGGTTGGTTTATATCATTCATACTGGCAAGCAGCCTTTGGAGTATCATCATTGGTAGCTGCCAAGCCACTCCCTAGCAACCAAACAGAGTACCCTAGCAACCATTATTCAACATCTATATTTCTGCATCAGAACATCGTAAAGACATGGGTGTTGGTTTATATTGTCAAGCAGCCTTTGGAGTATCATCATTGGTAGCTACCAAGCCACTCCCTAGCAACCAAACAGAGTACCCTAGCAACCGTTTAGCAAGATCTATATCTCTGCATCAGAACATCGTAGAGACATGGGTGTTGGTTTATATTGTCAAGCAGCCTTTGGAGTATCATCATTGGTAGCTGCCAAGCCACTCCTTAGCAACCAAACAGAGTACCCTAGCAACCGTTTAGCAATATCTATATCTCTGCATCAGAGCATCATAGAGACATGGCGGTTGGTTTATATTGTCAAGCAGCCTTTGGAGTATCATCATTGGTAGCTGCCAGGCCACTCCCTAGCAACCAACCAGATTACCCTAGCAACCGTTTTTCAAGATCCATATCTCTGCATCAGAACATCATAAAGACATGGGGGTTGGTTTATGTTGTCAAGCAGCCTTTGGAGTATCATCATTGGCAACTGCCAAGCCACTCCCTAGCAACCAAACAGAGTACCCTAGCAACCATTTAGCGATGCCTATATCTCTGCATCAGAACATCGTAGAGACATGGGGGTTGGCTTTTTTGACTCATGCTAGCAAACTGTACTTGCAACATGCTACACATGCTAGCAGTTAATAGCTACATGCTAATAGTGATTAGCTAAGTGCTAAAGTGGGATGAGAACATGCTAAGAACTCTATAGAAACTCCATAGTAACTATCTGTGCCAACTACCAACCACCTAGTAACACCATAGCATCCACCCAGGTTACCATAGCAACCGCCCAGAACACCCTAGCAACCGCCTAGCAACACCATAGTGACCACTCCAGGTACCTTAACAACTGCCTAGCAACACCTTAGCAACCACCCAGGTTACCATAGCAACCGCCTAGCAACCACCCAGAACACCCTAGCAACCGCCTAGCAACCACCCAGAACACCCTAGCAACCGCCTAGCAACACCTTAGCAACCACCCCAAGTACCTTAGCAACTGCCTAGCAACACCCTAGCAACCACCCTGGTTACCATAGCAACCGCATAGCAACCACCCAGAACACCATAGCAACCACCCCAAGTACCTTAGCAACTGCCTAGCAACACCCTAGCAACCACCCTGGTTACCATAGCAACCGCCTAGCAACCGCCTAGCAACCACCCAGAACATCCTAGCAACCGCCTAGCAACCACCCAGAACACCCTAGCAACCACACAGGTTACCATAGCAACCGCCTAGCAACCACCCAGAACACCCTAGCAACCGCCTATCAACACCTTAGCAACCACCCAGGTTACCATAGCAATCGCCTAGCAACCACCCAGAACACCCTAGCAACCGTTTAGCAACACCTTAGCAACCACCCCAAGTACCTTAGCAACTGCCTAGCAACACCCTAGCAACCACCCAGGTTACCATAGCAACCGCCTAGCAACCACCCAGAACACCCTAGCAACCGCCTAGCAACCGAGTGGCGATTTTGCCACTGCAAGCACCATTCACATTTTCTTCAGGAAATGTACATTCTAGTTAATGGTGCTTGCCAAAGGCAAAGCTCCATTATTGTTATTCTAAATACTTATTATTATTCTGCTTCTTCTTCTTCTGGACAAAACTTCGGCGCGTAACTTGTCCCGCAGTTTTTGTCCTAGACCCATGAATGAGGTGTCAAATCGACCGGCTCATTGAGGACAGGTGTGCTATGACTTTTATAAGCGATCGGGTGTACGATGTTCGTCCGGCGGGCGAAAAAGTAGCGAAAAAAATCCCATAGACTTTGCATTGGGACAAACTTTGATGAGTAATAGCTCCTAACGAGAATTTCATAGAAACATGTGGGTTACCACGTTTGAAGAGCCTGATAGGCTCTCTCAGACCATACCTCAAAATGGGGTGTAAGTTGTACCCCTGGGGCGCAAGAGCTGCCCAAAGTTGCCCCATAGACATACTATGGTGAAGCCGTGCCCATGAACCAGGAAGTACTGTGTTTTTCCTACTATGGGAAATTACATAGGGATTTTGTATTGAACATAACTCTGGATCACAATGTCATAGAGACAAGGGGGTGGGCTCATTTTACTCAGGCAACCAATCAGTCTCTCAGGATCATTGTAAAGCTATCAAGCCACGCCCTAGCAACCATATAGAGAACCATAGCAACAAGTTCCATAGACTTCCATTGAAAAAGATCAAAGGAATATCTTTGGATAGGAGTGTCATAGAAACATGAGGGTGGGCTCATTTGACTCGAGGCAGCAAACCGCCAATCACAAATCACCTTAAAGACATCATAGCCACGCCTTAGCAACCATATAGAGCACCCTAGCAACCCAAAGCATAGGCAGATATCTTCAAATCTGAATATCATAGAGGCATGGGGGTTGGTTTATATCATTCATACTGGCAAGCAGCCTTTGGTGTATCATCATTGGTAGCTGCCAAGCCACTCCTTAGCAACCAAACAGAGTACCCTAGCAACCATTTTGCAAGATCTATATCTCTGCGTCAGAACATCGTACAGACATGGGGGTTGGTTTATATTGTCAAGCAGCCTTTGGAGTATCATCATTGGCAGCTGCCAAGCCACTCCCTAGCAACCAAACAGAGTACCCTAGCAACCGTTTTGAAACACCTATATTTCTGCATCAGAACATTATAGAGACATGGCGGTTGGCTCTTTTGACTCATGCTAGCAAACTGGACTTCCACCATGCTACACATGCTAGCAGTGAATAGCTACATGCTAATAGTGATTAGCTTAAGGTTTAAACATGACACAAACTAGTAAAAATGTGTTAGAATAATGCTAGTGGCATGTTAATTGTGTTAGCATGATGCTAGTAGCATGATAATCATGTTAGCATCATGTTAGCAAACATGCTAATCATGTTAGCATCTTGTTAAATACATGCTAACAACATGGTAATCATGCTAGCATCATGCTAACATTATGCTAATGATGTTAGCATGTTGCTAGCATTATGCTAACATGATTAGCATCTTGTTAAAATCATGCTAGCAACATGGTAATCATGCTAGCATCATGCTAGCATTATCTTAATCATGTTAGCATGTTTGCTAGCAGTATGCTAACATGATTAGCATCTTGTTTAAAACATGCTAACAGCATGCTAAGGGTGTTAGCATCATGCTAGCAACATGCTAATCATGTTAGCATGTTGTTAACATAATGCTAACATGATTAGCATCTTGTTAAAATAATGCTAGCAACATGGTAATCATGCTAGCATCATGCTAGTATTATGCTAATCATGTTAGCATTTTGCTAGCATTATGCTAACATGACTAGCATTTTGTTTAAAACATGCTAGCAGCATGCTTAGGGTGTTAGCATCATGCTAGCAACATGCTAATCATGTTAGCATTTTGCTAAAAACATCCTAGCAGGACGGTAATTATGTTAGCATCATGCTAATCAAGAGTGCCGAGTTTTGCCACTGCAAGCACCATTCACATTTTCTTCAGGAAATGTACATTCTAGTATTGTAATTACTATTCACCTAGACAAAACTTTGGCGTGTAACTCGTCCCGTGCCATTTGTCGTAGACCCACGAATGAGGTGTCAAATCGACCGGCTTTGTGAGGAGAGGTGTGCTATGACTTTTCTAAGCGATCGCTTGTACGATGTTCGCACAGCGTACGAAAAAACGGCTGAAAAAACTCCCATAGACTTAACATGGGGGCCAAATCTGTGAGATCATATCTTTGGTTTAGAAGGTCATAGAGACTTGGGGCTGGGCTCTTTTGATTCAGCCTGCCAATAAGTATTGACACAGCATCTTCATAGCCACGCCCTAGCAACCAATTACAGCACCCTAGCAACCGGTGCCGAATTTTGCCACTGCAAGCACCATTCACATTTTCTTCAGGAAATGTAAATTCTAGTTAGTGGTGCTTGCCAAAGGCAAAGCATCACTATTATTATTCTAAATACTTATTATTATTCTGCTTCTTCTTCTTCTGGACAAAACTTTGGCGCGTAACTTGTCCCGCAGTTTTTGTCCTAGACCCATGAATGAGGTGTCAAATCGACCGGCTCATTGAGGAGAGGTGTGCTATGACTTTTATAAGCGATCGGACCAACGATGTTCGCACAGCGGACGAAAAAGCGGCCAAAAAAGTCCCATTGACTTACATTGAAAAATTCAAATTCACGAACATTCCGTCTCTCTCAACTGTCACTTTCTCACACACACTCACACACGCAGGCCCTTAGAAGCCTTTCTCTCTCAGACACAGACACTCATTTTCTTCCACTTTTATTTCTGCGCGCTACTCCTCCCGCAGCGTTTGTCCTAGACCCATGAATGAGGTGTCAAATCGACCGGCTCATTGATGAGATGTGTGTTATGACTTTTATAAGCAATCGGACCAACGATGTTCGTACAGTGGACGAAAAAGCGTCCAAAAAAAGTCCCATTGACTTTCAATGGCGGAATCTTCAGAAATTTGAATTTCAACTGTCACTTTCTCACACACACTCACACACGCAGGCCCTCAGAACCCTTTCTCTCACTCACTCATTATTGATCACAGTGTGATAGAGACAAGGGGGTGGGCTCATTTTACTCAGGCAACCAATCAGTGTCTCAGGATCACTGTTAAGCTATCAAGCCACGCCCTAGCAACCATATTGAGCACCATAGCAACAAGTTCCATAGACTTCCATTAAAAAAGATCAAAGGAATATCTTTGGATAAAAGTGTCATAGAAACATGAGGGTGGGCTCATTTGACTCGGGGTAACAAACGTCCAATCACAAATCACCTTGAACATTTCATAGCCACGCCCTAGCAACCATTTAGAGCACCCTAGCAACCCAAAGCATAGAGGGATATCTTCAAATTTGAATATCATAGTGGCATGGGGGTTGGTTTATATCATTCATACTGGCAAACATCCTTTGGTGTATCATCAGTGGCAGCTGCCAGGCCACTCCCTAGCAACCAAACAGAGTACCCTAGCAACCGTGTAGCGAGACCTATATCTCTGCATCAGAGCATCATACAGACATGGGGGTTGGTTTATATTGTCAAGCAGCGTTTGGAGTTTCATCATTGGTAGGTGCCAAGCCACTCCCTAGCAACCAAACAGAGTACCCTAGCAACCGTTTAGCGAGACCTATATCTCTGCATCAGAGCATCGTAAAGACATGGCAGTTGGCTCTTTTGACTCATGCTAGCAAACTGGACTTCCAACATGCTACACATGCTAGCAGTGAATAGCTACATGCTAATAGTGATTAGCTAAGTGTTAAAGTGGGCTGAGAACATGCCAGGAACTCTATAGAAACTCCATAGTAACTATCTGTGACAACTACCAACCACCTAGTAACACCATAGCAACCACCCTGGTTACCATAGCAACCGCCTAGCAACCGCCTAGCAACACCGTAGTGACCACCCCAGGTACCTTAGCAACTGCCTAGCAACACCCTAGCAACCACCCAGGTTACCATAGCAACCACCTAGCAACCACCCAGAACACCCTAGCAACTGCCTAGCAACACCTTAGCAACCGCTCCAAGTACCTTAGCAACTGCCTAGCAACACCCTAGCAACGACCCAGGTTACCATAGCAACCGCCTAGCAACCACCCAGAACACCCTAGCAACCGCCTAGCAACACCGTAGTGACCACCCCAGGTACCTTAGCAACTGCCTAGCAACACCTTAGCAACCACCCAGGTTACCATAGCAACCGCCTAGCAACCACCCAGAACACCTTAGCAACCGCCTAGCATCACCTTAGCAACTACCCCAAGTACCTTAGCAACTGCCTAGCAACACCCTAGCAACCACTCAGGTTACCATAGCAACCACCCAGAACACCTTAGCAACCGCCTAGCAACACCTTAGCAACCACTACAAGTACCTTAGCAACCGCCTAGCAACCAGGTACCGAATTTTGCCACTGCAAGCACCATTCACATTTTCTTCAGGAAATGTACATTCTAGTTAATGGTGCTTGCCAAAGGCAAAGCTCCATTCTTATTCTTCTGCATACTTATTATTCTTCTTCTTCTTCTTCTGGACACAATTTCTGCGCGCTACTCCTCCCGCAGTTTTTGTCATAGACCCATGAATGAGGTGTCAAATCGACCGGCTGATTGAGGACAGGTGTGCTATGACTTTTATAAGCGATCGGGTGTACGATGTTCGTCCGGCGGGCGAAAAAGTAGTGAAAAAAATCCCATAGACTTTGCATTGGGACAAACTTTGATGAGTAATAGCTCCTAACGAGAATTTCATAGAAACATGTGGGTTACCACGTTTGAAGAGCCTGATAGGCTCTCTCAGACCATACCTCAAAATGGGGTGTAAGTTGTACCCCTGGGGCGCAAGAGCTGCCCAAAGTTGCCCCATAGACATACTATGGTGAAGCCGTGCCCATGAACCAGGAAGTACTGTGTTTTTCCTACTATGGGAAATTACATAGGGATTTTGTATTGAACATAACTCTGGATCACAATGTCTTAAAGACAAGGGGGTGGGCTCATTTTACTCAGGCAACCAATCAGTGTCTCAGGTTCATTGTGAAGCTATCAAGCCACGCCCTAGCAACCATATAGAGCACCATAGCAACAAGTTCCATAGACTTCCATTGAAAAAGATCAAATGAATATCTTTGGATAGGAGTGTCATAGAAACATGAGGGTGGGCTCATTTGACTCGGGGCAGCAAACGGCCAATCACGAATCACCTTAAACACTTCATAGCCACGCCCTAGCAACCATTTAGAGCACCCTAGCAACCCAAAGCAAAGAGGGATATCTTCAAATCTGAATATCATAGAGGCATGGGGGTTGGTTTATATCATTCATACTGGCAAGCAGCCTTTGGTTTATCATTACTGGCAGCTGCCAAGCCACTGCCTAGCAACCAAACAGAATACCCTAGCAACCGTTTTGCAAGATCTATATCTCTGCATCAGAGCATCATAGAGACATGGCGGTTGGCTCTTTTGACTCATGCTAGCAAACTGGACTTCCAACATGCTACACATGCTATCAGTGAATAGCTACATGCTAATAGTGATTAGCTTAGGGTTTAAACATGACACAAACTAGTAAAAATGTGTTAGCATAATGCTGGTAACATGCTAATTGTGTTAGCATCATGCCCAGTAGCATGCTAATCATGTTAGCATCATGCAGCAAACATGCTAATTATGTTAGCATCTTGTTAAAAACATGCTAACAACATGGTAATCATGCTAGCATCATGCTAGCATTATGCTAATCATGTTAGCATGTTGCTAGCATTATGCTAACATGATTAGCATCTTTCTAAAAACATGCTAGCAGCATGCTAAGGGTGTTAGCATTATGCTAGCAGCATGCTAATCATGTTAGCATTTTGCTAGCATTATGTTAACATGATTAGCATCTTTCTAAAAACATGTTAGCAGGATGCTAAGGGTGTTAGCATAATGCTAGCAACATGCTAATCATGTTAGCATCTTGCTAAAAACATCCTAGCAGGACGGTAATTATGTTAGCATAATGCTAATCAAGAGTGCCGAGTTTTGCCACTGCAAGCACCATTCACATTTTCTTCAGGAAATGTACATTCTAGTTAATGGTGCTTGCCAAAGGCAAAGCTCCATTCTTATTCTTCTGCATACTTATTATTCTTCTTCTTCTTCTTCTGGACACAATTTCTGCGCGCTACTCCTCCCGCAGTTTTTGTCATAGACCCATGAATGAGGTGTCAAATCGACCGGCTCATTGAGGACAGGTGTGCTATGACTTTTATAAGCGATCGGGTGTACGATGTTCGTCCGGCGGGCGAAAAAGTAGCGAAAAAAATCCCATAGACTTTGCATTGGGACAAACTTTGATGAGTAATAGCTCCTAACGAGAATTTCATAGAAACATGTGGGTTACCACGTTTGAAGAGCCTGATAGGCTCTCTCAGACCATACCTCAAAATGGGGTGTAAGTTGTACCCCTGGGGCGCAAGAGCTGCCCAAAGTTGCCCCATAGACATACTATGGTGAAGCCGTGCCCATGAACCAGGAAGTACTGTGTTTTTCCTACTATGGGAAATTACATAGGGATTTTGTATTGAACATAACTCTGGATCACAATGTCTTAAAGACAAGGGGGTGGGCTCATTTTACTCAGGCAACCAATCAGTGTCTCAGGTTCATTGTGAAGCTATCAAGCCACGCCCTAGCAACCATATAGAGCACCATAGCAACAAGTTCCATAGACTTCCATTGAAAAAGATCAAATGAATATCTTTGGATAGGAGTGTCATAGAAACATGAGGGTGGGCTCATTTGACTCGGGGCAGCAAGCGGCCAATCACGAATCACCTTAAACACTTCATAGCCACGTCCTAGCAACCATTTAGAGCACCCTAGCAACCCAAAGCAAAGAGGGATATCTTCAAATCTGAATATCATAGAGGCATGGGGGTTGGTTTATATCATTCATACTGGCAAGCAGCCTTTGGTTTATCATTACTGGCAGCTGCCAAGCCACTGCCTAGCAACCAAACAGAATACCCTAGCAACCGTTTTGCAAGATCTATATCTCTGCATCAGAGCATCATAGAGACATGGCGGTTGGCTCTGTTGACTCATGCTAGCAAACTGGACTTCCAACATGCTACACATGCTTTCAGTGAATAGCTACATGCTAATAGTGATTAGCTTAGGGTTTAAACATGACACAAACTAGTAAAAATGTGTTAGCAGAATGCTGGTAACATGCTAATTGTGTTAGCATCATCTTAGTAGCATGCTAATCATGTTAGCATCATGCTAGCAAACATGCTAATTATGTTAGCATCTTGTTAAAAACATGTTAACAACATGGTAATCATGCTAGCATCATGCTAGCATTATGCTAATCATGTTAGCATGTTGCTAGCATTATGGTAACAAGATTAGCATCTTTCTAAAAACATGCTAGCAGCATGTTAAGGGTGTTAGCATTATGCTAACATGATTAGCATCTTTCTAAAAACATGTTAGCAGCATGCTAAGGGTGTTAGCATAATGCTAGGAACATGCTAATCATGTTAGCATCTTGCTAAAAACATCCTAGCTGGACGGTAATTATGTTAGCATAATGCTAATCAAGAGTGCCGAGTTTTGCCACTGCAAGCACCATTCACATTTTCTTCAGGAAATGTACATTCTAGTATTGTAATTACTATTCACCTGAACAAAACTTTGGCGCGTAACTCGTCTCGCAGTTTTTGACGTAGATCCACGAATGAGGTGTCAAATCGACCGGCTTATTGAGGAGAGGTGTGCTATGACTTTTCTAAGCAATCAGGTGTACGATGTTCGCACAGCGTACGAAAAAATGGCTGAAAAAACTCCCATAGACTTAACATGGGGGCCAAATCTGTGAGATCATATCTTTGGTTTATAAGGTCATAGAGACCTGGTGCTGGGCTCTTTTGACTCGGCCTATCAAGCCGCCAATAAGTAGTGACTTCATGGCCACGCCCTATCAACCAATTACAGCACCCTAGCAACCGAGTGCCGAATTTTGCCACTGCAAGCACCATTCACATTTTCTTCAGGAAATGTACATTCTAGTATTGTAATTACTATTCACCTAGACAAAACTTTGGCGTGTAACTCGTCCCGTGCCATTTGTCGTAGACCCACGAATGAGGTGTCAAATCGACCGGCTTAGTGAGGAGAGGTGTGCTATGACTTTTCTAAGCGATCGCTTGTACGATGTTCGCACAGCGTACGAAAAAACGGCTGAAAAAACTCCCATAGACTTAACATGGGGGCCAAATCTGTGAGATCATATCTTTGGATCAAAAGGTCATAGAGACTTGGGGCTGGGCTCTTTTGATTCGGCCAGCCAATAAGTAGTGACACAGCAACTTCATAGCCACGCCCTAGCAACCAATTACAGCACCCTAGCAACCTAGTCCGGTGTTTTGCCACTGCAAGCACCATTCACATTTTCTTTAGGAAATGTACATTCTAGTTAATGGTGCTTGCCAAAGGCAAAGCTCCATTCTTATTCTCCTGCATACTTATTATTATTCTTCTTCTTCTTCTTCCACTTTTTTTTCTGCGCGCTACTCCTCCCGCAGTTTTTGTCCTAGACCCATGAATGAGGTGTCAAATCGACCGGCTCATTGAGGAGAGGTGTGCTATGACTTTTATAAGCGATCGGGTGTACGATGTTCGTCCGGCGGGCGAAAAAGTAGCGAAAAAAATCCCATAGACTTAACATTGGAACGAACTTTGACAAGTCATAACTCTGGATCACAATGTCATAGAGACAAGGGGGTGGTCTCATTTTACTCAGGCAACCAATCAGTCTCTCAGGAAAACTTTGAAGATATCAAGCCACGCCCTAGCAACCATTTAGAGCACCTTAGTAACAAGCTTCATAGACTTCCATTGAAAAAGTTCAAATGAATATCTTTGGATAGAAGTGTCGTACAAACAAGAGGGTGGGCTCATTTGACTCGAGGCAGCAAACCGCCAATCACAAATCACCTTAAAGACATCATAGCCACGCCTTAGCAACCATTTAGAGCACCCTAGCAACCCAAAGCATAGGCAGATATCTTCAAATCTGAATATCATAGAGGCATGGGGGTTGGTTTATATCATTCATACTGGCAAGCAGCCTTTGGAGTATCATCATTGGTAGCTGCCAAGCCACTCCCTAGCAACCAAACAGAGTACCCTAGCAACCATTATTCAACATCTATATTTCTGCATCAGAACATCGTAAAGACATGGGTGTTGGTTTATATTGTCAAGCAGCCTTTGGAGTATCATCATTGGTAGCTACCAAGCCACTCCCTAGTAACCAAACAGAGTACCCTAGCAACCATTTAGCAAGATCTATATCTCTGCATCAGAACATCGTAGAGACATGGGTGTTGGTTTATATTGTCAAGCAGCCTTTGGAGTATCATCATTGGTAGCTACCAAGCCACTCCCTAGCAACCAAACAGAGTACCCTAGTAACCGTTTTGCAAGATCTATATCTCTGCATCAGAGCATCATAGAGACATGGCGGTTGGCTCTTTTGACTCATGCTAGCAAACTGGACTTCCAACATGCTACACATGCTATCAGTGAATAGCTATATGCTAATAGTGATTAGCTTAGGGTTTAAACATGACACAAACTAGTAAAAATGTGTTAGCATAATGCTGGTAACATGCTAACTGTGTTAGCATCATGCTAGTAGCATGCTAATCATGTTAGCATCATGCTAGCAAACATGCTAATTATGTTAGCATCTTGTTAAAAACATGCTAACAACATGGTAATCATGGTAGCATCATGCTAAGATTATGTTAATCATGTTAGCATGTTGCTAACATAATGCTAACATGATTAGCATCTTTCTAAAAACAAGCTAGCAGCATGCTAAGGGTGTTAGCATTATGCTAGCAACATGCTAATCATGTTAGCATGTTGCTAGCATTATGCTAACATGATTAGCATCTTTCTAAAAACATGTTAGCAGCATGCTAAGGGTGTTAGCATAATGCAGCAACATGCTAATCATGTTAGCATCTTGCTAAAAACATCCTAGCTGGACGGTAATTATGTTAGCATCATGTTAATCAAGAGTGCCGAGTTTTGCCACTGCAAGCACCATTCACATTTTCTTCAGGAAATGTACATTCTAGTATTGTAATTACTATTCACCTGAACAAAACTTTGGCGCGTAACTCGTCCCGCACCGTTTGTCGTAGACCCACGAATGAGGTGTCAAATCAACCGGCTTATTGAGGAGAGGTGTGCTATGACTTTTCTAAGCGATCAGGTGTACGATGTTCGCACAGCGTATGAAAAAAACGGCTGAAAAACTCCCATAGACTTACCATGGGGGCCAAATCTGTGAGATCATATCTTTGGTTTAGAAGGTCATAGAGACTTGGGGCTGGGCTCTTTGGACTCGGCCTATCAAGCAGCCAATAACTATTGACTTCATAGCCTCACCCTAGCAACCAATTACAGCACCCTAGCAACCGGGTGCCGAATTTTGCCACTGCAAGCACCATTCACATTTTCTTCAGGAAATGTACATTCTGAATTATT